>NC_039513.1:6993603-7340471 GCF_003672135.1 Ooceraea biroi | reverse complement strand
CTATATCTTTCTTACTCCAACGCGATAGAGATAACCCCGAGTAGAGTTTTCGAACGTAGCCCTGGGTACTGTCAGTGACATACCAGTAGTGCCACAGCACTCTGATCGAAAAACACGGGCCTAGTGTAAAAAGCAACCGTGCTCCGCGGTTCGTGTGAGAGGACTGAAAGGATCAGTTTGTCAGTGACAAGGAAGGAGAGAGCGATTGGGAGTATCGAGCTTGGTTATGCTGGTGTTGACAGTTCTGGGAATGCACGTGGTGAAAAGCTCCGCGAATCATCATGCATACACTGACGCCGACAGTTTCCGACATATAAATAATACATATTGTCAAAATAAACGCTAACGCTCTACGAGATATGAATTAAAACAGCGTCGACGTTTTATCGGCATTCCTGTCATTATTAAGGTATTAAAGTGTGGCTTTCAACATGGCGGTGCAGCCCGTGCACTCAGCCCGTACGTTTCTACGATCATCATGACTACGCTGGACTGTCCTGGCTTCACGCACTCAGCACACGTTCCTGACTCCACGGCAATACTTGGAATACCGCACGTACGATACCCCTGAGCACTCGTTACGTCGAGTGTGGTTAGATTCGTTTCACGATACGTTCGTCGAGACAACCGAGGAAGGAGCATCATCCTCCACAGCCAGCTGACCATCTTCGAGCGATCACACGGACACGTATCGCTCAAGCAACATAAAAAAAAAACACGTCGATCCATTGCTCTCTCGTGTCGTATTGTTTTTATGGGAAACACAACTATTGAAACGGTAAGTAACATTGAAACAATCGTTACTTTATCTCTCTACATAATCGTCGCCGGAATTTATCGTAGTGGGGCATTAGTTTTCATTTTATATCCCCACCGTCGCCGGATAACGTCGCCGTGAATTCCTCGCTGAAACGAGTTCGGTTTGTCGTCGTTTCGGAAGTGCTGCGACAATATGTCCAAAATTTTTTGACCGTGTAACCAACGAGAAAATATCGTTCATAAACAAATAAAAAATACGATTAATAAAATCGTTATGTCTTAAAAGCACATGAATGTACTAACTTTTTCATTGATTATTTTAGATCGAGTACAGTTCTTTGAAGACATTTGGCAAACCTGTCCTGTGCCAGCCCACCTGCAAGCAATTTAAATAAAAATACATTTTGAATTCTCTCATCTCGCAAAACTATCGCAATTGTATAAAAGTTTACATTTGTTTTACAACAAAGCTGCAATCCAACATATATATATATATCCTCTTGAGGATAACTATAAATTTTCATAAAAATAATAGAATAACTAGCTAATTACAAAGTCAATTTACAAAGTAGAAAGATACCTAATTTGCCTCGATTTGCCAGAAGCAAAATATAAAATATTTTATTTACTGAGAGAGGAATTCAATTTGCACGACGTAAATGTGTCTCTCAGTAGATTAACTCTTTTTTTCTTTTAATTTTTCAAAATCAGGAAAAGCTGATTTTGTTTTTTGAAATCAGTGAAAACTGATCGGAATTAGACCTTGTCAGATTAGTGTCCTGATCAAAACTCCAAGTTTATCTGTACATTTTATCATTGTTAATTCAAAGTTGATTTCTTTAGAAGAAGAATAGTTTCTTTATACATAGACTTTGTACATTTTGACAGCGAATGTAATCAATTAGTTTCAAATACAGCCTGTCAAAATTTTTGAGTAAACAAATAGGTAAATAAAATTTAAGTAAAACAAAAAGTTTAAGGATAGGAGGAAGAGAAAGAAAAATCAGAGAATTTAAAAGAGCTTTAAAAAAAAACTGCTTGTACGTGCAAACAATCTCTTCAAGTTGCGCGTTGTTGATGTACGATCGTTTTTTTCTTACTTGACACACGCAATTACGGCTCGACATTGTTTTTACGTTCGGTAATAAGACTTTCCTGTTCAACAATAATACTCAGTGTTCCTTGCGAGTTGCCTGAATATTGTAAAGTCTGTTAAACTTTTGATAATAATAATGGCCGAGACACAAAGAATGACGATATATGGAAGGTATCCTCCGTGCTCCAATAGCAGCAGGTTGGAAGAACGCCGGGCTAAAAGGTAAATTTAAAAATTGTTTATGTTGATTTTTGCTTTTCTTATACCTAGAGAATCATCAAATTCTTCGTTCCCCTCAGATTGGCGTTGCGACACGAGAGGAATCGGAAGCCGGACAAGCCGGACGATTTTGTGTGCTACGAGTCGAGTGACGACGAGGCCGAGACGGTCATCGAGGGCAAACAATTCCTGAGAACGTCGTTCAACTTTGTGGACTATGTGCGTGCACGTGAAACGAACACACGTGAAGTGCGAAAGATTAATCAAGAGTATGGTTCCCGGCACATACTGACCCACGACCTGTTCAAGGAGTATTCGGTCAGTTTGAACAACATGAACAAAGTATTCTGCTCGCAGTGGCTGAGCGACAGACAAGTAGTGTTCGGTACAAAGTGCAACAAACTTATGGTCTACGATGTGGCGACGCAGAAGCTAGACCAAATCCCGTCTCTTCACGGAAGACAGCTCAGTCCGGGCAGCAACGTTATGCCCGAGCAGCAGTGTGGGATTCATTCCGTTCAAATCAATCCATCGAGGTGATTTCTCCGCGCGCGCGATTACGGAATTTGCGTATCGCAGTCGTAAACGAAATGTAATTTTTGTAGACAAAAATTAATCTGCTCCTTTTTTTCTCTCTCCCTCTCTTGCAGAACTCTTTTATCCACCGGAGCGAGAAATAGTAATGAAATAGCGATATACAGATTACCAACTTTGGATCCAGTTTGCGTCGGCGAGAGCGGCCACAGGGACTGGGTGTTCGATATGTGCTGGCTGGACGATGAGTTTTTAGTGTCCGGCTCCAGAGACACGAAAATGGCACTATGGCGTATCGACAGTGACCTTGCTGAAGCTCCTGATAAAGCGGACGTACCTACGCACAGGTAAAATTAAGTATCAAGAGGCACGATGGTGTCTCGCGCCAAGTCTCGCGAAGCGACGCACGAGACCATTCCGTGAATATTCATGAAGCAACTAGTTGCGCGCGCTTTCGATTATTGGATTTTTTAATAACGGCTAAATGGATCAAGTTCAAGTCATACGTATCATTACTTTTGTGTAGAAGCTTTTTTAAATACGAGTTAACTAATAAACTATAATTTTTTATGTAATTATGATTTTCCATTATCGCGAAAGCATCGCGTGTGTACTTGGCGTCTTTTATGGCATCTTTTTGGCATACCTTTTTTTAAAAGAAGTGAGTTTTTTTTATATAATATAATTATCAAGAAAATTATTAAACCATTTAAATAATTTATTTTGACACTTAATAGCTATCTTTAATAGCTATTTGTTTGTTGTAAGGAATATGATTATTATTAACATATTATTCACATTAATGTTATGGATTGTTGTTTACTGTTCAGGTTGATTCAGCCTGTTTGCGTGAAAGAATGCAAGTCCGCTCAGAAAGTACGGGCGCTGGCATTCAACAAAGCGTATAAAGAAATAGCGGCGCTAACGCTCAATAGTTTTATACATATCTGGTCAGCCGAGTCCTTCAAACAAAAAATATCCAGAAAACTGCCAGCTTGCCAGGAGAATGTTTGTCTTGCTGTACAAGATGATGGTGTTTACGCGATTGGATGTCGCTCCTATACTCTGCTTTTGGACGCACGTACTTTACAGCCAATTAAAAAGATACCATCAAGGTAAATAAATATATCAAATAATAAATAATATATATATAATATATAATAAATAATATATCAAGGAGCTCTTTCTTATATTTTTCCATTTAGCAATAATTATGCACATGTTTTGTACATTTTTTATACAGATACAGCGGCTGTGGTATCAGATCAGCTAGTTTTCAAGGATCCGTTCTCACGATCGGAACTGGCTTAGGGATGCTTATGTTTTACGACGTTAGGGCGCAGAAATATCTGGAATCCTCCATAAACTCCAACAGGACTGTCGTATTAAAGGCATCGAAAGGATACGTGGTAAGTCTTGCTTTTTTTACCTATCGTCTGAATATAACGCTCATTTTGGTTCACTTTGATAAATATTTCGGTAATTATTGCAATTATTTTTATGAGAGTTGGCACATTGTAAGACTGAGTTGCTTTATTAGCGATCACAATTTCGGAACTTAGATCGATCATAAAATAAATTTATAAGTCACATTAATGCGTCTACAAATCTGTGTTATAAGAAAATACTCGAAGTAATAATCGCAAAATGTTTGGAGGCGCGCATTCATGTTAAATTTAATTTTAAATATGTTTTTTGTGGATATGCAATGATACGTAACACGATGAAGAAAATGATACATGTTCATTTTGTTGGATTCAGTTTCCAGATGAAGAGTATATCGACGGTTTCCAAAATGTGAAGTACACCCCCGCTATTTACACGCACTGTTACGACGCATCAGGTACCCGGCTTTTTACGGCAGGTGGCCCATTGCCCGCAAATCTGTATGGCAATTACGCTGGTTTATGGCAATGAAGATTTAAGATTAAGCAAATAAAAAACTAGTAAGATAATTGATAAATTAAACGATTAGCGTATATAAAGTATGCATGTGTGAGTGACTTGATTGTTTGATTATCTGAACAGTTGACTATATGTGTTATATATCTCATTAATTTAATGTTTCGAATTTTTGGAAACGATTGGACATTTTTCGAATCTTCTCAATTCTTCAATCATCTTGAGTCTTTATTTCAAAAACAATTGTATATAATATCTGTACGCGTGCGTATAGATAATGTAAATAATTTTACGATTGTTTCAATTTCTGTCTCTATTTTGAAGCTATAAAACCTATTCCAGCAGAGTTAGCTTATTTTTATCGACATTATTAATAAATTTAGTTTAAAGGACATAGATTAATGTTTTCCTTGTTTTTTTAATATTATGTAACCATAATAATTCAATATTCTATTAATTGAAGAAATGTTATCTTGATTATAATACATATTTAAAAATTATGTAAAAAAAAGAGTTCAAATCATTAAAAAATGAGCACTAGTTGCATCCAGATTATAATACACTATGTCATTGTATTTAGACATAATATATTGAATATAATTTTTCGAGTAAAATGTCGAATTCAATTTACAAAAATAGGTTTTAATTCTTTATGTTTCCACTTGATTTCAATATTGAATTTAACAGAGAAGATTCCAGTACAATTCAGATTCGCCATATTCTTTAAATTATTAAAACTTTGTTAAAGGAATCCGCAATTCAATTATTTCAGAATAGTGTTTCCTTCTGATCCGAATCTAACAATCTTAAGGAGATCTTGGAGTCGTCTGTATTAGCGACGAAGTGAAGGACTTTTTTTAATGGATCTTTTCATTGGTTGCGCAGAATGGAAAATCCTTTTGCACGATATCAAGGCACCTAATCTTGTGCTCCGTTTTACTCTTGGTCACGATTTTAGAGATGCACATGAGGAAGGATTTATTGTTCCATGCAGCCAAAAAGAATTGTAGTTGGAACAAAGTTCATGGTAAAAAAAAAAACAGACGACTCCAGGATTCCCTTAAGTGACGATATTAGATAATATGTAAAATTTTATGTTACTAATTAAGCGAAATTGTGATTCGTAATTTCCGTGTGCAAATGTAATGCAATATATATACTATATATAGTATAAAAAATTGTTACAATTTTCAGAATGTTATTTTTGTAGGGTAATTTGGCTGAGATACTGCGTTAAAAACTTTTAAGAAGGAAATTATATATTTTGGTTTTCTTTCAAAACGAAGTAATGCACGCGGATATCCTTCATAAAAACATGACAACAAAAGCCTTCAAAAAATAATTTACTTCTTTTTTTAGAATATTATGTTCACGTATGACTATGACTATGTATGTTAATATGATATAAATGGAAGGAAAAATGCTTATATCAACGAAAATTATATAAGCGATGAATATTAAGTTTTACCAAATACAATCTCTATCAAGTTGAAGTTAAAACACCGGCCTCAAGACAGCAACGCGCAAGAGATGAAGGCTCTCATGTTCAGAACGTTACAACGATAAAAGTGTTTTTAAAAGTGACTGAAAAATCATCTGATTGGCTCAGAAGTCACTTCTCTCAATTGAAGGCGCTTTTATCATTGTAAGCGTGTTCCGAACACGAGCTTTGTTTAATACATAAAACTTATTTTAACGTAATTAATAATACCAAATAATTAAAACTTTTTACCTACGTATTGCTATCTCATCGTATGACATCGCGAAGTTATCCTGATCACGGAAGCAACTTTTTTACTACAATTAACATGTTCGGCAAATGAGTGTTTAATAATACTTTGAAAGAAAAAAAGGAATTCTAAAAGTTAATAGCACAATAATCTTAGAAATACCGTCACCTAGGAATACATTTTATATTCATCTCTCTCCACTGTTGCGGATTTCATCGAACCAGTCGTATATTTTTGTTAATGCCGAAAATTCAGCTGAAACACTGAGCTCAACGGAAATTTAATTGTTCGAGCTTTATCAGACGTGTGCAGTGTGGTCCTTGCAGTTGGTGTTTGACACGGCTAGAAAATATTATAGATTACGAGATGCGTGCAATAAGAAGATCGAACATCCGTGACTATGTAAAAAACGCCGCATTTTTCTGTGTGTGCAATCGGGGAGAACGAGAGAAAAGAAAAAAGTGAAAAAATAGGAGCCATTGTTTGTACTGTACGCGCATATGATAGATTCCCGTTTCATTTTCATCATAAATATATCTTACGAAGGTAAACTTTAGCCGATAGAATCCGCCGATCTTGGTCGGAACAAGCTCAAACTCTATTCAGGAAATAAGACGCCCGGTATAGCATATGTTTGCCGTACTTAAGCGACGTAATGTTTAATAGTTGAACGCATCAATCGTTGTACAACGCGTGTCGACGCATCATTCCACCGTCAAAAAGAGCGCCTTTCGCGAACGAGGGAAAATTGATGACGAACCATCATTGAACCATCATCATACTGCATATAACGAACGTGTATGTTAACAAGATATATTCCCGACCCGCATACTTATGAGATTATGAATTGTTAACATATAATAATCACATGAAATCACGATATCACGTAAGCTAGGTAAATGTGTGCATCGTATCCACAATAGTTCTGTAATCTCACGCTCCTCCCTCTCTCTATGTAAACGATCCGATATACATATAGCATTTCATCGAGGGGAAAAAAATGAAGCCGCACCATGGGCATCCGTTTCGCCAAAAAAAAGAGGAGTATAAAGGAAGAATCCTCGTCATTGTAGCATAATCGCAGCGGACATTGTAGCATACCACATTGTGCATTTGGTATATACTATATACGGGATACCGATATCTCAATTCAGTATTTCGATCGTTGGCCGATTCAAATACTGTATGTAAAAATTCATAAATATTACACTTCGCCTCTTGCAGGTATCGTTAAATTAAATATTTTAACCGAAACAGTTTGCAACACTAATAGCCTATTTTTATAAAAGAGCAATAGTTGACGGGGGTAGTTTCTCGAAACATTCCTTGGCATCGTTTCACAGGAAAATTTTTTCAGAACGCACGATACGATCATACGTGGACTCGAGTTCAAATTACTGCCACTTGATCCGTAACGTGATAATAAACGTAATCGATAAAACAATTAATCGATAATTTTATACTCGAGCGTGTACATATTTTTTTTATGTACGCAATGCTCTGAACGTTTCGGTTTGTCACATCGACTCGACAGTTGTTATCGTAAGAGTAAGCGGTAAGCTAATCACAGTGGCATGATTTGAACGGTAACTTTTGATAATTTACCATAATTACCACGGTATCTTTGCACACGCATTGTAATTCCATCGGACGATGAAAACGGCGAATGAACAATATCATTGTAACTTTATATATGTGCGACTTCGTATATCTATGTAAATAAATATAACAAGCTCTTGAGACTGGACGGTGCTTACTCTTCTTTTTCTCCCCAGGCGCAAACTGCAATAGACACACGTGGGTGATGTTTCTTAATAATTTATTAATGGCATAGTACCCATACAACATTTCTTAATATTGACATCATCACAAATAACGTGTAAAGTGAGTGTATACCGCGTACAAAAAAGGCGTAAAATATAAAGTTCAATAAAGTTTTCCTCTTTTTTTTTTTTTCTTTTCATCTCTACAATATCTCCTCTTTATAATTATCGGAATCGAGTCACGTTTAAATCAGATATGTAGGAATTGGTTCCTCTAGTATTGTAAAAAATATGCACGTAGAAGCAATAACATTAATAGTGGATTATGTTGACGGTAACGCGCATCTTGGGGTCCTCGCAATCTCACCGTTCACGCGTGCTAGCTAGTATCTATTACAAAAAGTCGCATAAAAAAGTAGTCACATTTTTATTCTTATTTTTTTAACAAAAAAATTCGCGTTTTGTCAAGTTAAATAACAAGACTGTGTAAAGCAAATCACTAGAAAACGCATCTTCTTTTTAATGTCATGTAACCGTGACTCTTGAAGGAACACGTAACGTGTAATTGAATATCAAGCTACCTTTTCAGATAAGAATTTACTCTCATCCCGGCAATATTATCTAAATGTGGAATCGTGGTAATGTAAAAGATTACGTGGCACACAAGTGCTCCTCGTGACCGTCGCGTGACCGCCGTCGGCTTCCAGCTCGACGTGAGGAGGAAATCTTCTCGCTCACGCAATCCACTATTATTGCATGCGAGACAGTAACCTTCACCGTCGTTACAAGATTCTAAATACGGACAATTTGCTCTACGCGTGCACTTTGATATATCGTCTTGGTCGAACGATTGATGGACCTTTGCAATTTCCGCAATTTCTCCCGTCATTTATCACCAAGATCCGTCACGTTACGATTTGTACCGATTGCGATTCGCGGATAATCGCGGATGATCGCTCTCGCGAGGCGAGTTTTAATTTCGCGAGAGAGAATTCTTTACAACCACAAACTGGTGTTTCCATACTCTAGCATCTAGCTATTTTCAACTACTCTAATCGTCGCGACGCTACGGACGTCATTGTATACATCGTATCGTTACGAGTACAGTATTTGCCGGTTACGATAAAGATAGGTACGAATTTGAATAAACTTCTCAAACAAAGGTAACTTCAGGTTGACAACAATTTGGAAGGAGCGTAAGGACAGTATCTTACATTCTAATACGTTTTAATTAGACCACATAGAAATCGTATATAGTCTTTCTGCCTGTGATAAATAAATAAGAATAAAATAAATATAAACAAAGATATTATCAAAGAAAGTTAAATACCAATACGTATCATTAGAAAAAGATATGCAGAGTCCTCAGAATTAATTATTATTATTAATATTATATTAATAATAATATTAATATTATTATTATTATTATTATTAATATTATATTCATCTTACTCCGCACATAAGCTCATTGTGTAATTCCTGAAAACTCCTTTTTGCTACAGTTTGACGATCTTATGTGGTGTTGTGTGGCATAAACGCATAAATATATGTACACCGTACGATTTTTACGTAACGTAGATGTTCTTAAAATAAGCGGAGTATCAGACAATTATTGCATAAATCGAGTGAGCGAGTGATCTGCGCGGGATGGCCCGAATTCGGTTGCTGAGTTTTTTTGGGATGATCGCGAACAAGAAACACCTCTTTTTAATCTACCGCTACGAGAAACTAAGCTGACTGCCGTCACACCGAAGGTATTCACCGAGAACACTGTTGCCTGATTACCGTGGTGAAACAAAGTTCAAGCGTGCGGTGTTCGATCAATTCGCTCCTCTCATTCGCGCCTCTCGCCATCGATCACTATCCTCAGCCTAAAAGGACAGCCATCCATCCAGCAATTCAACCATCATGTTACCGATCGGCGATTCGCCGTTATCAGCGTTGTGTAAAGCTCACACTTGAGGAATCAAAGCCGCCTGGCGTCCAACGCCTTGTTGAGGTCATTGACTAGCATGCCGAGGATAGATCTGTGCTCGGAATCGTATCGGAACACCGAGTCCAAGAACTTTGGATACGCCAGGAAATCAAACACCTGATCGCAACGTTGCGACGACTTGTCCGTGAGGTGCGGCTTTATTAGTTCTTGCACCAGTGACCGGCAACGCTCCAGCGAACCCGTCAGATACTCCTGGTCGTAACTGTAATCCACCTCGTAAAACGACACGACGGTCATCGCCACCGCTCCCAGAGCTTCCCGGATTTCTTCCAGTTTCTCAGCATCGTTCGGACGGAATTGATGACTACGTTGCACGAGACCAATCTGTAAATTATATTTCGTGATTTTATTGAGACAGGTAATATCAACCTAGTAACGTAAAATCAGTAACGTAGAAAGATATTTTTATAAAAGATTTACACACACACATATTTATTATTATATATTTACTAGGGATAGTTTGTCACTGTTTTCTTAATATTGTAATTTAAATAATAATTAATCGTTGTAAAACACTTACTAATATTAATATTTTGATTGAAAAATATAAATTAAATTCTATAATTAAATTATGAAAAAATTAAGTTATGTAAAATAGTAATGTAAAATTTCTCCTAGTCAGTTCCAAGCTCGTACATCAACGAAATAAAAGATTACACTTTGCGTTTTATGTAAATTACCTTAATAGATAATTTGACAATGTTCTTGAGGACTTTCTCAGGTTCCTTCTTGTCTAATTGCGAATTGCTTTTGGCGACGCTCTCCATCAGCTTGTAAAGATTGTCGAGCAGCGATGTAGTGGCGTCGTCAATGAACAGCGATCGACCAGCGCCAGTAGACACCAGACGGCCCAAAAGCTTCTTCTGGGCACGTAGTCCTAAATCGCGGGTGCGACTTCCGTTTCCGCTACCAGTGGGATACGATCCTCCTCCGCCTCCGCCGCCGCTTCCAATTGTATTTGCCGACTGCATCACTGCAATATTTTCGCACAATGAACGACCAAGCATATAGATATTACACATATTGCCCCACATTCTTTTATTTTACACTACATCTTATCTAGCAATACGACCGTACAATTCCGAGTTTTACTTGTTCGACGTAAAAAAAAGATCATTCAGCGTTTCGAACCTTTAATCCTAATTACTTAGCATTTAACGTTACAAATATCTGCTAAAATTAGCATTTCTCCCAAAATATGATTTCTTTTCTAGCTTAATTTTTAGCTAACATAAAATTAAATTTTCTTCTAAATTTTTATTTAATTTAAACTATTGGGTTAACCAAAAGTCAACTATTAAGAATTAATATTAAAGTTTTGCTTTTGCTAAAACAGATTTACATAAACTTGTTTGTCAGTCTAATATATTTATCTAACATATTTATCTGAATACTATATTAAGTAACACGTAACTTAACTACTAATATATTTATAACATTTATTTTTTATAACATTTATTCAGTGCTAAATATGAATAGTGCGATAAAAAAGCAGGTCGCTTCCTTTTCCCTGAAACTTCAACAGTTTTAATAACGTACGTTCTAACCGAGAGAACAAAAGAATTACGCGTTCGAATCTAGTACAAAGGTAGAAAGTCGACTTAAAGAGACGAAACGATTACAATTTCAAGTCCCTAGAGAATAGCCGCGAAAGCGGCTCTGTGTCTTATCTTGATTGACGCTGCCATGATCTCAACGTGTATGTATCTCTGCACGACGCACTTACCATCAAATCATCGGTAGACCACCGTTTCCTCTGGATCGTGATAGCGGGATGTGAAATTAAATAAAGAAGCGGCGAATTGTGTATGAGTAACAGTCCAACGAACTCAGGCAAACGTAACTAAAATAACCAAGGTTTAAATGACGAATCGACATCACATGCGTTAACACAAATGATGTAGGTTCATGGGAGTGTGCGTGCCACGACGAACGACTTTTCTTCTTCTTTTCTACCTTGATTGCAGTCGGTGACGGACACTAGATGATAGAGCAACCAGCTCTGCAATTCCATGACGGCCGTGCCCCACGCCACCTGCGACAATGTTAAAAAAATGATAAAAATATCCAGAAACATTTATATAAACATATGTAAAATTGAAAAAAAACTTGTATTTTTAATGCAAAAAATTGCATTAAATCCATTAGAGTTTCATTAAAGTTACCATTCTGATTATTCATCTCATAAAAGTTAATACGAATAAAATAAATAAAATAAAACGAATAATAATAACGCAATAAAAGTACTTCCTCTCATTCATATAATTCTAAGTTTATTGACATGAGATAAAGTAAGCATTATTCCCGGAAATATTGTACATTCAGCGAATCATTATTCGGTTCTACGAAGCACAATGGCACCACAAAAGCCAGTCGAGATAAAGTTAATTACGCTTCGTTGCCTGAATTAAAAGGATATGAATTCATTCGAATACGGTCGGAATAAAAGAAATGCGCAATTCGTCAATGAAGAGTTAACACAAAATTGCAACGAAAGATTTCGCGAATATTCTTCTTTTCGTTTTTATTTAGTTGAAAACCGAAAAATATCTCTTACATTTGTCTCGTGTCTCGTAAACATTCTCATAAATGCCACGTACAATGTTTTACAGTGCTATAAACCTTGACATCGATAAAAGCTATTTCAACAAAAGGACAAACTCCAGGAATACAATATTCACCGCATTTTAAATATTTTTGTGTAAAATCTTTAATACATTGCTTTAAAATAGACAAATTTTCTCTTTACAAATATATAAAAGCATTTTTTTTTTAATCTTCGTGCGCTTATTTGCAATTTTATGTTTTTAGATGTAACTCGTAGACTTTTTAAGATTTAGGGTTTACGTTGAAAGAGATCAGCATGATCGCGTGGTCGAGAACCTTTCCCTTGTCTGTACAATTTGTCTTGACGAGTGCGAACGATCCTAAATGCTGGAAATGAAATGTAATGCGAGCCAACGACATCCGTGTCGCACGCTACATTCGCGTATATCCACACACGCCAGGGGCACACGATATAAGGCACTACCTTTGGCAGTTGGATCGATTTGTAAGGAGCGTCAAGGTAAGCCAGAGACTCTCATTCACCTTTGATCACCTATAACGGCCGGGCAAATAGCGGCCAGTTGATTAATAAAACGCAAACATCTCGCATCGATCCGAAACCGGCTTTCCGAAAAATTCGCGCATTACACAACTTATTAATATTGTCAAGTATAATAAAATTTTCTTATATACGTATATATTATAATATATTTTTTATATATTATAAAAATATAATGAGAAAAAAATTTAGATGTTGGAGATTAAAGCTGCAAAAGAGACACAATAATTGATTTTATGAAATAATTTATGAAATAATAAGCTTCATCAAAGACAGAATGCGCTGCGCGCATTTATATTTAATTATTCACACGCGACATTGTTTTGTAACTGAAACTAGAATTGTAACTGAAATGTCATATTTCCAGACAGATATATTTTTTCTTTTTCTTTACGGAAACCGCAATAAAAGTAGAATTATTGAAAATTTTCAATGAAAGGCAAAATTGCTTCGATCTTGGTTTTGTCGAAATTTTCGTTTAGTAACATTAATTTGTGTCCACATTTTATTTGCCAGGTGTACACCTGCGAAACAGTTCTGCTCCCGCGAATTCTGTTGGCGCGCTGTAGAATCGCACGGGTGAGATGCGTGAGAGCGCGTTATGAATGATCGATCGCTGGCCACTTTCGCTCTCTTTCTCCTCTCTGTCAGCCTCTCTATGGTCTCGTCGGTGCTTCACTTAGGCGTTCACGTCGGCGCTTTCGGGCACCTGTGTCGTCGCATGCTCATACAAACAAGCGGTTATCCGATAGTCGATCGTTCATCGGACTGCGCAATTCCTTGCTAGAATATGCGGCGAAGTATCTCGATGTGAAAACATCAACGAGTTGAAAAAAAACCTATCTTTTTCCTTGATCATTTGCGTGTCACACGTTGGCAAATCCGAAAGATAAGTATATGTACGTTAAATTTCTTAAATGTATTATTGGATTGACGGGAAAGTCCATGCCGATCCCCTCTTAGCAAAATTCAAATGCAAAACTCTGCATTAAAAATACTACTCTATATTAATCCTTCGGTAGTCGCAATATTTTTCTCCCACAAATGATCGCACTGTATCTCACAGATATTCTAATTTTCCCTTTATTTTTCTCTGCTTCTTGAAATATTTTTTACTTTTATTAGTACTTGACTAATAGACCAGACACTAAAGTATAAAAAAATATAAAAAATATAAAAGTATAAAAAAATAGTGAAGAAAAAATTGACAAGAATTAGGATGTGAATAATAACTGTATTAGGAAAAAATGAATTGAAGTATTAATATCTTACGTGTATCTATTGGATATTGCGAGTACCGGAGGATTAAGAATTAATATCACAAAGTTTTGCGTCGGAATCCTGTCAAAAAAATGTTACCGGACCTTCCGTAATGCAAAACTTTGTTTCATCTTAATGCAGAGTTTAGCGTTTGAATTTTGCTGAGGAGGTCAGCATGCGGACCTTTCTGGTCAACTCAATATAATGTCTCAGATTTCTTTCTCAGCTGAAAAGAAAAACGACATAGATGATGAAATCTATTTGTCGCATTTTTTTAATATCATTTTTTTATAAGGGATGTATGATTTATTTTAGAATTTTGTAGAAACAATTGCACTCTATATGTTAGAACTTGTGAAAAAAAAACGTTATAATTTTCTCATTTTCTAATCGCTGATGACAATTACGAGCGAAGAAAGTGTCTCTCCACGCACAGGAAGATCCGCTTATTCCGATGTAGACCGATTAACTAATCAGAGTAAACCAGAGTCTCTTTAGAGATCTATTTCTTTCCCGCATGCATGTTTCAAGACCGTCTATCAGGCGGCTTGTCTTCAGAATATTCGATCGGCAGCTATAAATAAGCATACCCTGTATAAGTATACCTCGTATACCTTGCTTGCTTGATTCGATTTACCTTCTCCCTACTACACCAACTTAATTCGAAATGTTCATGAGTCCGTGAGTTTCCTGCAAAACCGGTGATTCCACGATTTTAATCATTAGATGAGAACCGGTTGAATGTGAAGAATTTCGCGACGCGATACGTGCATGATATATTCACGATAATGTACAAATTTGGAAACATTAATTTAAATTAGTTTTTAGCATCAAGTTATAATTAAAATTAGTTTTTGGCATTAAGTTATAATTAAAATTACCAAAGAAAATATATATACACATTCATTTTAATGGAATCGTCTCACCGAGCTCTTTAGCGCTCAAATTTGTATTTCTTTCCTAAAAGATAGCCAGAAGAGACGTGTCATAGACACGTGAAAATAATTTCTACGCCTATTCGCAACGACGGAAACACGACGATGCCGCCGTGAAACGTTTTCCCGTGTCCGCAGCATCGCAAATTGCACTCACCGGAATTGCGATGGTTTCAGAGCGCCAGCAATATCGGCACTCAGCGAACTCGACTGTCGCGAAACAATGTCACCGTAAATTATAGCCGATACGGGCAAACGTAATTATCGGTTCTCTGTACACGCGCGCGCGGATATCGTTGGCGTGCCTCGACACCGTTTCTCTCTTCCTCTTGGCGCAGGGTAGGTTCAACGTTTACGTCAACGCCAGGTTAAGTGATTTAAACGCCGTCGTTATAACGACGACGAGCTACACTCGTTAAGTAAAGAGCGCGAATCTCGCGATGAGAAGAGATAGAGAACGCGGAAACAGAGAGGCTCGTTCGCAAATTATTTCGCTCCCTCGCGACGCAGATATATGAATACAGTACGTAGCAACATCACAGGCATGTATGTATGTACACATATATGTAGAATACAACACATGCATCTTTTTAATCCACTAGCTTCCCACACAGGGGTGCCTGAAACCCCAAGTAAAATAAAGTAATTCATGAATTTTGAATGCAACCTTTTTTCACAAGCGAATATTTTACGACTACTTTCTTTTTCAAATTTTCCTATGCGTAGGCATGTTCTTTGATGTGTGGCGTGTCGATGGGAAACAATGATTTAAAATCAGTTGATTTTTTTCTTACTAGGGCTAATACTAGATTTACGGAACCCGTCAATTTGACTGAGAATTCACGCTTAAAGATTGAGAATTAAGCATTCATATTTAAAGATACGGAAATCAAAATTAATATTTTTTTATCAACGAGAAATCAAAAACGGAAGATCAAAAACCGGAAAATCGAATTTTAACGTATCCGTCAATATGACGGGTTTCAGTAAAATTAGGTACAAGAAATATCCGTAAATTTAGTGCTAACGATCCGGTAAAAACGGCGCGCAACGGTCTACGGCCGTGAGTGCCGCGAACCTGCAAGGTCTCGTCATTTCTAAAATTAGTCGCCAGCATTATCTGCCTAGCATTATCGCGACGACGTGTCGAAGGACGATTAAGAAGAGTAACTAACAATCAACATTTTCCGATGTCCATAAATTTAGGTTGGCCGTTTAAGGAGACACGTCGACTGGCTTTCCCGCAAGAGTGAAACGGATGTGTCCGATAGTGGGGTCGACCACCAGTCGGGGTAACGGACCGTAAGTGTACAATGATCCATAATGACAAAGCTAATCGTTACAAATTCGTTTAATGAGCATTACTTGCACGACGGAGATCCCTTGGAAGTTCCCTCGCAAGCTCTCTTTTTAATCGCCACTCGGAAGAATCCAGGCCACTATCACTTTGCCCCTGATTCACGTGCAACGCGCACCGTGAATCACCGCAATCGTCTACAACGTTCGTCTCTTGCGATCTTACAACGAAATGAACCGTGCGGCAAGTTAATTCGCGCTTAATTTGGCCCTCAAGGTTCCTCCTGCTCGTTGTTCCTTCGCGCTCGAAACTTTCCCACCGGTAGAAATCGATCGGAGAGCCACGGACCGACTGGCTACTGCACTCGTAACATTCGCGGCATGACGAGGAGCATCGAGGGCTGCCAGCAACCCCTCGAGCTGTTCCGGCTTTCTTTTCGCGCCCCAAGATGCAGCTGTCGCAGCGATACCGCCGACAGCTGCGCGACCGGCAGCACGCGTACCCCTCCTCGTTTAAATTGAACATCTTTGCTCGGGACAACCGCCACCTGCCCCCGGACTCCGACGTATACGCACTCGTACGCACATGCGAACGCTCGCACGTACGTACGTACGGTATACGAGATAGTACAGGCATAGACGTAGCACGTGGTCCGCGAGTTCTATGGACTCGCTGGACGAGTTAGGAGATGAATTATGCCCGCCACGCAAAAGAGCACGCCGATCTGTCAAAGACAAGTTCGCGAGATCGTTGCACTTGGCCGGAACGAAATGCACGACTACTGTTGGGTCTATCCAGGTATTCACGTTGAGACAATATATTAACAACGAATCATCTTGCTTTTGCTAATTATATGACTTACGCGATGCGAAAAAATTTTGTAGCGAGATCAGAAATAATTGTATTCTGTTGATAAAGAATATGGAGATAATTATATGACTCACGCAATGTGAAACAATTTTGTAGCGAGATCAGAAATAATTGTATTCTGTTGATGAAGAATATGGAGATAATTATATGACTCACGCGATGCGGAAAAATTTTGTAGCGAGATCAGAAATAATTGTATTCTGTTGATGAAGAATATAGAGAGCTAGTATGCCAAGAGATTATTTTCCATTCGAGTTCCTCTGAAACGTACACTCTGCGATTTTCTTGGCTGCGAAACAAAATAAAAATCGTATACAATGAATCAAAACATGTAGTACATGCTTTGACGATTGACAACGATGCCAGAATATTCATGTAGCTTCATTTATTTATCATAATCTGTTATATTTTAATATAACTATATCTAATATGTGTATAGTTAATATAATTATTGTTGCTGAGGGCACGCCTCGTTTCCTGGCGCAAGAGATCTCTCGGGAAGAAGAGAAATTGCACGCGCTATAAATATCGGGTTATTTGCGATATGCATCTCGTGTACGAAGGAATGTGCATGTGGTCGCACGTGCGAGAATACGGATTTACAGAAAAAGAGAAAGGGAGAAAGGAAATTTCGAATAAGAAGCGCATCCGCGAAATATGACGTCGACGAATCATTACGTCCGAAAAAGGCAGACGCGACATGTTATTTCCTGCCATGAGCCCAGCGAGTCTCTTTCGGCCATGTGAGAATTATAAACGACCTCGCAGGAAATTACGACCGTAAAGGACACGTGTGTTGTGCTAAAGTGTGTACAAATTTATTCAGTCCTCTATATCTCGGAATATTCTGCTCATCTCTGGAGAGACGATAAAATGGTAAAAGCTCGAAATTGCTACTTTTTGATAACTATTACAGCGTATATTAATCAACTTTTTTAAATTTCTCGAGGAAATTGTGGCTACAAAAATTATTGCAATAATATTTATAAGTTGTTTTAAAAGATATATTTAAAAGCTACTTTACTCAATTAATAATCATTCAAATTTGAGAAGTGAGTATCTCTGTGCTAATTGATACCTGCAAGTCGATTAACAAACGAACAGTGACAAGCAATTGCACATATTCATGTTTAATGTATACAAATTACAGTAGAACGCATAGGATTGGAATAACTTAGCTTAATTCAATTTAGAAACTCGCTATTCAACTTTAATAGAATTATTATTAATTAAATGTGCACACACGCGCACGCAAGAAATATAATAGCTATTAGTACACTTGGAAAATATTATGCTATATTTCTATTATTTTCTCTTTCTATCTCTTCCTCTCTCATATGAAAGTACTGGTCAAGGCTACCGATAATACTAATTGAAAAATATACGCGTGCTTGGATAATAAAAAATAAAGATTTATAAAATTATGTTGCTGCGGCAAAGTCGCAATAATAAATAGAAAAATTAATATAACAGTTATCATCGCTCTCCTACGAGAATTACGTCACCCACACATACTTTTGTGTACGTAACTGTATAACTGTATATGCTGCACTATATTGCACATGTATTTTAGTATATTTTACAAATCTCGTAAATGTTTCACGGACGCGTAATTACTCGATAGTTTGAAACTAAACCATAATATTAAAACTTAACGGTTCTGAGAATTTCCGAGAGAAATAACAACTCTTACGATGAAAAATAAATTAATCAATCATCATCAAGTCAAGAATTCAATTTAATTTGTTTTATTGTCAAAAAGGCTATAGAAAACGAGATAAAAACATTCACAAACGTATCTCGCATTAAATGCTTTAAATAATGTAATCATCATAATCATGATTATTTGTAAGCCGCGTAAGTCGCTCACGAATAAATTGCATTTATCATCATTTTTTGTCCTTGTTCTTTCAGCGTTTATCCTATGAAAAATATATAAGCCGACTAAATATACGCGGAAGACATGAATTTCCTCAGGCAAGAGCCACAAGAGTCGTCGCATCAGGCCGGTTTCGCGCGGACTTGCACGCTTCAAGGAGTCGACGGTTAATACAGCCGTTTACTCGCTCGCGACTCGCAGGGAAATGTAATAGTCGCACGTAGCACGTGTGTACGTTGCCGTGGAATTATGAAAAACCGGTGCATCGCGTTCTTCTGCGCCGTAATTGGAAGCGAGCGCGGGCAATGCGCTTAACAACAACCTCATTCATCGCGCGGTTACTCGTTAGCTTCTTCTATTTACGGCGCACTCGTGCGGACGTAACCGCGTGCGCGATTGCACACGCTCGAAAAACATTTGCTCTATGCTCATACGCGTTACCAAACTGCAGCAAGCAAACTGACGCTTACAACAGATCCTGTTAATTTCAACACAATATCCAATCTCTCTCTCTCTCTCTCTCTCTCTAGTACTTTCGAAATAAATTCATGACGAAATTCATCGATTTGTGTAGATGCATAAAGATGTATAAATTATAAATGGTTAGTTATTATAATTTAATTTCATTATTACATATCGATTACTTTTTCAATCAATTATAGGCAGCGCACGCGCTTACTTATTATTATTATTAAAGTACTAAAAAGTATAATAAAAATATTTATTACAATATTTAATACAATTTGGAGATAACAGTATGATTTTTCGAATGAATTTTAAAGTATGCATGTACTTTTTTATATTTTATTATGCGCATTTTATAGAATAGATGATACAGATAAAACACTTTACGCATTCCATGCTCTCAATATTTTACTGATATTGTGCACCGTGTTTACTGATACGTATCCGTATCAATAAACTTCATGCACCGTGTGGATGAATTTCACTCTGTAACAATCGATCATCATCGATTTTGTTCGTAAAATCATCAGTTTTCAGGCGGTTGGCTTTAAACATAAATTATTCGCTTATTTCGATATATCGACTGTATGTACATATTGATTTGTTTTAAAAAACTATCGAGCAATATTATATTTTAGAAACAATCATACATGACTGTTTGATTATTATTATTATTATTATTGAATAATTATTTAAATATTAATTACTTAAAGTGTCGAAATTATAATTAAAAATAGAATATCTTGTTAATCAAAAATAAAAAAGTGATTCTGTTCTTTTTCTTTTAAAACAAAATCAAGTAAACCCTTTCATTAATTAATTAGACAAACACATTAAAAATTAATAATTTTTATTACTATTTAATGCAATTCAATGTTAAAATTAAGTCACATTTCAGTTTAAGTAACTATAGATGAATAATTTGAATAATTCCATGTATAATACAGAATAATACATGAAAAAGGAATAAAATCGACTGGCTACAATCAGAAGTTAGGATCGATTTTCTCGGACGCGGTCAGCACTAATTATAGTTAATTAAATACTATTTTTTCTCTCTATTATGTTATAATTACAATTATAATAATTAGAAGTGAATACATGCATTCAAACATATGTTGCGCTGATAATTCCGTCATTAATGATATAATGATATAATAATATAATAAACACAGGTTTAGCAACTTTTAGTGAATTTTGATAAAATGACTCTTCTGTTTCTAATTCTACCTGTCAAAAATCTCAAAGTTGAGTTAAGTTGGGGAAACTAAATTAAGTTAACTAAATCGATATTTCGATGAGATGTTAGTCCCAATTGAAAAATCTTAAGTTTAGCCGTTGAAAGCGCCGCGTTCTAAATGATACAATATTAAATTGCAACGAACAAACGAGGCAATTAAGACGATTTTTCGTGTCGTTGCAAAACGCTTCTTTTCCGTAGCGCGAATTGCCCACTCATGAGTTTCCGCAATTTAATCTCTTGTTCGATCGCTACGTTCTCGCGATAATGGCTCCGGTAAATTCACTTTAATCGAGATCTATTTTAAGATTGTCAGGAAGAGTACGTTTGATGCATTTTTTTACAATACATCACTTTTGTAAAATCTGATTTAACTTGGTTTCAAACATAGATACGACCGATTTATCGGCGAATGTTTGCGCTGTATCATCGCACCGACAATCATTTACCAATTTATAATCAAATATATGTTGACTTATAATTCATTTAATTAATCGGCACACAAACGTTTGCATCAAAATTTTCCTGTATCGATTAAAAGTTTTAAATTTAGTAAATGGATAACAGAAATGAAATGAATTGCGATATTTATATTTATATTTAATTTATAATTGAAGTCCTCAAGAACAATTAGTGTGTGAAAGCCTGTTAATTGCAATGCGATATATTTCTACTTGCGCAATTTTTAAGCGTGCCTTTTTTCGTGCAATAATGAAAAAATTGCATAATTTTTATATCACTATATATTATTTTTTACTGATAATTTACTTATCTCCTGGTGATGATTCATGAAGCTGTTAATCATGAATCGTCATTTTATCATTGTATTATTACAAAATAAACGTATTTTCCTATATTCTAAGAAAATTATATAGTTATTATATTTATAGTTAATGTGACTTTTTTATAATAACGTAACAACTGATATATTTTATCAATTAGGTCCTTTTTTTCTAATTCATTTAAAAAAAGTACGGCTTAAGTAATTCTCCTAAGCATCAGGGAGATGATCCGCGGAAATTCAACGCGATGAATAGGGAAACTTTTCAGATTCATTTAATTCAGATTCAGATACTAAAGCTCTAGCAGAAGCATGCGTCAATCTTATTGTTAGTAATAAAGATAAATTTCTTTATAAAATTATTATTCAGAAAGCCTGTAAATGGTAATCTCTCTTTTTGTTGTCAAATTTACTATCTTCTCTTCTCCAGTTTCGTTATTTCCTTTGATTTTCTTTTCTTGATTTGGGTTTCTTTCCTCAATTTTTTATTGACATGTTTACAAGAATAAATGTATATTTGCTGAACATAGCGAATGTGTCCTAGAGATCCTCTTCTCATTATTAACAAATTGACTCCGAAATGGGCGGCAAGTGAATCATGTCAAGAGGATAGTCCTCGACTACACAAATGCAGTCGATTCTCGGATCTCAAAGCGCATATGTTCAGCAAATATACATTTATTCTTGCAAACATGTTACGTAAAAAATTGAGAAAATAGTACATAAAATTACGCGCGCGCGCGCAAGCGAATTTCAATTTCATGACCGATCGTGCCGCGCCACCGTCTGTTGAAAAAGATCGCACTGCTATATGTAATTCATCAAGATAGAGCGCAAATAACTGGCAAGCTAGGAAGAGCTCGCGTAACTTCCCGGGAAATAGCGCGCGAACGATCGCACGCGTCGATCGATTTGAATTTTGACATGCACACTAACCTCTGCTAATGTTGTGGGCCGCGGGAGCGCGACCCGACAGCGAAGGACGAAGTCTCACTACGAACAACTACGCGTGTAATCGCGTTTCTCCGTTCTAGTCCCGATTGTTGTTCTCCAATTGTAACGAAGCGCTTCCGAATTACACTGACTCGCAACTGACGACGACGTGAAGAAATGTATAGGGCACCTCAGTGACTGACACACTTCACGAGCAGCGGAATTACTGCGTCAGGTTGTCGCGACACTCTCCGACGAAACGTCTGCCACGGTGCACCGCCGACCAACGTTTGAGACATCACTGCGACCTGCGTTGCGATATGTACGAGCCCACCCCGGTTACCATGGCACTGATTCTCGACGCGCGATTGGCGGAGGAATACCGGGGGCGGTGCCAACGTGACACATGCAAGAGGTGCACAACTTCACGCTGCTTCATCTCACGGCTCACAGTGCTCACACTGAGCCGTGAGAGAGGTAAGTATATTGTGTTTTTGTATTCTAAATTAAATTAACAAAAGAATAATAAAGTGTTGAAAAATTAATATGTAATTAACCAATTCAGACGGAAGATCATAGACGGAATTATATGGTTATAAAATAGTAGAATGTCGCATTATAAAAGGTTGAACTGAACGGAAATTTCTCCCGTACATTGATGAATAAATAGTTTTATCTGAATATGAAAAATGAATTTTACTATTTAAAGCAGATGTTATTTTATTTTCCATAACTTGTTGCTTCCATGATAAACGTCGAAACATATATTAATTTTGCTTAAAATCTAAAAAACGGAAAGAACTTTCCATTGTTACCCAATATTGTTATAAATTTTTAACAATTAAATCATTAACTTATTAATGACAACTTTAATATTCAAAAGAAGAAAATAGAGATTAAAAGACAATAGTCTAAATTATTTTTATTAATATTCTTCTAGCTAGTAAATTTTCTACTAGTAATATCCATATTTTAATGTGTATGCTATACATACGTAACAAGCACATCCTTCAACATAGTCTCAAATCATGTAAAAGAAAACATCATTACAACATACGTATGTCGTGTGATTATTGTAGTAATATTAATTGACATCTTTAGAATGAGATTTCCAGCACAGAGAATATACTAAAATACAAACAGGAGTTACGAGCGAATGCAAAAGTGTTGGATCTGATACATTTAACTCTGTGCATTTGATATGATATCTCTCTTATCTTCATAAACCCTTATAAACCAGAATCATTCACTCCGCCACTTTTTATGAATCTGTTGTAAGTGTTCGTAAGCTCGTTGAGAGATATTGAGCTCTGGATTTATCGTACATAGACCGGGTTGTCCCAAGAGACTCAAACCGCACAGACCTGTCGGAAAAAATCATATTTTGTCCATATGCGCCGTTATACGCAAAATAATTTATAATTTATTAAAAACATTTATGAAATAATTTCTCGTAAGGCAGCAGATATGCAAAATTATTTGTTATTTTTATTTTCAAACAAGCATTCAACTGCACGTAATTTATTTATTTTATACCTACCTAAGTATGTATGCAAAGGATCAGGTCGAGTGTTTTCGAACTTTGCCAAACCTCCAACAATCGTATCTTGGGTGTTAAGAATAAATGCTTTATTCTGTTCAGCGTCTGAGAAATCGAAGAACTCGAGCAGTTCAAGCGTAGCACCAACCCAGAAGCTGTAACACGTATCGGATGGTTTCCCTGGTCTCCCATGAAATCCACCATCTTGTCTCATAAGGCACCAACGCCTCAGTCGAGCCAAACGATTCCATGTCAGCACGTCGAACACATTGACGTGCTTCTTCATTAGAAACAAGCTTGCCACGGCGCAGAAAGTGGATCCTCCATGTGACTCGAGACCAGGTCCTTGTCCAATACCACCGTCGTATGACTGTAATTATTATGAACCAATCATTACAATCAAATCTGAGGAGCAAAAATAACTTTCTGCATATGATAATAAACTTGAAACAAATAAATGCTTACAATGCTTCGTAAAATATAATCAATAGCCTTTGGAATATCGACTCCCGACCAGTCGTCCAATATAGCGGAGACGCAACAGGCACAGTAAACGAATCTCATATCACTCTCGCATCCTGTCACCATGGCTGTGAAAGAGCCATCCGGGTTTTGGCACGAGCACACTCCTTCGATGATAGATTTCCTGTCGACTCGGCTCAAGTCATCGCCGAGGATCAGTAGGGTGACCAGGCCAGTATAGGTCATTGCCAAATGACCACACTGATACTCTGGCATGTCCTTTGGTATGGTCGTGGAGATTTGGAAACCGGAACGCGAGCCCGCTCCCACAACCTGCAGACGGTAGATCCAATCGATAGCCTCGGACTTACCCTTCTCCCCGAGCTCGTCCAACGAGTTCAACAAATCTAGACCAGACAACGCGAAGTACGCTATCATCAGCCTGGTGGAATCGAATTCCGCCAGATCGCTAGGCATGATCTTTAGTAAGCCTCGAAAGTACTTGGCGTGCTTCTCCTTCGCTAGTTGCGGCAACATGATTATCTATCGTGTAACCTCGACGATGATAACTCGATTATAACAAACAAGAGTGTCACTTAAATCGATGTGACATGTATCTCGGTTTACACTTTAAAAAAAGACTCGTACTTGTGGGATCGTTGTGCAAAAACGTAACATGTAACAATTTTCATATATACAATATTAATCAGTTACTCTCCACCCTTTCCTCTCATGCCGGCTTGTCAAAATTGTACAAATCGCGCCGACGCTTCGTCGATTCTCGTGTCGGAGTGATACATTCTGTATACGCTCTCTTTTACACGGAGTCCAATTAATAATTAAAATTGTGCGTAACGATTTTTCTTTTGCTCTCGCCGCTGTCACTTCGGCATTTAGAGGTTACGTTCGCTGGCTCGCTCACATCTGATGACTAATATCGGAGCGAATGTCGGAGCGCAGCCTTTGAATACCGACCTAAAAGTGCTCTATTTCGCGCATGCGCATGCAAATAAAAAGTACAAGCCTACATGTTTATATATCTACATATGACCGCATACGTAAGCAAAGTGAGACGTGGGAAAAATATAAAAGTAAGTTATGCATGTAATAATAAAATGTATATTAAAATATAACTATTTTTTTAATGCAAAGGCTGGGTGAAAGGCGAAAGGTTTTTTTATGCAGAAAAGGTTATATAGTACAAAAAATTAACAAAAAACATTTTATTAAATGTTAATAACCTAAAATATGTATAATCAAATGTTAAAAGGGAAACTAACAAAATTGCAACACACAAAAATATAGAAAGTTAAAATGCCGACAAAGTGCGTGATAAACGAGTGCCAAAGCATGCAAACGAAAAACTGTGGAATTTCTTTCTTCAGGTGAGCATGCTGAAATACATGTAACCTTTTACAATAGTAGAATCACACATAACATACATAAAAATAAAACATTTGAAAATATATTTCAGATTCCCATTAGATGACAAACTTTTATCAGAAAAATGGATCACAGCTATTCATAAAACACAATCCTCTATAACTGCATATAGCAGAATTTGTGAACGGCATTTCAAGAAAGAATTTCTTTCTGAAGGACAGGACAGAAAAAGATTGAAAATAAATGCAGTACCAACAGAATTTTTAACACTACGAGTAGATCCGTTGCAGGAGCAAAATAAAAGATTAAGAATAAATGCAGCGCCAACAGAGCCTTTAACAGTACAAGTAGATCCGTTGCAGGGGCAAAACAAAAGAGTAAAAATAAATGCAGTGCCAACGAAATTCTTAGCACTACGAGTAGACCCATTGCAAGAGCAAAATAAAAGAGTCAAAATAAATACAGTACCGACAAAACTTTTAGCGCTACGAGTAGACCCGTTGCAAGAGCAAAACAAGAGATTAAAAATAAATGTAGTACCAACAAAACTTTTAGCTCTACGAGTAGATCCATTGCAAGAGCAAAATGGTTTAATAAATCTACGTAAGTATGCATCAAGTTATGATAGAAGAATTACTTGTTATTGATACAAAAAATTCCTACATATTTGTAAATTTGCAATTTTGAAATAATGGATAATAATAGATGGACAAGTGAAGACTGGCTGCAAAGAAGGTATGCGTGTTCAGCGTGCACATATATTTCTTACAAATACATTTTTGCAATAAAAATATTAACGAAGTACCTATTTCGACAGAAATAGTAGCAAAAAGAGATGTAATTTCCAACATTTGCAACAGAAATGCACACATTGTACCTATTTCCGTAAAAGGTATGTATTTAGTACGCATGTACGCCTATAATTTCGGTATAGGAAATTCTAATACATTTGTTTATGTAGAGATTGTGCGAACGAATAAATGTATTCCTACAAACGAGCCAAATCCAGGATTACAGATCGTGCGAACGAATAAATGTCTTCCTACAAATGAACCAAATCTAGAATTACAAATTAAAACTCTTAAAGCAGATAATGAACGCTTGAGGGCTCTTGTGCAATCATTGAAAGACGATCACACAAGACAATTAGAAAATCAGGCGGAAATGTTTCGGCATTTGTTGCGGGAGCAAAAGGAAGTTATGAAAAATAAATTAACATCTGCCTTAAATAAAGTAAAATTACTGAAACGACAAAGAAAAAGATTAGATGTGAAAATAACCGATTTAAAGAAAGCCAAAGACAAGAAAATAATTACGAAAAGCATCTCATGATATTTTGTAGTAAGGCTTGAAGCCACATATTTAAACATATTTTATTATTAATCATTTATAATTGTTCAAAGTGAAATAAATATTTTAACCGAAATAATAACTTGTCTCTTTGTTAATTTCTTAAATATATTTTTGTCATCCTGTCCAATACTATCAATTTTCAATATTTTACCTTGTCATTAAATTTGTTTTATATTTAATTTCATAAATAGATCTTTCAACTTTTAACCTGCGATTCTCGCTGTAGTCCAGTTAGCACTTTCAACATACCCAATGCTATGTAAAAGAGATTGGTTTGCAGAGTACTTTACAATATATGATAGAATAATTATATAAATTTGTGCAGACAATACAATGAAGGATTAGAACACACAAAATAAACTTAAATATATTTAAAATTTTCTATACATAAAATTTTCTATACACACGCACATGTATATACACATATGTATACAATGACATAAACTATACATCGGTACCGTCTCTCTATATACCATAAAAAAATAGGAAAAGAAAAAATGAATATAATTATTAATTATAAACTTTTATATATATATATATATATATATATATATATATTACACAGTTTAGCACATTGCAACAGCAGGCAGATAAACTATAGATCTCTAGTAGCAACACATTTATCGAGGACAATGCTCAATATCTCTTTCCCTGTTTGCATGTTAATAATTAAGATTGCTGCACGATCTGATGACAAGATCGCGATAGCAATATTGAACCAATGGAACGAATTCTATATCATTTTACAATGTGACGCATACGCGTTGCAAATATTCACTATAGCCCGAAAAAATAAATATCTAATTGATGTCACATCGATAAGAACTGCTAATTATCATTTCTGACGAGTAATTCGCCGCGTAGAATTTTTTCAAGCAATAAATAAATAATAACCGTACGATTACGAGTATGTCAGGTAACGATTAGTCATTAATTTCCTAAAGGAATCGAACTGTTATGGCAGCAAATCGGGAGGTAGGTTGCACGGTAGCGTGACGCCAAATCTGGTTATCATGTACGATGCGACCTTGCATCCCAATTCTAAGCAATTCTTCGGGTCCCAATGTGCCAGAACGCCAGCGAGAAAACCAGCCACTAGAGCATCCCCGGCGCCTGTTGTGTCTACGATAGGTGCCTTTGGTGAAATCGGTGGTATCTGCGTGAAATAAACGTAAAAAGAATTTATTCCTTTATTCTTATAAATATAAAAAAAATATATATACTTAGGTTTTTTATATGTATATTATTTATCATCTTGGTTGTATATATTTTGTTTTTATATAAATAATATAAATGATATAAATAAATAGTTACTAATTACTATTTAGTTGTACAACATGTTTACTTGAATTTACATGATTTTTATATTTTATGAAACAAACCTGAATCGATTGTCCTTTGCCCCATACAATGATCGCCGGTGCAGATCCTCCGCGTGTCATGACGAATATGCCATCATCAGCGAGCCAATCTTTGCAGCTAGCGCTAGAAATGTCCACCGTTATTCTCTTCAAGCTATTTAGCAAGAAAGGTATGTCAGTAACGTCGTCGTATTTCACATTCAATGCCTGTGCCAGAGCAATCATTTCCCTCGCATTCCCGAATACGATCTTGGCGTAACCGACCATTTCGCAAATAGCTGCATGATGATTCTTTACAAATTAGACAGAATGGAATAATGCATTCATTATTCAAGTTTACAATGTTAAAACAAAGATTGCATAAGATGTTCTTGTCTAGCATATCTACTATCTATTTACAATAGCTATCAATAAATAATAAATTTTATGGGTTATACCTGATATATATTAATAATAATATATTAATATATTATTATCACTGAAATAATGATATATTTTATGGTTTATACCTGAAATATATATAGACCACTAAGGTTGAACGCTATTATGATATTTGTCTCCTGCGCCCGCTTAACCAATTCCTTAGCCACGTCCAAACTATGCGTTATGAAATATCCTTCAATGTAAATTACTTTCACGTTGTCCAATCGTAAATTCGCCTTCTTCAGGTCGTCCAATGTATATACATTAGCTGCACCAAGATTCGCAACCAAACTACGGGAAGTATCGTGTACGAGCGAAACGCATAATCCAGTAGGCAGAGTTGGATGTATGGCGTACCTAACAGAATATTCAAAAGTAAAATTTATAGCATTATTGCCGTGAAAAAAAATATTACTTCATTCTTTGGTGAGTGAGTTACGTGGTGTAACTACAAACCTTACATCCACCCCAGAAATTCGAACTAATTTTTCTAAGATCGAACCATTTTGATCGTTTCCGAGGCCACCGTGAAAAATACCAATTTGAGACTCATGGGTATCATCACAGAGCCATTGTAAGATCCTCATTGTATTCTGCGCGGATCCTCCGGGGCACATATTTTGCTCACTCCTACAAAACAGGAAAATTTTTATTATGTGTGATGGTGTAATCTAATTTAAATCATAATTTATTTCTTTTTGTTCGCAAGCAATTTACTTAATAAAAATAAAAACTTATGAAACACAAATTTCATATTTATAAATTAAATAAATAAAAAATTTAAATAAAAACAGAATATATATATATAGAGCACAAACATAAATATATTCTAATAAATATATTCATTAACTCTGATGGTAAATCTGCAGTTAACTCCTGCATCTTCTCCTCGCACAGTTCTGTTTCACCATCCGTCTTAAGATTGTACTTCTTAAACAGGTCGTCATTTTCCAGCATCACAAAGATATCCAGTAAAGGGTTGCCGAAGGCTATAATAGCTGGAAAGTCCAATCGAGCGATCGTCTTCTGCAGTGAAATCTTCTCTACCATTTTTCGTATTGAGGAGCGAGGTCTGAACATTAGCTTCGTGTAAGCATGTGAATAAATAAGGAGATTAACAACGAATTCTAAATTAAAATATACTTAATATAAACATATCTCTTGACCTTAGATTACTTACAAGATAAATAAAATTTCTGCAATCATTATAACATCCGCGCAAGGATAATTACAGAGCTACAAGTCGTAACATTCACACGAAAGGAATTACACGGCTACATAAAACTTGCAAGACTAAAGTATTACGACGGAAAATGTACGTGACATTGTCAACTAATTAAACAATACGAAGGTATGAATAGAGACTGCAAACTTCGAGACAAGCGAACAGAAAATCGCTTTATCTAAAACTTTTTCTCCATCATGATCGGCAAAACGAATCGCCCAACTTAATCAAACACTTCGACGTCCTTTCATTCACTTTCGAAGCTACATCGTGTTCTATCTGCTTCAATCCACTTTATCGCGTCACTGTCACATCTCCAGTCTCTCTCTTCGATCATAACCTATAAATTATTTTCCACACAAAACTGCGATAGTCAATGAATACGTGCATTTGAGAAAGGATTCAGACACGAAGTAATAGTAAGGAGACCTAACTCCCTAGATCCGAAGTGGCAGCGAAAAATGTTCCGCATGTGGCCAGGTTCGCCGAATGGAATAAAGCCTATACACAATGCAAAGGAACAGGCACAGGAACAGGGAATAACTAATCGCGTTACACGATTTGAGTACGGATGACCAAATCGAGCAACGCGATTGGCTATTCCCTGTTCCTTTGCATTGTGTAATAGGGTGCGTTCGTTTATGCAGTGGCTGCCGCAGATGTTCATTTACTCTGCCTGCGAAAGCGACTGCAGCGCAGTTTGTCATTCGTTTATGCAAAGATATATCCCATCTGCGCAGCTACTTTAGAGGTACTGCTCTGGATGCTCTGCTTGCAGTGTTGCATAAACGAACGTAAAACTGCTTCCATTTAGGTTGGTATATAAGATCCGACTATGAATACCGGCCTTAAAAAATTGATAAATTTACTTAACGATACACAGTAAAAAATAAAATGTTAATTTTAACATTTTTTGCATGTCCTAGAAAGTCCACTCTAAATTTTAAGTTAAAGTAACTCATTCATGTGTTACTTCTTGACAAACTAGAAATGTTAAGTAATTAACACGTAATACTTTACATTTATTTTTGTTATTGTAACTTCCCACACGGAACATGACGTCCATTAGACGTCCATATAACCTCCACCGCTCCATACGACATCTATCTCCACGATGGATGTTAGGTGAATCTCTAATAGAGATCCATATTCCCTCCATAGTGGATATCCACTATACATCCATCATGGACGTCTAATATACATCTATTATAGATATATAATGGATTTGTAAATATACCCAAAAAAATTAATAGTGAAATTTTCTAAATTATTAAAAATTTGTAATAGACGTTAACTGGATGTTTTGTAGCTTCTTTAGAAATTTAACTTTACTTACAAATATTAAGAAATTTATTAATTATTCATATTTGTTGCACATTATTTACTCATTTTATGTGTATAAATGATTGGTTTTAAATACAAGAAACATATTTCTCATATTCAAACCGATCACTTACAAACACATAAATATGAGTAAATAAAATATGTCCAATAATTGTTATAAACAATTGCTCTCTTTCTTAATTGCCTGACAGTAATTAAGAAAGAGAGCAATTGTTCATAACTTATTGGACATATTTTATTTACTCATATTTATGTGTTTATAACCCAGGCAGTACATGTTAGCCTAATATATGTTTCTTAGACGTATCTAATGTCTAAGAAACATAAAGTACCATTTAAGAAACGGTTTAAATAGAAACCGTTTTTAGACCTAAATTTTAAAAACGTATTTTTCACGTTTCCACAGAAACGAAAAATGTGTTTTATTAAATTGATTCGAAATTATATAATTAATATAGAAAAAATAGTAATTTCTACTTAATTTGCGAGTATTAATTATTTTTACATCATACGTTTCAATGTACTCGATTATGGAACAAGAGACAAAAATCAACACAAGTGTGTGTGATTCCCGCCTCTGATTCACCAAGCGACCGATAGATGGCCAGGCCAGGCGTGACGTTCTCGCAAGAAACATTTGCGTTATCACCTTATAAATAACCATCCGGAAAACCGATCCAGTACTCTTTTCTTTTGAAACTTTTTCATAAAATACACATAAAATGAGTAAATAAAATATGTGCAACAAGTATGAATAATTAATCAATTTCTTAATATTTGTAAGTAAAGTTAAATTTCTAAAGAAACAAACAAAACATCCAGTTAACGTCTATCTTTCATCCATCAAAGCTCCTTTAAATATCTACGATTGCTCTATATTACATCCACGAAACATCTATGGATACGTCTAATGGAGGTTGTATGGACGTTTCAAATGCGGAACTATGGATGTCTAGTAGATGTTTACTGGATGTTATGTAGATGCTAATGGAGGTTTCAAATCTCCATGATGGACTTCTAGTGGACGTCCATTGGAGGTTTTTGTTCCGTGTGGGTTTAAGTGTGATGTAAAAATAACATACAAAGTAATTGAAAACTACATGGAAGAGAAGTTACAATAACTTATCAGAAAAGTTGATAGAACATTTTCGTTCATACTATATGAATAAAAAAATTGATACATTTTAACATAATTCTTCAGTCACCTAACTATTAGGTCCTAACATATTAAATGTTCCATACTTAAATGTTCTATTGAATATTTCACCTGTTAACATTACAGTTTTATATGTTAATACATTTAATGTAACTATTTTGAAGTGTACATTCCCATACAGCACAAAATATTCAGAGAATATTCTAACAACATCCCAGCAAACACAAAATATAACTGTCATATAACACAGAAGTAACACGCAATATAACAACTGTTATATGTTATTACTGTTAAAGTTACATAATTTTCTTTGTAACTGCAATATAACTGTGTTATAAAACTGTTATATTGCTCTGTTATATATTGGTTATAATAATATAGCAGTAATATAACTTAAATATGCGATGTTATATAACTGTAATATTTGCATATTATGTCTATGTTATATACCATTTTTAACATACAGATGTCGAGTCGTCCGCTAGATGGCTTCCGTTTCTCGTATGCAAAATATGATACAAAATATATATAAGAACGGTGATCACGGCACGATACAACTTGTATTATAAGTTCATTTCTACAATGAAGTGGTACATTTTTGAACGAATAATAAATAAGAGCAAAGTACTAACTTCTGCATAACGTTTAGGAAAATAAATTAAATACAAACCTGTAGTCGTAAAAAGAGGAAGAAAAAATAATTATATTCCATTTATATAACATTGAAGTAACATTTTAGTAACACGTTATATTACTGTTATATTACTGCAATTTCGTATGAGTGGGAAATTACAACTAACATATACATTACATGTAACGAACATGTTATATTGCGTGTCACATTCTGTTATATTATGGCAATATCACTGTTATATGACTGTGTTTGCTGGGATGATTTCCATATATTCTGAGAATATTCGAAAAGAATATTCATAAACAGTTCCACGAATGTTCTAAATGTTATTGGTATGTTATTTGGTAAGTACTCAGAATATTTTAATGATATTTCAATGAATATTCTTATAATATTTTATTTCTTATAATATTTCCCATAATATTCCTAGAATATTATATACACTCTAAAAATCTTCATCGTACTTAGTGTTTTAAGTATACACATTTAAGCAGAAATAATAATGTTTGACTTATCAAACGCAAGTGGAAAAGCGTTGGAGTTTCAAACACTTTTGTATCAAACATTGCTATATATATTTAAATTGTTTTGCTAAAATCAAACATGAGTCAAATTAAACAGATATATACGTTTGATTTTTAAACGGGAACAAAATAAAACACAATTTGTGTTTGATTATTAGAAAGTCAAACAGATTTATATTTCAAACACTTTCTAATTACACACTTATGAAACAAACACTTACAAACTTAAGCACTGAATTCTTACAAAATTTCAACAAACCAGATGGCGCACGCGGCGCAGTTTCTCGCGAGCAAGAGTTGCCTAACAAGGTATTTATATTTATAATACATGTATTATACTCATCTTTTACTTTCGACGAAGTATGAATTGTATAGCAAAATTCGAAGATCAGAAAAATCACAATTAATGCCTCCTGCTGCATATCCTACAAAATTAATGTTTAGTACGACCTTGAAGGAAAATATAAAATATAGTGCCAAGGAAATTCTTGTTACTGTATCAAATAACATCAGATACTCCCAGAGTATCACGATTTAATAAATACCTTGTTAGGCAACTCTTGCTCGCGAGAAACTGCGCCGCGTGCGCCATCTGGTTTGTTGAAATTTTGTAAGAATTCAGTGCTTAAGTTTGTAAGTGTTTGTTTCATAAGTGTGTAATTAGAAAGTGTTTGAAATATAAATCTGTTTGACTTTCTAATAATCAAACACAAATTGTGTTTTATTTTGTTCCCGTTTAAAAATCAAACGTATATATCTGTTTAATTTGACTCATGTTTGATTTTAGCAAAACAATTTAAATATATATAGCAATGTTTGATACAAAAGTGTTTGAAACTCCAACGCTTTTCCACTTGCGTTTGATAAGTCAAACATTATTATTTCTGCTTAAATGTGTATACTTAAAACACTAAGTACGATGAAGATTTTTAGAGTGTATATAATATTCTAGGAATATTATGGGAAATATTATAAGAAATAAAATATTATAAGAATATTCATTGAAATATCATTAAAATATTCTGAGTACTTACCAAATAACATACCAATAACATTTAGAACATTCGTGGAACTGTTTATGAATATTCTTTTCGAATATTCTCAGAATATATGGAAAACATGTTGTTAGAATATTCTCCGAATATTTTGTGCTGTATGGGCTATTACGTAGTATATAACATATATATTCCGTATAAAGAATTTGAAAGATACTTCAATATATGTCAAAGTAAAAGTATATATGGATATACATTACACCCCACATAAAACGAAAACCTCCATTGGACGTCCAATGGACGTCTGTCATGGAGGTTCAAACCATCCAGTGGACGTCCTTTAGACATCCAATGGACAGCCACTAGAAATCCATAGTTCCGCTTTGCGCACGTCCAATGGACCTCCATTAGACATCTTCACAGACGTCCATGGGACGTCGATTGGACGTTTTGTAGATCATTAATAGAGGGTTCACGGAGCCTCGGTGGACAACTAACCGACGTTCCGTGGATCATTAATGGAAGCTTCATGGAGCCTCGAAGGACGACCCAGGCAGCACACATTGGTTTCAAAGCCGTTATAAACGTTTTAACGTAACGTTTCATAACCATTTTATTGAAACGTTTATTTAGGAGAAAAATGTCCAACGAAAAAACGTTAAGAGAAACGTTTCTTTTTCGGGAAAAAAAGTTTCAGAAACCATCAGAAAAATATTTATCAATTCTATATATCAGTGCCTCAAAGATAGACAGAGTTAAGTCACATTTTTGTAAAAAAACTAGATTTTTATATTTTATGAATTACTCTCTAAATTTCGTGTAGTGAAATCTCACTCTTTTGGAATGAGATATCACCTCAAGCAATAATGATTTCAAAAGAAAAGAAGAAGAAAAGAGTACTGGATCGGTTTTCCGGATGGTTATTTATAAGGTGATAACGCAAATGTTTCTTGCGAGAACGTCACGCCTGGCCTGGCCATCTATCGGTCGCTTGGTGAATCAGAGGCGGGAATCACACACACTTGTGTTGATTTTTGTCTCTTGTTCCATAATCGAGTACATTGAAACGTATGATGTAAAAATAATTAATACTCGCAAATTAAGTAGAAATTACTATTTTTTCTATATTAATTATATAATTTCGAATCAATTTAATAAAACACATTTTTCGTTTCTGTGGAAACGTGAAAAATACGTTTTTAAAATTTAGGTCTAAAAACGGTTTCTATTTAAACCGTTTCTTAAATGGTACTTTATGTTTCTTAGACATTAGATACGTCTAAGAAACATATATTAGACTAACATGTGCTGCCTGGGGACTAACCGACGTTCCATGGATCATTAATGGACGGTTCATGGAGCATCGATGGACGTCTATTAGACGTTCCGTGGATCATTAATGGAAGCTTCATGGAGCCTCGATAGACGACTAACCGACGATCCGTGGATCATTTATGGACGGTTCATAGAGCATCGGTGGACATCTATTAGACGTTCCGTGGATCATTAATGGAAGCTTCATGGAACCTCGATGCCACGAAACGTCGGTTAGTCGTCCATCGAGGCTCTATGAACCTTCCATTAATGGTCCATGGGACGTACATTAATCGTCCACCGAGGTTCCGTGAATCTTCTATTAATGATCCACGGTACGTCTAATAGACGTCTTTAAAGACGTCTAAAGGCAGGAGCACAGACTTTTGCATAAGTGCATACAAAGATGCATAAGAAATTTGATTGGTCTATAAGCATGTGCATAAGGAAATGGACCAATCAAATTCCTTATGCATCTGTTTATGCGCTTATGCAAAAGTTTGTGCTCCTGCCTTAATGCAGATCCACTGGACGTGCAAGGCGGAACTATGGATTTCTAGTAGCCGTCTAATGGATGTCTAGTGGATCTCTACTGGATCTCTACTGGATGTTCCGAATCTCCATGACATACGTCTAATGGACGTCCATTACAGATTTTCGGTGGATGTAAATTTATGTAAGAATAACTTCAATTATATACATATATTATTAATAATTAAAAATAAATTCTATAATATTGTGAATTTCTAAATGTTAAACAAAATTAGCTGAAAAATTGTAATTAATAATGAAACTTAAATATTAGTTTATTGGAAATACTCTATATGTTTAATAAATCTATTATACATCCATAATGGATGTCTAATGGACATCTGCAATGGATTTGTAGAGGACATCTATTATGGAGATAGGATGGACCTCTAATGGACGTCTATCTGACTTCCACTATGGAGATATATATCCCATGGAGCTATGGAGGTATCATGGATCTCTAATAGACGTCCATCTGACGTCTATCGTGGAGATAGATGTCCCATGGAGCTATGGAGGTTTCATGGACATCCACTGGATGCTAATTTCTATGTGGGACAGTTGCAGCGATCGCGCGTATATTAAGAATATATATATATATATATTTGATGTATTAATCAATATATATGACAATCATAATATAATTTTGATTGATTTAATATTACTTATAACTTGTTGTTTTAATTCTCCTGTGTTATATTTCAATGTTTTTATAACCATTAGATAAAGATGTGATATCTTCAAATATACACCTTACTTATAAATAGTCGCGATGATATATCAACTGCGAGTTTGAATTAATGACTTTCGAAGTATATTTCATTGATGAAATCATTAAACTTTGAGTTTCGACTTATAATATTTTTGTATTATGAACCACAGCACGTAAAGTATTATAATCGATATTTCTGAAAGTCGATTAATCGTTTTACAGAAACATCGACGAAAACAATTGATTGTCAGCAGAAAGCGTCGATGTTTAAATAATCGGAGAATATCGCCTATCCCTAGAGTGGACTGCATCATGGTCCACGATGTTATTAGAAATCGATTCGAGATCTCGGTCCGAGAAATATATAGCCAATCAACTTGCGGCTTTTCCGTAAAAGTGCAAGTTGATTGGCCACATGTTTCTCGGATCGAGATCTCGGATCGATTTCTAGCATCGTGGACACAAAGCTCAAGGAAGATTTTACATAGTATGTACTTATAGGTATTATTTTTGCGACATGGCATCGTTTAAAAAAATAAATACGAAAGTATTTACCAGAGCCAGTCCAGAATTAACGGAGGATAACATATACTGGAAAAAATATACGGTTTGTATATATATATAAAATTTATTGGAATAGAAAAAGCGATCGAAAAGTTTTGTTGATGTTACATCCAACCTTATAGGTTATACACGATACATAACCTAGGAAAATCATAGAGGTTAGAAGGATAGGAAAGGAATATATGAGATATATGACTACTATTACCAATCTTTGCCTTAAACCTTTGCCTAAATTAAATTATTATATTATTTTTAATTAAAGAAGAAGTTGGTTTAAGAATATTTATTCAAGGTCCTGTTGTACAAAAATAAAAAATAAATAAAAAATTTCGTACAAATTGTTTGTATTAAATATAAGTAACTTACGGAGGATGTGACAAGTTATAAATATTTATATGATTATAATTATCCGTTTACAGCCACCAGTTTTGGTAAAAGAGTTTGGTCCAATAGACTACGTCGATTTCTCGCCAGTGGAACCACATTACTTTGCAGTTACCTGTTCGGTACGAGTGCAGGTATACAATCCCATCACGAAGTTGGCCATAAAAACTTACAGCAGATTCAAGGAAGCTGCGTACGGAGGTTGCTTTCGTAGAGATGGCAAATTATTGTGCGCGGGTGGAGAAGAATCGGTCATTAGGTTGTTTAATATTGGAGCAAATAACATGCTGCGGCTGTTTTCTGGACATAAGGCGGCAGTGCACAGAGCTCTCTTCACTGCTGATGATCTCCACATTGCCTCATTTTCCGATGACAAAACGGTGATATTGTGGGACATTTCCACTGAGAAACAACTGACATCCTTTAACGATCATACCGATTACATCAGAGCGGGTGCTGTGAGCCCTGTATCTACTGATGTACTATTGTCGGGTGGATACGACAAGCTCATACACATGTATGATACTAGAACGAATAAGAAGATACTCAGCGTTAATCATGACGCACCAGTAGAAAGTTTACTCTTTTTGCCAACTGGAGGAATATTTTTATCTGCAGGTAATATCTGCAATAATATTTATTTATATTAATATTTAGAATAATATTAATATTTATTTAATTAAGGTGCGATTAATCTATTTGAATATATTTTTATAAAAGATTAATATATATACATTTCTTTATATGTAGAAAAATGTATATGTTCATTACTTGGAATTTTAAGGAGGAACGGATATCAAAGTGTGGGACGCTCTTACGGGTGGCAAATTACTCGCGAAGATCACTCAGCATCATAAAACGGTAACTTGCTTAAAAATCGCTTCCAACGGCCACAGAATATTGTCCGGTTCATTGGATCGACACGTTAAAGTTTACGACACCGGGACGTACAAAACTCTTCACACGTTGGACTACCCCAATGCAGTTCTCAGTATAGGGATTAGTGTAAGGAAGAAAGGATTATAAATTTATTGGCATTTTTTATTTATTAAATTTATTACGTTTGTATATTTTGCAATTATCATGATTAGAATATGCAATTTATAAAAATAAATTACATTAATTGATATTACAGGCAGGCGACGAGACCATCGTGGCTGGCATGGTGGACGGTCTGATCTCCGTTAGAAGGCGCGAGGAGGATGCGAAGAACGTGATGAAACCGAAACGCAAAAAAGTATCGTACAGGCACGCGGGTGAAAATCTGCACGTGCGCAGTGTCGACGTGGTTGTGCAGCAGGGAGTTAAAGAGATAATGAGCAAGCACGACGCCTGCCTGCGCAAGTTCCAGTACAGCAAAGCGCTCGACTGCGTCATGCTGAATTACGTGGTGAACAAGACGCCGCACGTCACTGTCGCGCTTACGCAGGAACTTATCAGACGAGAGGGCTTGAGGCGAGCGCTCGCCGGTAGAGACGGCAAGTCCTTGGTTAATATCATTAAGTTTTTGAACAAACACATCGGCAGCATCCGTTTTGGCAGAGTACTGTTGCACGTGGCGAACGTCTTGTTAGGTAGGAGTTTTTTTTCATTTTACATATTTTTTTATAATTTTCAATTTCTTATTAAAATTTGTTTTTCGTTTACTCCACAGACGTATACGAGGACCATTTGGACGAACTCTCGGAGGAATCTCGAAGAATGTTTGCCATATTAGCGCAAAAGCTACAGGAGGAGGAGCAGTTAATCATAGCCTTGACGCAGTTACAAGGCTCGATGCAAATGATACTGTCTGGGGCGGAGACGGTTCCTTCACCTGCCATAAAGGAACATCAGAGTTTAGAGCCGTCGTCAAACGCTGCTCAAACGGAACGTGATCTTGTCTTAAGCATAGCTTAAATTGAATATAAAATATCGTTCAATTGTAAAATAATATTTCCTGTATATAAATTCGCATTAGTGTTCAATTTTTCAAAATAATAAAGGAATAATTTAGATTTCGTTCACAAATACAAATTACTTTTCATAAATATATCTATTGGGTTGTAATATATATTCGTTAAAAACACTAACTAAACGGAACGAATGTATGTTGGAACTTAATAAGTGAAGACTGTCAAGAAATAACATATACTTAAATATTAAATTTTTTTTTTCGTCTAAAAGAAAATAAATAATTTTTACCAAGCAAAGTAAAGAATTGCCTGTATCAAATTAATCTGAGATATTATAGCAAATGTTTTTATTTTCCAAATTTAACAGGTTTGCTTAATTTAAGAGGTCTCCTTATTCAAACATTTTTGCCAAGCAGCAGAAGATGGTTTTTCAGGCACTATCCATCCAATTGGAATCGTTGTCGCATCATTTTTCGAGCTTACGAATTTGTCCCAGGCCATACTGAAATGTAAATATAATTATTGTCTTCATTGAAGAAAAACAATATTTAATATTTGAATAATGAAATCGTACAAACCGAATCATGATAAAATTATTCACATCTTCACGAGATGATTGTTCGGTAGTCAATATGCTCGTTCCAAATAACACGTTCTCCCAATCATCGCATAAATTTTTCTTCTGCTTTTCAATTCTTTTTTCATTGTCCATTTTCAGCATGTGCTTTAATTCTTGTTCCTCTACCGCGTACTCGCGATCCAAGGTAGTCCAATATTCCATTAACTTAGCTGTAACATATTAATCGCATTTTTACTTTACGCAAAATTTTATTCTATATTATTCCAATTATTATTTCGTTTTTCTGCAAATTTTGTTATTTTTTTTCGCAAAACTTTGTGCTTTTTAATGATAATAAAACAGTACCAGTAGAATTGTTGAAAACGTCATCAGCTGCCGAGGACCAATTCTCGCCTCTGGCTCGGACGACGTTCATTTTGATTCGTCGGAAATTTTGTAAATCCTGTAGAATTCCTAAATACTTTCGCGCATCGTTCCTCTTGCTGCGGACGTCCGACAGAATCATATCCGCGTCTTTGCGCAACTTTTCCTCTTGTTTCTCTCGCTCGAGTACCGCTTGCTCCTTTCTGATCGACGAATCAGCTTCCGCATGCGATCTTGCCTTTCTTTCTTCCTTCATTAATTTTTCCCTCTTCCACTTTTCTTTCCCGAGTCGTTCCCTCTTGCGTTTCTTCTTGCGTTTCTCTAGATCGTTTTTAACTCGGCTCAGAAAGTCCGCGTCTTTTACGGTTTTCAGAATTTCACAGATCTCATGTTTAGCAGCGTTGCAGGCGCTGACTCTCTCCTGCCACTGCTCTTCTGGTAAATCAACATTGAGATCGAGCTCTGTACAAATAATCTCGAGTTTCTTATTTAATTTAGCGACCGACATCAACGCGCCCTTAACAGTCGCAATCTTGAACGGATCTTTTCGTTTGCTTTTCGTAGGAACTTGCTCGCTCTGTCGGAGAAATTGTTCAATGGCCTTTTCATCTTCTTGCCTTGCTCTTGGTCTGTCCATTAATGCTGCATTATTAACGACATCGTCATGCATTACATGGCTTGGATAGGCATTGTAATGCATATTCCAGCTGTAACTTGCATCGTATGTAGACGGTTGTGGATAATACGTGTTAAAAAGTACATTTTCGTAAGACTGTCCAGCATTGTGCTGGCTGGCTTGACTACTATACATTATACGTATCTAAATATATGTGTAAACATTTAATTGGGAACAATAAGAAAATAAACTTAACACTATATAGTGATCTTAATATTAATGTGTGTTAAAATTAGTCCGTTTTGATCATGAAAGGTTAGTAAATATAAGAAGAAAGAAAGTGTCAAATAATGTTGAAAAATAATTTAGCCAGTCACGTGAAAGCACTTTTTAACACATCTGCAGGATATTTCCTTCTTTTGGTAATTGCGCTTCTGCTTCTCGCAGCACTTTCTCTGCTTCTATGTAATCCTCGACTTCTTTCAAGTCCTGCTCGGTCTCCAGAATCTTCTTGAGCTCGTCAAATGCTTTAACGAGACGCCTCTGACAATCCGGCACCATCATAAGAGACTCTTGAAGTACATCTTCTTGTTTCCTTATGTTGTAGTCGTCTTTGTCTGTGGTAAAACATACATTTTGTATTTCATACGTGCAGGTAAAATTATTCAATAATTGTGATACCAATAATGTTACTTTTAAATATCAAGCAAATTTATTTGTTTCAGTAGTTATATGCCATTAGTGTCTATAAGCATCTTAACAAGAATATATAGTTTAAACGTTATGAATTGAGATTTAAAAATTTTTTATCAATAACTTAACTACGTTTCTTCGAACGTATTGCAACAAGAATTATTTCAATAATTTATACTCTTAACACGTTATTTCACTCCTTTTTTTTCTGTGGCTAATAATGATGCTCACCCTGCTCTTTCAATTTTTGTATCTTGTCACGTTGTAGTGCCGCTTCTTTCTCGTACGTAATCTTTTCTTTCGCAAGACGCTTCACTACTCCCGTCTTAATCTTGAGCGTCCTTATACGCGGGTCAGACATTATTTATCGTACGTGTTTGCACGGACGTTTTTTACGCTCCTAAAGGGCGTATACGGAAAAAATAGTGGAACCGTACGCGTTAAGGATCGAGTGTCTCTTCGTTTTCTTTTTCTTGCCTTATTCGGTGAGATGAGTCGAGAGAAATGAAACCGAGCGAGAACTCTGCGTTAGACGAGGTTATGTTAGGTTATGTGCGTCTCTCGCGCGCCCACTTGACTCTGTACCTTTCGACCGCTTGACGTAATCCACGCAAGTATGGAAAACAGATAAATATGATACAGATATATTTATTATATTTTCTTATATATATGTTTTTAGAATTCTGTATTGTCGCTTCGATTTTTACGATATTGATTTGTGCAAAAGTGTTTATCTACTATTAGTATATAATATATAAATGTGTGTCTTTTATAGCATATCTCGCGTAGCTGTTGCAAAAATTCGTAAAAATATAATGATAAACTTGGATCGATAAAAAAATCGTGCAGCGAGATATAATTTATCTTGATGAATGTGATAAGTATAACTTATTATTCCTAAGAATACAAATATAAAAAAACAAATATATTTGTGATTATTTAAATAAAAACGGCTTTTCAAATCAGTTTTCTTATATGGTGATTTTTTTACATTTTATACAAAAGTTTATAATTAGTGTTACATTAAATAAGCTTGTATATTTACAGTTTACTTCATCATGAAAGCTTTATCACACTGTTGAATAGAATGAAAGCCTTATATATATATAAATTATTATAATTATTTATTTTATATATACATTAGACGCTTTGACCTAGAACTTGTTTCATTGCAGCCATTTCTTTATTAGACATTGGTTGCAGCGTTGATCCAGGAAAAGGCGGAGTTAATTCTAAGTCACGTAACTCGTTCACTTTTATCTTCAAGTTGCTCCTTAACTTATTAATAGCAGTACTACATTCTCTCTGGTCTATAACATAAACGATAGAGTGTAGAATCACTGTAAAATGCTCGATGTTACTAAACAAGTGAATTTCTTGGTCCATTTCTTTGCTTATTAAACTTTAAGTGGTTTACCTTCCTCAAGAAGTTCCTCAGCCTTTTTAGATGACATCTTAACTAACAATGGGCCCACCGTTATCCATATCTTGTCATTGGACTCTTTTTGTAGTGCTCTCAATCCAACACGATCATCATTTCTCCTTTTATCCAAAGCGACTATCTCTTGTCGATCAGTGAGAATCTCGCTGGCTTTGGTTTCAACTTCTTCCAAATGTTTTAATGTTCCTTGATGCTCGTTCATCTGTAATGTATTTACGAATTTATTTGTTTATTGAAATATTAAAAACATCTTGGAATCCATGTGCAAAAATATCTGTCATAAGATTCTCATGCTCTCGTTGCACCTTATGGACATTTACGCACTCATTTATATTTTTATTAATATATCATTCACATAAAAAAATAATTAATATTAATAAACAATATACTCGTGAAGGGACAGACTTTTATATGTCGAGCAAAATTTACCTTTACTTATGTGGAAATTTCCTTATGTGTGTGGAAATTTTCCAGATATCTACAAGAATATTTGTGAGTATGAAGACAATTCAGTTTTCATTTTAGAAAACTACAATTTTAGTTTTTTATAAGTAAACACCGCCAAAGCAGCAACACACCACAACTGGACTAGTGCAACTCACCTGATCATAGGGATTTCTCTGCTAGAATATGAAAAATTGGGCTCCATCTTCCGGAAAAGACTGAAGCTTCGGGTTGACATCTACACACTGCCGGTAAATTGCAACATCTCTTGCGACTGCATTTTTTCTTTTCTAATTTTATTTTAGTTTGCAATTATAGCGATACCTGCAATTAACTTGGCATTTTTTGTTTTTGAAATTCTTGGTTAATAATGGTGGTGCATTCTAATAACCACGGATGATAACGATAATTAATTGACATTTTACAATTTATGTGCACAAGCTGCTTAGCTGATTTTACTAACGTTTCAACGTCAAATATACGCTCACATCTTTTGACGTTTTAATGTGCGACGTTTGATGCTCCTATATAAGGGTACGTATCATTAGTCGAAATCTCGAGATTGAAATTAATTTATCATTATTTATTGACAATATTTTAATACGATATAATTATATTACTTCTAACTGGCTCTCTGTATTTTGGGTCTTCGCTGCAGTAAATTCGCAATTTTAATCATAAACGAAAAATGCTAGATCTTTGATTTTCGTACAGCAAAAGCGGCAATGTACAATTATTGCATATAATTGCAGTAATTATCGTGTTATTAGAAATTCGCTAAGCATTATTTTATTTTTATAGTGTCTTCTAAACGTGAAGAGACAGCATAAGAAAAAGTTCAGAATAGAAAGTAATATGTTAGATTTCAAAACGACAGATTTATAGCCTTGTAATAATTATTAACTTATTGTATAATAAGTAGAAACTTGTGAAAACATAATAATTTATTTCTGGTTATTCTAAATTACTAAATTAATAAATGCGCAAATTTTAGTTTATTACTGCAAAACTAGTAAAATTATTAAACTTTTATTATTAAAATTATTAAACTTTTATTGATAAATTTCATCGTCGCGGGAATTTGCGCGGAATATTCAATCTTGTTCGTGGTTCGCGACGATTATGCGGAGCCACCCATCCGCCCGTCCGCGAGTTGGCGAGCCTGAGCGGCGCGCCCGGTCTGACTTGTGACCAACTTCACGTCGCGCGCAGCTGAGCGTGCCTGGTTGCATTGCACTCGCCTGCGATTCCGCATAGTGAAGTGCCGCATCGCCGTACGTCGCGTTGGGACGAGTCGTGCGATCGGAAAACAAGAAAAGAGAGGCGAGGTGGACGTGCGGTCACTGGCGCATCGATGATTCCTCCGCGGGAGAAATGTTTTGTCGCTGATACGATGCCGGACTTCGATTTCCCTGCCGCCGAGAAGATCCTCTGCGATCTGGAGAATATGATTCGGAGGAATCCTTCTATGTGAGTGTTACCGTTTCTCTTTTTCGGCTCGCGCGAGCGTGCTACGCTGCCTCCTCTCTCGTCTTCCGTGCTTTCGAAATATGAGAACGGAAACCGGCAATATTTCCCACGCATTTGACGCGCGTCAATCAAGGTCTCGTAATTCGTAACATCGAAGTCGGTCGTTTTGTATCTAGTACGGTACTTCCCGTGCCTCGTTACGAATTTTTCCTCGTTTTCGCCCACTCAAATTCTGAACATGCACACCTCTTTATATTTTTTTGTAAAGGAAGAAAAATACGATAGTGACCGTAAAAGAACGTAAACGTATTATCGATTCAAAATCACCGCGAGTATCTTGGTGAAAGATCCTAACCTAGATAGCCCCTGTGGGGCACCTTATTTCGAAGTCCGCATTGCAACAGCGCAAACGGGCGACAAAACACGCACCTTCTTGTATGTCGCGAGTTTAATCGTGCATATACGTAAGAGTGGAAACTATGGAGAAAAAGGAAACTAAAAGTGCGGTATCGCGATTGCACGAACAGTCGGTTGCGACGAATCGACCTCGCGATCTCATGCGACGATCGATCTTATGCGCGCAAGCTCCGCCCACGCGACTTGCTGCTACGAGCGATAATAGTCGCGAAGTTGACTGTGAGAGTCCATCGCGAGATACGCGCTGCAACTGTAATTGACTACCGTTCCCGTCCTAGATCGTAATCTATGAAATATTAAGCGAGAACTCTCGCGCACGCAGTAGACTAACTGTTTAACGGTAATAAAATTGTAAAACGTTAATAATAATTAATTATATCATAAGAGAATTTTACATTATTTTTTATATCAAGAGAAAACGAATCTGTAAACTTTATTTATTTATTGGCTCTTATTTAATTAAAAAATAACGGATTAAATAACTGTTCACTTGAATTGGGCATGATTTTTAAATTTCAAAATGTTATTTATGAATTTATTATTACTTTTGATATTTTCTGAGACTTAATAATTGATTTGTAGACTTTACATAGACATTGTAAATTAAATGATTATTATACATGTAATATAAATATCTACGTAAAATGTGAGATAAAATATTATTTATCTTTATTTTCGTTGAACTTGAATTAAAATAAATTTGCATTTTATCCATAACTGTTAAAGAAAAACGATATGTAAGAACGTAGAAAAAGTGCACACGACAGAAACAGGATCGAAATTATGCGTGGTAAGTAATCGGCTGCGTCCGGCGCTGGTAAAGTAGCGCCATCCGGGCAACATCGAGCGTTAATAATCGCGGCTTGTTTACGATTGTTAACTTCACTTATGTAATGCGACTTGGTTAAGTATTTGCTTATTTTTATCCGCTCCGGTTTTTCTGTCGGCGACCGTAGATCTGAAAGATACGGTTGTGTTTTCAGTATCGTTCGCGAACGACTATTTCATTTGACAAAAATTTATTAGAAATACGATACGTACGTATATGCATACGTGCGAATAGAAATTGTTTTTAAAATCTAAATTATATACAATTTTTTCCAAGTGTATGCAAAGCACATACGAATTATGTATATTATGTTAAAAATTTTACATAGCTTGTTATTTTGCGATTGTCTCACGATACTTAATCATATCAGGAATAAAAAACGAGTGTTATAAATATTTTGGTACTTTTGTTAGGCGATTTAAGGTCCATTCATACTACACGATACGATACAATATTCTTTTATGCTATAAAATTAAATAACAGCTTATTGTTGCTTATATTGCTGGATTAACGAAAATCAATGTTTTGAGAACGTGTACAATGCGAGTCTGAAGTTTATTTTATCAGTGCAGTGTAAAAATGCATTTTCGCTTACATCGATATCAGCATTACAGTACATGATATTGTATTATTAAGATGAATATCCATGAAACCTGAAAGGATACTTTTTGCTTTACGTTCTAATAAAAATCTGGTTGACATATTAATATTCTAACATATAAATAAATATATATATAAATATATAAATACATAAATACAAATATATAAAAGGAGCTATGCTAAGCGACTATAATTTTTAAATATATTTAATATAATTATTATTCTTATATAATTTATAATATTTTTATAACTTATACTCAAGTCCAATAGAAAGTAAAGAGGGATTTATGTTCTGTCTCGCGACTTGTCTGCCTAATTAGAAGGAGCTTTATGGTTGTGCCGATGGAGGACAATGAGAATCGATCGCCAGTACTTCATCAGGAGGACAGCCTGGCCCTGGGTTCGTGGTGCGTTCAGCCGCTCCACTTGTACACCTATCGGCGTGTGATGGACTATCGGCGGGAACGTCACCACAGGCGCGAGGATCCTCGGACGATCGCGAGGTGGCTGCTGGGTGTCCTGTTGTTCACCCCGAACGTCACGACGTTCTGGAACATGCGGCGGGAGCTGGTGCGCGCCGGTAGGTTGGACGTGCGCGAGGAACTGTCGCTCACCCGACCAGTGCTCTACAACACGCCGAAGACTTTCGAAGCTTTCTCCTATCGATCCTGGCTGATGCCGTTGGCTCTGGACGCCGAGCAGGCCGATGTTGCGCATCGGCCGGAGCCCGGCACCTCGGCCATCGCGACTGCCGAGCTCGAGCTTGCGGAGACCTGCGCTGATCGCTACGCGAACAATTATCACGCGTGGTGTTACCGGCGTCACCTGGTGACGCTGTGCGAGTCCCGCGGGTTGAGGCACCCCAGCGTCGAGAGCGAATGGACGAGCACTCTCGCGTGGTGCTGGCGACACGTGTCGGATCATAGCGCGTATTCCTATCGGCAGTTCCTCTTGCGAAAGTGCGTGCTAGCCGCGGCGAAAGCAGCAACGATATCGCCCACGGAGATGGACTCGAACGTCTGGCATGACGAGGAGAGGCATAAGCGGGAGGATAAGTTGTTCCTCTACATGAGCCTCCACATCAGCGAGAGTAACCAAGCGATATTGGAGCGAATGCGGCAGATCATGTCGGGGGACCATCGTCACGATTACTCGATCATCGACGCCCACAAGCTCAGGTGTTACCTGACCGCATTGTCCTATTGGGCGGAGGAATGCAGCAGCAACGATCAACTCTTGACTATGTACTGCGAACATGAGACGCTCTGGTGCCACCGCAGATTCCTCGCCCACACGCTCGCGCTCCTCGCGCTTATGTACTTGAAACATGCGTGCTACCGCGAAGACGACTTTCTGGACAATCAGTCTCGCCGCTACCAGTGGCTCGCGCCGCTCTTTCAAGAAACACACGCTGATCAGGATAACGATCCGTTGATAACGGTTCACAGTATGATTATTCACACGTTTCGCGCTACTAATATGAAACTGTTCGGGGTAACGTTTAAACGTAGTCACGAAAAAGCATACATCCAGAGATATTTTGAACAAGTCGCGATAGTTGGGTTACAATGATCAGGATCATCGCGTGAAATCTCGAGCTCGAAGATCACAGCATTTTACTTCTATCAGGGGTGCATGCGAAGTATTCATACGAGATGTGTAGTCTCATGGAGATCAATGCAAATATCGTTTACACACACACACACACACACACAAAGAAAGAAGTTTTTGTTATTCTTGGAATATTTTGTGAGAGAGGATATATGTGATTGTTAATATATTATCTCATTAAATATTTAATTTTAATTTTATTTTATACGTATTCAGTAGAATACTTTCTTCTATTTTAAAAAGAGCGTTTTTTTAATTATTGAACTATATTAGTTTTAAATATTTTGAAGAATCGTTATTTATATATTAACAAAAATATCAATTTTATTTATTTTTTCTATTATACGTGATCATTCAATCTTTTTCCAATTTTCATGATTTTCCAAATTATAGAAATACTTTATAGAAATATTAAAATTTCTAGAAAAATATTTCTTAGAACAAAAAGTTTTATGTAAGTATATGAAATATTTCAATTTGCGCTCAAGGTATTACTCTTTTTCGTTCTCATGCGGTAGATAAGAGTATGATTTCGATAAGCAGGATTTAATGTACATAGAATCGAAATTGAATCGTTATCGATATTTAATTCTCGCATTGTTCTCGCATTTGCTAGCGTAGTGGAATTGACGAGCGGTTTGACGAATATCTGATACACACTTGCATCATACGTATAGGTATATGCACAGTTGGGACACAATGTAACGTGAATATGTAAATATGTGAAGGATGAAGAGAGATATTTGTCTTGTGCCGACAAAAATCTCCGGCAAGAAGAATGCGATGGTTTCGTCACGAGAAGAGCGATTATGTATAGCTGTGAAAATGACTGAGAAAAACAATGAAGATGCTAGTTTTCTAACATTGTATTTTTCTGTTATCCCGGATACGGTCATTTCTCTCTTTCTCTCTGTCTCCAGCCGTTCACTCTTCCATGTAAAAATGAAATTACCTCTTTCCTATTTCGCAGACGGCTCATATTCGTCCGAACCCACCGCTTCTCGCTATCTCCATGCTACATCCTCGAAAAACCCAGTTTCCAAGGCTCGAAAAATGCTTCAAATCCAGGCTTACGTCGGAAACACCATTCTGACATTGCCACGTCGGCCAAGCCAATCGCTATGTCACCACCGGCTGTCAGTTGCGTTTGCGTTTTGGCACGACGTGGTAGCCAAAATAAACCGTCAACTTTTAACGCGCAGCTCGCACTCCTCAGTCGCACAGGGACCGCTCGCCGTACCCGTGCAACTTGCGCTCACGCGAGTTTTCCCCGCTAATTTTCTCGTCTCGCGAATTTCGTTTCACGTCTCCCAGGACGTCGCACGTGGTGCAGTGACACAGTTCGGGGCCACGCGAACTTGCGAAAACAAACTCGAATTCAAGGCATCTTTTTTTTTTAGAGATAGAGACTCGTCGGGTTACTCGCACTTTCACTACTACGCTCGCGTTCACACGCTTTTGCGGAACGCGTTGAGGTTTCTGACGTTGTATAGTGTTCGGTATCATGAATCATCCACTTATTCTTCGCGAGGCACAGTGTAAAACAAATGCTCAGCTTTTGGTTCCAATCTGAAGCGTTTCCATAATCAGAAGTAAATACTCGTTTATTCACATTTTCATGCCTTATATAAGAGTATCTAAATTGTCAGTTTATTATTGTAATTATTATTACACAATTTCTTTAATTACTATATTAATTAGAATTATTTAAAAAAAATATTTGTAATCATATATTTTATTTAGTATCACAGCTATCAATATTTATTTAGCCTTTATTGAGGAAAAATAAATTTTTATTCATGTTGTATTTAATATTCTACTATTGCATAGCGAATATGCGTGTTGAAATGTCGTAGATAAGAAATAATAGACCAAAGAAAAAAACGTGTTAGATACTATTATCAAAAGATACAAGTATAATGCATTGTATGAGGCAACGGTCTTTTACGCAATGTGTCACGATAAAAATAATACCGCCGATGTCCCGAATTTATACTTTTAGTTGTGCGTGAACATTTGCTTCGTGCACTCAATTATACGCTTATCACCGACGCGTTTATCATCGTCACGCGTCGAAGTTTCAAGGAACTTATTGCACTTTGGTGATTGTGTCTAACAATGAATTTTCATGCAGAAATTCGCATAAATCGAAGAAGATCCTCAGCTTTATAGAGAACTGTCGGTTCCCATCTCTGCCTCTACTTTGGCCTGTACGAGACGCCGGGCATTCTTAGAAACTGACGTACATCGCTGTGTAAACCTGTGAATCATAAATAAACGGCTTGATTCTCCGATATACGTGAGAGATGACAGCTTCGGCAGTATGACGTTGACCGTGCAAGCTTTACGCGAGGAGCCATCGGAGCTTCAATCATGATGTGCAAAAGCGTTGCGAACCGCGTCGTTCTATGTATAAAAAGATACTTCCGGGCGCTTGATAAGAATCGATTTCTTCTAAAACTATAATCTTAAAATTCGGAGAACTCTAGCAAGGTGGAAGCGCGCTCGGCAATCGCGAGATAGCTTCAGGGTCTAGACTTAAATGCGAGGATACGAAAATAGATCGCGTCGTCAATTCTCATCGTGCGAAACGAATCAGCATCAGAAAGAATCAATGAGAGAAAAGACGCGGTGCCTTTGCGTCATCAAAATAAAGTCATTGTCCGCGTCACAGCACATGAGGATGATTCTGCGATGCGCTCGTGAATGAACTTGGAAGCGTGCGCGTCTCGGCAATGCACACCGGGCACACATTGATATCCGGTTAAGTAGAAAAGAAAATTGCTCGCGCGTGTTGTCGAACGTTGCTGCGAGTTCACGACATCGCGATCGGTGACGAATTAACGGAGAACATGCCGTCGAAGGCGACTGCACGTGACTTTTTCCTATCACTACCATTGGCCGCTTCGTGCGATAGGCGACCGACTGGTCGATAGACATCCTCGGGAATTCCTCGGCTGTCCGTGCAGGAGACGCCATTCACCAGTGCTGGCTCGACGTGGCCGAGTTTTGTCGTCCTGCATTCTCAAGTGACTTTCATTTCTCTCTCTACAACCTGGCGGAGTTGCCGAACAGCAGCGTCGACATGCTGGAACCGGAACCGGCTGCTGCGGTCAATCTGCGTCGCGGCTCGAGCTTGAGGCTACCATCGACCAGCTCTACCGAAGGTAAGGTTCAGTGGATAAGGATATGGATATGGATAGTGGATATAAACATTTTTGTCGAAAAGAATTAAACTAAAGCCTAATTTCGTGAAAGAATTTGTCGTCTTTCTAAAAAACGACTATGGTTGAGCAGAGATTGAAGCACTCGTGATTTAATTATGATTTAATATTGATTGAATATTTATCATTTAATATTGATGAATATCTGAAAAATTATTACTATTTGCATAATTTCAACTCGTATGAAATAACGAAGTGATATTTGATGACTTGATCATGATTATGATATCAATGTTAATTAATTTTCTGAAAATGTGCTTATCAAATAATTTTGAACATTGCAAAATGTATGAAACATATACATTTTGTACTAACAATTCGACAGGGTCGCGTGCTTTCACATTGCGATTCAATCAATATTCAGTTCATGTCGGGGTTTCCTCGCGAGGTTCCCTCTGTATATTCACCTTTGCCATGCTAAAAATACTGTTTCGTCATAATGATATAACACGGATAATGCACAGCAGAGATTAAAAGTTCTTATCATTTTTAGCATTAATGACTCTAAATTTCTATTATAATTTATTCATATTCTATTTATAATTTTCCATTTAATTTTAATTAAATGTAAAACGTAAATTAAACTTCATGTAAATATCTGCTTTAATTAATTATTTTTCGTTTCGAAGTTCGTTCTGGTAACGAAAACAATTCTGCCAGAACGATTCTGTACTTCCTTCGTTAAAATTCTGGGATTAATTAATTAATCTAATCGTCGGTTTTACTCTGACTAACTACTTCCCCGGGAAGTACGAACTTCTCGTGTTACGAGGAAACTCAAAGTGCAGCGTTACGCACATTGACATACGATCTGAGACGTGTATGACGTATAATACACTAACATGCTACGTTTTCTTGCGTGAGCAACACACAAGCTGTTACGCACGCATCGCGAGCTTATTAATAGCGAGGTGTGTAAGCACGCGACGACGATGAGGGCGTGTATCTGCAATTTATGTGCTTACATCACTGAAGCTCCACGTGGGTTTCGAGAAAGATCCGGTTTACTTAGCTATTGTATTTTTATTAAATAGACTCTGCGTAACAATGGAATACTCAGAAATTAACACGGGAAGTACAAAATTATTCTGAAAATAGCCCGTGGGTATGCAGAACGGTACTCAGAATCAATAATGTTGATCCAAGATTCATTTAATTCATTTTCACTGATTTAATTATGATTTAATATTGATTGAATAATTTAATATCGAATATCTGAAAATTATTACAATTTGCGTAATTTCAACTCGTATTGTATATTTCATCTTAGAAAAATCTGAATTTTATCTTTACACCACAGTCTACATTTTTACACTTATACGTTCGTTATGCTCTCTTTAATCTTTGGCAAACGCGAAACTTCATCCAAAGTCATGACCAACACACGACGCGTCCCAGCCAGCTCGAGTTTCCTCCACATCATTCACGTCAAGGTTTAACGCGAACGGCTCCGACTGTCCGCTTTTATCGGCTTTTGTCCGTCACCCGGCAAGATTTACATTGAGCGACGATGACAGCATATTTGCAATAGTTCGCATGACATTCTCCTAAAATTCTGAAACTGAAATTCCGCGTGACGCATCAGGTGACCGATAACGGGTGAAGGTTTTCCGCGTTGCGGGTCGAACGCTTTCATCCTTGCTCGACGTTATTTTTTCCGCATGACCTTACGCCATTCCCGATGGCCGATGGCATGGATTGTTGATCTTTGAATATTACACGTCCGTTTGCATTTGCCGCATCACGAGTTTCCGAAATTAAACCCGATTGCGACGCGTTTTCGTCTGGCAGCTGTCTGATAAGTGACGTCACGCTGGCCGTTTATTATTATTGCAACAGGTAAGATATTGATAACACCGAAAAATCTGCTTTTCTACAAAGGGGATTAATACGCTGGGAGCGCAATCCTGGGAATTGTACGAAATACATATGCACATTTAACATGCATTACTTTCGATTCGGTTCGAATACGCGAGTGGTAAATTGCGGTCGTCGAATACTAACGCGGATCTGCATTGGATCGAAATGCGGACGGCACGGCGTACCGATAGCCATTATTGTACATTGCACGAACTTTGACCCATTTGACCTTTATCTAAGCCTGATGCCGGCGCGTTTGAGTAAACAGGAAAGTGTCCGTTTGTCAATCTGTCCTTATCAAGAAAGACCGCGCTCGGAAACAGACATTTCCTTTCACGTGCGATCGTTTCTTTGTGCAAAACCTGCAAAACGAACTACTCGGTAAAGTACTAGGTGATTCGGATCATATTAATATTGTTCGTAACGCGGAACAAGGTATATAAAGAGTAAAGTGAAGAAAATTATGTCCTTATATCCCGTTTATTGTTTTCTTTCTGCTTTGTCAATTATCATGCTGCATAGGAATTTTGAAGAACACTTATAGTCTTTATTGCATACAGCGTAAGTGAGATAACATAGCAATGGACTGTGAATAAAATAGAAATAAATAAACTAAAGCAGTAGAAATAGGGTGCTGAGAGAAAGCAGACAAGAAGAAATTAGTCGCGTAAACACTCTCCAACATACTGTACAAATTGTAAAAGCGAACGGAATATCGAACGAAAAATTATTTCAACATCTTTTATGATGATCTTGTAGGAATTTATCTTCATAAAGCAACAGTTGCATCTAACGCAAAGCGGCAATTAAGTATAATTACGCAAACGAGCTATTCCCATTTAACATCGAAGATAAATAGTTTTGATCGCTACAAACGATCGTCTTCGAGCACATAGAGTGCCACGAATTGATGCTTATCGACGTTAGGTTTATTACAATGAATAGCGGGAAAGTAATGGGAGAATGGAAATGTATAAGCATTCTATATACAGAGGAAGTAGTCTGATTAGAAGCAGTCATAAATTTCATGTTTATTGGAACTAAAATACGATCGATCACATTTCGCTTACATCAGAGAAAATAATGAAAATACGCAATGAAATTTATCAAGCATTAAATATATTGTATTTTAGATAATAATAAATGATAATCGACATAAATATATTACAGATGAGAACAAATTAATGAGCACAATTTTATAATATTCCATTATATTTTAATAGTTGAATAGATGCGATAATATCATAATATTCAAAACAAAACCAATAATTTTAATTAATAATAAATTCTTGGAAGATTTGAGCGTAGGAGGAAAATGATGTCAGAATCAAATTTAATTTCTTTGAAAGTGATACATAAATTTAATGAACGTGTCAAAAACTTTTCTGAAAAACCTTTTCTGTTTTATCTTTTAAATTTCTTTTAAATACGTTTTAATTTGAAACTTATTACATAAAATTTTTTAAACTTATTACATAAAATTTTCTGTAATATTATTTTCTCTGATAAATCGCTCTTATATTTTTTTTATATTTTATTTTCTTCAGATGTACGAAAGCAATGTCAAGTTCCATGGAACGCGGTACTATCTTTCCTTAACCCACATTTTCCAGAAATCCGGAATGTTCGTGTTTCCAGTGAACCGCCTACGAAAGCTTCCGGGTCGCAAATATTCGCGAATCACACTCGATAAGTGTACAGCGCAACGTGGTGCGGTGTCACAGATTCCAGTCGCATCTTTTGGGAAATGCGGTTTCTCCCGCATGACGTAAAGGACGATGCGCGGCACTCTGCCAAAAACGTGGTGACTCCCCGATATACCGCCTAGCGGCATACACCGCTTCTCCATGCCCTCGAACTTTCAGTCGTTGGGCAGAGGGCCACGAGATCGTGCGACATTCGTTGACCATGTGCTATGTTTTTCACGAAAAGAAAATATATCTATTTCGTTGCTTTTGTCACTTGTTTCAACTAGAATTGGCGTCTGATCGAGGTTTGAAATCGATATAATTTTGGTGAGTTTTAGGTAATATCAAAATCTACTTTGTAGTACTTTCAGATTCAAATTTTTATATAAAAATGTTCTCTTAGATCGGTCTTGTTTTTTTTTTGTGGTTTTCGAAACATTGGTGTTAGTAGCGTCTACCATATTTACAATTTTCCATTGTATTGCTTCAATTCCGCCCCAAGTTTCCCTAATCCTGGATTTCTTAATGAATCAGAGTTCGTTCGTAGACACAGATCAATTTCGAAAAATCGGGTTTTATTTTCAAAAAACTATCGATTTCTTTGGGATTCAAATCAGTTGTCGAGAGTGGTTGCTCAGCAGCGGACTATTGATCTTTAAGTTTTGCGGGTGTATCAGATCCTATATCATACGCGTCGGACACGAGGCTTAAGTCACTTAAGCTAAAAGGTAGCAGAGCTCGTAACGTGCTCACGTAATGCAGGTGGTATACCGGAGACGCGATGTGCCGTTAATACGCAAGCTGACGTAACGCGCGACTGGGGGCTTTAAACGAATTAAAGTCGGCTGTCGCCGACGACGAGGGCGGGAGTCGCTCGTCGGACGACGAGCTCGCGGTGTTGTTGCTGACGTGCGTTTCATTCTGCCGTGCTAACTCGCTTCCTGGTTCCGGTCGCATCGAATAAATCGCGAGTTTACAGTGGCTTCTCCTCCTAACAAGGTACAAACGCGTGGAAGAGAAAGTCACAAGGCGAATGCTCGACGATCTTTGACACGCAAAGTGCTGAGTGAACCGTAAGGAAGTTTGGAAAGCAAACCATTTGCTTGAAAGGCAAACATTATAATATTGAAAGTGTATTTTGCTTAGGCGTTAGACTCTGGTATTACAATGTGGTCTCTCGCGAAACACGATGGAAGAGCGTGATGATGAAGAGCAACGTGAATATTATTCGAAAATTAACTGAAATGTTTGATGTTGGCTATTAAGAAATAAAATTGATTTTTAGAACATTATGAACGTCAGAAAACATTTTTAGACAGATATTTGTCACTGTATTCGTCCGTCGTCATAAACATAATAATAGTTTAGTCGCATTACTCTGACGATGAACAATCATATAATAGAAAATATAAAAATAAAAAATCTAATAATAAATACGACGGTCCAATTATACCTTAACACTTTGAAATTCCAGAGAACGAGTTGGGTGGTCTCCGTCGCAGCGGCTCCCTAAGCATACCGCGGACGAGCGGGGCTCGTGATGTCGCCGCGCGGGAGCAAGCGCATCTGACGAGTGCGAGGTCGTCGCCGTCGTCAACGTCGTCGTCGTCGACGTCCTCCTCGGACAGATGCGCGGACTGCAGCAGCAGCAACAGATCGTTCCGGTCAGCGAGGCGCTACACACCTGCCGCTGTGAGCGACGCACCTGCGCCGGAGTACCTCGCGAGAAGTCTCCTGCAACTTGGATGTCCTGTTGTGTCAATGCCCACGTAAGTCGAAGCTGCGTTTCCGCTTTCCTCCGCTTCCTTTGTCTACCGCCATCTCGTTTCTTCCCGATTCCTCTTGTTGGAGGATACACCCAGCAGTGCTAACAGACGCTACCATCCCACCCCTTCGCGACAGAAAGCCGAGACTCGACGTGTATAGTACGTTACGTTAATACGTGATCTCGTCGAGTTCAATTTTCTGGAGGCACAAGGAAAATGGACTCACCGCGTTTCCAAGTGTCACGAGTAAACTTAGCAATGATTTCGTGTGACAGCGCGATCACCGAGCTCACCGGAATTGCGCCGCTTGTGATTTCTCTGAGACGACGCGCGTGACTATTTACTCGGTCAAGGCGACATCAAGCTGCCGGAGAATCGCATCGATGCTGGGACGTTGGGCGGACCGGCTCGAGGGTTGGTCTTGGTTGCGCAACTCCCGGTTATGACGCAATCCGGGGACGCGAAAAAGATACCGACTGCTTCGGGTTGTTCCCGCCCACGCGCGTGGCCGGGAAAGAAGTGAGAGGAAAAATTCCTTTCTCTACCGTCTGCAATTTCGTATTTCGATAGATCCGTCGGAAATGATCGGTTTTCGATGAAATGTCCTCGTTGTCGTCGCATGTCTGCGTAACAGAAACGGTGTGTCTGTGTTTCGTCGTGCAATAAACTAACAGCTTTTACAAGATAATACCAGCGCGCTATCAAGGCACTGATTTCTGTGTGAACGATGCTTGTACCCTTCTCGACGAACGCTTAGTGTTTCCGCCTAGATCGACCCTCCTTTGTCGGCTTGTCGGTTGGAACGACGTTGACGGATTTCCGCGCTCGCGAACGGGAACGAGTGGAAGAGCGAATTGCGAACGGCCCCTTCTTTAACGAGGAAGTCGTTTTTGCGTCGCGAGAGAGCCTCATGGGGCAATTAAACATCCGCCTGCACAGGGTGCGCGTTGCTCGTTGCTGTCGCGAAATAAAAAGATGATGAAGAAGGTGGAGATGAGAAATGACGATTACCTAGCATGAGATATCTGAAATACGTGATTTATTATCGGAAATAGTGTTTAGCGAGGATGGTACCAATTCCAGTTCGTGGAAGCTTATTAAGTCCATCTGCTAATATGAAGAATGATTATCTCCACATGTTACGCGGAACAGAGATGATACGTCAGTGGAATAAGTGTAGCAAAGATATATGGACGTGCACGTAATGGGAAAAATATAATAGGGTCGATGGAGAATATTGTGGCGTAATAGGCCAGTGAGTGCTTCTCGTGGAAAAAGAAAGACGGGAGGCAACAGACAGAGGGAAAATAGAAAAAGACAAGATACAGTCTTCTGCAGTAAGATCGAGCACACCAATTTCCTCTAGAAGGTGAAAGGTGAAGGTGTAATCACGCCGAAATCGTTATCGTTCAGCCTTTTTCGGACGATTAAATCTGACAGGAGATTCATACGAGACTCCGGACGGCGGAGAACGAGAAGCAGGCGGATTCGAATTGACAATTACGCGCGATTCACGCTCGGGACCAGCGCTCGCGATCAGCTGACGGCCATCGCGGTCACCGTGCTCCAGGAGAAAGGAAGAAACAGGAAGAGAGAAAGAGACGGAGAACTAGAGCGAGAGCGGACTTCAGGATGCACCTCAAAGCAACGCTCGCTCGAACACGGTCTCTTCGTCGCTGGTGTGCGTGCACCACCGTAGCAGTCATATAGCTATCACGATGATATTCGGTCAATAGGTGAGTCTCGCGGCGCAGACGCGGCGGTACCAGCCTGTCGTTTGCAGGCGTGTGCGCGCGTGTATGTGTGACCGACACATTCTCAGGTCGGGCCACACGTATGTACCACCCGCGAGAGCATTGCCGAGAGAGCGTTGCCGAGAGAGCGTTGCTGCGGTGAGTGGAGCACGAGCGCGGACACGCTTCGCGCCGCATTGCTGTATTCCACCTCTCGAGATCCGTGTCCGAGGGATCGCGATCGACGTCGAGGACCAGCGAGGACGACAGCGCATCACTTCCTCGTCTTCTGTCGTCGTGATCGTCGTTATCGTGTCTGCTCTTCCGGGAGCGCCGGCCAGTCGTGTCCATCCGGCTCCTGGAGGAAGGTCTTCGTCGACGGTCCCTACCGATTTTTGGTGACGTTACGCGGTGATAGTTGAAGGAACCAAGCGAAGAAAAACTGCAAGAAAAACTTAACAGATGAGGAAAAAGAAAGATTAAGTATCGAAAAAGGCAATCGCGAACGCTATTGACATTTGGAGAGAAATCTTTTGGAAGATCGCAGAGGAGAAGGTTGATCAGCTGATATGGGAGAGTGCCTTGTTCTAGACTAAGATTTTGCCGCGGACCTCTCGAGGCCGTAGTTGAGTCGCATGACACGTCGCCGAGGCGAGAAGCGGAAGGAGGATGCGGGAAGATTGGGATAATTGAAGCTGCGCTTCGCGTGGGGCAAGACCTAGTTTCAGCTCAGGAGGAGATTTTGCATGTGTCTGCCGCTGTGAACAGCAACAACGCGGGACAGTGGCGCCTCTTTATTGGACTGCCAGCTACGATAACGCTCACCGCAGGTGCGACCGAAGGCCGCGTGCACATTGACCGATGGTCGAAAGTGCCGAAATAGACGAGTTCTCGCTTGTACATCGTTCTAGCAGATCGCCAGAACATGATCATTATGCAGTGTTCACAGAGTTCACAGAGTCATATAATTTCTGAAAAATATAATAATCTGGCTGAACCAAAGTCGAAGTTCGATTGTTGCTTAATTTTTCATTCATTTCTTCGTCCAAATGCATGAAAAAAAAACAAAAACGAGAAACCTAGAATTACAATTAATTATACAATTAAAAGACTTAGTACAGGTCATGTACTTGCTCTCGTTCCCAGTTCTTCTCTTGCGATTGTTAAAGTTGTTGCAGAGGGACAGCAGAAGCCTTCTTACGGGACGTAAACACCTTTCGTGCGAGAAGTTCAGCGATCTGATTTCCAAGTAGCAATCGCTTGAATAACGTGCGCGAAAAGCGTGTTTCGCGAGAGATTGGAATCTTTCCGTTGCTCTTGTTGAATCACATCGTTGAAACGCTCTCTGTCCGTGTGTCGCGACCGAGATGGAGTCGATTAACTCGCGGCTCGACCAGTTAATTTCCCGATTCGCATCGTGATGGGGTTCGTCACGCTTCCAGCGACAGCTGATCATTACGCGTTCGCCGCCGCGACGTCTGTCGTTATACCTTGAGCATTTCTGATCCAGTATCAGAGTTCAAACATCTCCGCACGCTCTGTCGCCCACTCACAACAGATTAAACCGTCATTTTCCATATTAGCATTTTAACAACTCATGTTTTATACAACGTCAACAGGAAAATGCAGGATTCATTAATGCACATTTCTACGTATATTATTTTGCGATAACTATATTGTAACAACATTATGTATTCTTCTGCGATACAGTTATAATTTTTGAATATATCTACAATTTAAGGTGTACAAAATATTTCAAAAATAATCGAAAATGTGAGTTTTCGTCTGCGAGCGAATTAATATTCCGTTGGCGTCATATCATGTGATTAATGTAACGATAATTGTAATCTGAAACCCACGCGCTACGTTAACTGATCGCCGCGAAGATTAGAGCATCGAGCTGGAATTCTAACTTGTGTCAGTAGACCGTGGAAGAGTTTAACCAGTTTAACCAGTTGATCGAATACCGTGTGAAAGTTGTGTGTGTCTGATCGTAAGTTCGATACCGAGCCGCGTGATGTATTGGTGGCTATCACAACACGATGCAAATTTTATGGAACGAATATTCGATACGTAGTTACGATGCGAGGATCAATCCCAGTGAAGTCCAGTTGCGCTTTTTGATGCGGTCGGATGAAACTCTGAGTGATTCCTCGATTCCTTTCATAGCCTACTTTCACTTGTCAATATTCAACGGCTCGTTTTGTTCTAGACCTCGTGGCGGTGTCGGGTCGGAGCAACCGCCGAGCAGCGACAGCGATGATTCCACCATCCATCAGCAGCATCAAGGTCACGCTCACAGTGGCCATGGACAAAATCTCGACAGTTACGCCGTGCCAAAAGTCCAGGTGTCGAGCCCACCTAACGCCGATGAATCCGCTTCCATCATCAATGGGTGAGTGAGCGAACAATATGACAATGGCTGCGTTCAGAAAACAAAGGAGATCAGTGAGCCTTCATCATGATTGGTTTCTGCACAGATCCAGCGAAGATCTAAAGGCAAGAACCAATTATATTAAAGAATCACTGAGCGCTCACTGATCTGCTTTGTCTTCTGAACGCAGCCGTTCTCTAGTAGAAATCATAGATCTCACAGAAAGATCTTTCCTTTTGCGATTAGTTAAAATTAATCGTGTTGCCTAGACGAAGCTAGGTAGGAACAGGGAAAATGCTAAGTCATGATTACTTTTGCTAAGTGCAATGATCCTGGTCTCCAAATTTGAATCTTGACATCTGCCAAAAAGGTCCTCCCCCGTGCAATTTTATTTGACATCTCTGCGCTACATTCTTGTTGCTGAAAACGAACATTGTTTAACAGCCGTAAATATGCATGGAATTTTAATGAGCCGACAACTGGCGGCTTACTCTCATTCGTCTTATACGTAATTCGCGCGACGTCAGATGCGTGAACGAGCCGAGTCCAAGTACAATGGAGCGCGATAATTATAAACGAGCATTTAAATGCATCGCGTTTGATAAGCGCTGCGCTGCTGCGGCGACAAAACCGCTCGCGTTTTCAAAATCCCTGTATTCCTGTATCGTTCGGCACAGCCGTTGCGCGCTGATAATAAGATCGCACGCACTACCGTCGAACTCCATCGTAAGAGTACCTCTCGCTAATCCCCCGGAATCCGCTGAATCCGAGTAAACCCGAGTGACTTTCGCGTCGATCTCGACAAAGCGAGAGGAGCGGCGCGATTATTTCGACGATCTAATTGCCGAGAAAACAAGAGCAAGTCATATCTTCGTGAGATTTTCCAAGCTTCATGATAATACGCGCGTTGCGTCGTGTTCAAGTGGCGCGTCGCGATGATAAGAACTCGCAAGGCGACGGCTTCGTTCCGAGTCCGACGACGCGGGCTTCATAACAGTAAGGAGAACATCTCGGCGACGTTGAGGATCTCGCGGAGTTGCAAGAGTCGATTGCTGAGGAACTACGAGATCGTGTTGCGCTGGCTGAGAAGCAGAAGGTCGGCGATATGCGATGAGCGGGTACCGTGCGCGTATCAGGAGGAGGAAGAGGCGCATTTGCGAATGCTCGAGAGCCCGGAGCGGTGAGTGCATCGTGATGCGCTTCGAGTTTTTTGTGTCACACATTGCGAGGTGTCACGCAACTCTTACTTGACGGATAATCATAAGTTTATAAATTTACAACGAGATTTTTTTTGTAACAGGCATTTAAGCACTTAAGAAACATCTAGTCCACGAGATAAGTTTGGAAATCGATTGAATTATATCACAGTACCGATAAATGGGATTACCGATCATTGAAATGACGCAGTATATTCTTTTGATATATTTTTCTGGTTGTCACATTTATATTATCTTATCGTTTTTCTCTATGCAAGCTTCATAACATATGGAATTATGAAAGTAACGTGAAAGTGAGGCAATATGTAGATTTTTAAACTGCTCTTTCGGTATCTGTATCTTTCATATACTTATAAGATTTATGGATAATTTACATAGTGTTTTGAAAACATATTTTGTACGCATAACATACAAAATGCGCGATTAAGATTTGTATAATTCTTGCATCTGTCAGAAAGATTTAGTTTCGCAAGAAGTTTATCAGCTTACACAACTGTTAGTAGTTGATCTATTTGTATCACTAATGATAGATATTATCTCACGCAGCGCTCAGATATTTTTTTTGAACGAGATTAATTCCACGTGTTTTCTGCTTAAAAAGCAACTAATTAAAGCAAAGTAAAGCATTAAATATTAATATACGTATTGATTCTCTGAAATCTGATCTGATCTGATCTGTTGAAAATTTATGAGAGAGATTTATGAGAAATGGATTTTACGTCTAGGGTTTTATTTTAAGATATAAAATTATTTAAAGACATAAAGACATAAAATATTCACGTGTAATTAACGTCATCCAAAACTGGAAATCTTAATTGACATTTCCAAATAAGTTAATGCAGATAAGTAATTCCTCAACAAAACGACATCTTGGCATTTATTGAGAAAATTTCATTTAACAGTGTTCAATATTCCTTCATGGTTCATTTGTTTGTTCTTGTCATTAGAGGGAATTATTTCTCCGATAAGATTTAATGACTTGATGGACGCATGAAGGTATACCGCTGAACTGTCGTTAATAGCCACATTAACAAAGTAATGTTGTTCAATACGTAATGTCTGACATTTTATTTGAAAAGCGTTATTACAAGTCAGTCCTAATCTCGCAATTTCTCGCGCGATACACTCGGCCTCGGATAACGAACGTACAATAAGCCATTACGCGCTGATCAATACGTTTCATAAGCAAAACGCCCGCGTTTGCTAATATATTTTTAGAGCATTTTTTCCTTTCTCTTTCTCGCCTCACTCAAGGGTGGTATCCGAAAATAAATTGTTAAAGAATTCCTTTGTAGTATTCTTAGTCTTATTTGTACATCTGCCGAGAGAATGCCTGGAATGCGAATGAGGGTGCGAACGAGTTTGGCGGTTCCTTTCGATATATCGACAAACTTGAAGCATGATATCTGACAACACATCTTTTAAAAACAAACTAACGCGTTTTTCCATTGCACAATTATTCAGATAAATTTTCTAAACCATGAAATTATGAACATTGCACATCTCTTACTATATCATTTCAATGAAATAAAATAGAAATAGATATAAATACAAACATTTCTCGCGTATTTATGAAAAGTGTTCGTTGGATGTTCAAGAAAATAAGAAAAAGTTTCGATATTACAGATCCGTCGTTATGACATTTCAAATCGCATTTCTCGACTGGGAAATATCGGATTTGCTTCACGGAAGCTGCAGCTTCTAAAGTCGTCAGACAATGGCGAGAGATGAATTTCGCGAGCGGCGATATCCTCGATTTAGATCCGATTTAGATCCGACATCGACGACGACGAGTCGGGCGGGCCAAGGCGACGGTGGACGGTCGTTGTCAACGCCTAAATGAGTTTGCATTTAAACTACCGCGTAGCCAAAGTGCATCGTCGTTGAGACGAATTCATCTTGTCAATTTGTCGCGACGCCTTCGCTCTATATAGCTCGACCCCTGCTCGACTTTTAATAGAATCCGCGACAAATACCTAACAATGCGATCGATACGACGGATTACGCCGAAATTGGCATGCGTCCCACGCTCATTTATATAATAAAACTTAAATTACGACAGCTTGTCACGCGATATGGCGGAGGGGTGTTAGTTTATATCACGTATTTAACGTTAATTTTAATGTTGCATTAAAAGTTTAATGTTGCCTCGAAGATTTTATCGACGCTAAAGAGTTGGATTTAGGAGAACGACCGCGGTTGTTGACAATTTTCCAGCTGCAAGCAATTAACACTCGAGAGACGTTAGTTCTCCGCGGAAGATTTCAGTTCCGCAGAAGTTTCTCAGATATTCGATCTTTGTAGAAGCATTGTTGAAAAAAGGGCAAAATTATTATTGGAAATTCTATTGTAATTTTCAGTTATATTCCTAATTCTTGAAAATTAATGCGTTGAAACGACTTTGTATCGGGCACGATACGATTTCTTATACAGAAATACATAGGCTATACAGGCTGTAATTATAATGACGATTAACAGTGTGTGTCGTACCAGTCTGCTTTTACCTGCACATAGATATAAATGAACGTCCCGCTTTAAGCGTCATGCTTCTGCAATTAAACGCACGGGGGGGGGGGGGGATCACGTATTCAGTTTCGCCATGTCGCATGCTTCGCCGCAATCAAATCAATGCCTTTTTGCAGAATTTTCCATTGCGCTCTCGCGAAACGAAAGCGTTTTCCACGTCACTGCTGGTGTATCGATTATTGTCATTTAGCGAGGCGGGCGATATTGAAAAAGGAAAAAAAGGAAACGCGTGCAGCGACATATTCCCAATCGCATGGTGTACGCAATACACGGCCGTTTCCTCTTCCGCATGCATGTCGCCAATAAATTAACGTTATTTATGGGCAGCCGCAATTCCGCGCGCGCGAAAACCACTTGGCATACGGGTTACGTACGCACAATAGAGAATCCTGTTACGTATACGGAGTTTTTTTTATAATTATTGCAACTCTAGATTAGAAATTAGACAGGTAAAGATAGGAAGATTAACCCCATCGTATTGGCTGATAAGAAATCTGTCTGCAAATTTACTGATACTTTACTGACACGTTCCTGGAAACAGACATAATTTTTTCGAAATGGAAGGCATTGTATTGACCGAAAAATCCGTGCGGAAAAAAATCGACTCGGACCTTCCGGTCAGTCCAATATTTTTGATGTATAAATATTGAGTTGTTCGGAACGTTCGCGCGGTTTTTAAATAAAATTCAAAGACATTTTTTTATATATTCCACTACCATTTGCCATCTTTGAGCAAGTTTCATGATTCTGGATTACCAAAAGTCATCATTTTTCTGAGCAATGAATTGCACAAGGTAATTTTTGCAGCCCTCTAAAGATGTAAAGTTTTTACCATTCAAGGAATTTTCAAGGCTTCGAAATAAGTGGTAATCAGAGGGTGCTAGGTCGGGTGAATACGGGTGCGGTAGAACATCCCGTCCAAGCTGCAACAATTTTTGCTGAGTCTGCAAAGAGACATGAGGTCTGACATTATCCTGGTGAGAGATGGTGACACCTTTCCGATTGACCAATTCGGGACACTTTTCGTTGATCGCTGCCTTCAAACGGTCTAATTGGGCACAGTATTTGTCCGAATTAAGCCTTCCAGTCAGCCCAATATTTTTGATACATTTTTGATATATTTAATATAGTTTGATTTTAATGATAGATCTAGCTTAATCTAAAACCATTTGCCGATACAAAAATATTACATGGATCCTTGTTTGAATTTCTGTGTTACAAATTCGCAGATTTTTACGGGAATCAGGAGGAACTGTATCGTCGTAATGCATAGTAGTAAATTGGGGCACAACCGCAGGTCTTTATAGGATTCCCCGAATGTGCCGCGCGAGTGTTTGCCTCACTCACGAAATGGAGTCCTAAGGTTTCGCAGGCTGTAAGCCTTTGATATTAAGGTTAATCTACTTGATCTAGTTTTCTCCCGGTTTTGTGCCAGGGTTTTCCGATAGTGGCATATTAGCTGCAGTTAATATCCCACACACTGGAAAGTGCACTTTCTATGTTTTTAATCGCGGAAGCGTGAGCGCGATCAAACGCTACTTTTCTTTTAACACTACTTTTCTTTTAATCCGCGTAATCCAAGATGGCAAATTAGATTTTGAGCTAATAATTTAGAGTATTATTTCAATCGATAATTTTAATCCTCACATTGTTATTCTTCTCTCTTTGAATTTAATAAGCTTCTCGACAGACGCCATTTTGAAATCGATTGTCTTCACATTGGAATGAAACTTTCACTCGCGACAGTCATTGTTTTCTCTTTTTCTCCTTAAAGTCTTCTTTCTCATCTTTTACAGTAATTATCTCGTAACGTACAGCACATCGTTTCGTCGAACAATTCTGCAACGATTCCCAACGTAATCAAGTCTTCCTTCATCGAAACAATTTTATGGACATTAAAAGAAGACAAGGGAACATAATAATGCAAGGCCTGACAGAAAAACAAGCAGGATGCGGGATCACATTTCCTATTAAAGTTCCTCTATTTCGAGGACCCGCATTATCATCTCGATAGTATACGACACCCATGTGATTTATCGGGGAACAATGCGTTTCCCTTTGAAAGAAATGTATCATAAACTTACACGATTATGATACTCATCATTTCCGTGTACTAATCTTTTGATTTACGACTTTGTAAAATTTACTTCTCCTAATCGACGTCTCTGACTTGCATTAATTTATGTTTGAAATTTATAATTTATATTTATTTAGATTTATATCTAGATATTTATATTTATTAAAATTTATATTTTCTTGATTTTGCATTTTAAAAAATGCATTTTATATGTAAATGATTAGAATGTTGAAATGCAACGTTTATTTACATTCGCATGTTGCACGCGTGGTCAGTAAACCATACAAAATATGTACAAATCGTAGTGCACATTTTATATTTAATGTCGTAACGTAAACCATACAAAATACGTACAAATCGTGGTGCACATTTTATATTTGATGTCGCAAGGTCCTTTGAGAATTTAATTAAGGGCAGCCTTGGACTTGGAACTATTTTTGTCTCGCTGTTATTCCGTTATTTCTTTCTCGATATTTAATGCTAACATACTTACAAATGTCATGAATGTGTCCTACAGATCATGTCATTATCATTTTCATATGTATAAATTTAATTGTGTTTAGTTTGATGCATTGAATTTCAAATTCAGATTAACAACAAGAAGGATATGTCACCTGCATTAGAGTAAAAATTAAAGCATTGGAAACATCCCTTTAATTTAATTCCAGTTTCAATTATGATTGAAGAGAGTAGATTACATATCTGCCAGGTGTGTATACATCTGATAAAGAATTAAATTTTTTATGTTTGCCCCAACCTTGTGCTAATATATAGCAGAATTAAGATCTGCGAGAAGGGTGTGTCACGTTTGTGATTTATCCGTAGGGCGTCGGAGTAACATCCGGGAGAGACCAATTTTAAACAGAAACGTTTCACCATAATATCCTCCGGTTTATCGCGTGGCTTCGTGGGCCCCGTAGCCTAATAATCGCCCTGCAAAGAGAACTTGTTCTCCCATCTTGCTATTAATACCGTTTCGTGCTGCAGCCGGTGCTGTTCGCGTTCACGTTGATCTTTACGAGGCGGTTCGCGTTCGCGTTCGATTTTACGACGAGGAGAGACCAGCTCGAGGAAGGAACAAACCGGCTAATGCCGGCTAAATATATATCGTCGTGAAGATTTCAGGGCGACCTTTATACGTGAGCGAGCGACCGTTCGTATCAGTGTAAAGGCACATTTTGGATTACCATCTAATAATAAAAAATGAATTGTTATTATTAATTATTAAGAGCTGCGAAGAAAAGCTTCCATTGTTCTAAAATGCGCTTTGATTCAAATGTTGATATCTTATTAAGAGTAAGAAATATGAGAGAGAAATCAAATTATTAATTAAATTATTACTTTTTAAAATACAATCATGATTCAATGACGTCAATTGTTTTGACTGGGAACTATTTGAAATGCTTTGTCTTTTGCTTCTTACGCTCGCAACATTTACATACGTATATGTTATGTATACACTATAGAATACGCAATTAATGTCATAACGAAATTACAATGCAACTTACAATGCTAACGAATCACATACGAACAATTTATTGCGACGTGTGATTGTTGATTTTTTACAATCATTCGATATCGATTCGAAAATTATTGTTCTGCGTGCCGCCATCAGACACGCATTCCCCGATAACAATGTTTTGAAGGCAAAAGATTGAAACGAATAATTTACACGCTTTATTTGTCGGGTACCAAAGGGGCAACGAGAGGAAGAAGAAAAGAGAGAACTACAGTGCAACGAACCATCGTTCTTGTTACTGTTCGGCCTTGTGCGTCGCACTTATCGTATGTAGTATCAAGAGACATTAATAAGCGTTTGGCTGATAAACGAGCGAATCGCAATTGTGTGCTCCATTGGAGCAACAGTGCATTTTGTAATAGATCTTAATTGCATCAAATGGAACGTTGTTTCAAAATGTAATTTAAAAGAACTATAAATGTTTGACAAATTATAAGTATTTCAAGTAGACTCAAAAGGAATTTCTTTAGAAAAATGAAAAAATATACAATAAACATATATATATACATATATATATATATATACATATACAATAAATATACAAATATAGACATTACAATATTAAAAACAGATACAAAAATATGAAAAGCGTCTTAATAAAAGCAGAGATTAACAATTAACATTAATATCAAATTATCTAAGTGTTATATATGAAAAATTGCAAGTATGAGATGACACTACTATTATTCAGTTAAATCTGTGAGAAACGCAATTTTATTATTCAGCACTTTCGAGCTCCTTTAATTTATTTTAATTAAACCTACCTGTTTTATGTTTTATGTAATTCTGAATATTTAATATCGAAGCCTTAATATATCGCTGTGATAAATGACAGACTTACGTAATATACGTTACAGTCTTTCACATTTGTATCCGCAAATTTAAAATTGGCCTATTAAAGTGTTATTTTTAAAAGATCCTTAAATAGTGATTCCAGAAGAAAAAAATGATTTGGATGTGTTATGATATACGTTATCATTATCAGTTTAATTCACATCAATTGTGCAAAGTGCACAGCGATACGAAGTTTGAAAAATGATACGAAGCCAGTTAGACACGACAAATCCAAGATTGATGTCGCGTGAGGCTTCTTGCGCCGGTGTTATCTGCCGGATTAATTAGACGCCCTCCTAATTCCTATCCGTCAGTTTTAATTTTGCTTGCGTTAGCAATATTGTTTATTCTCGTTTAGTCTGCTACCTTATTATATCACGCTTCACGGATTACAACATTGAGTGTATAATCGTTCCACTAATCGTTATAATCCATTCGATTGCAATAATTCTCTCATTTTTTTATGCAAATATAATATTTCACATTAAGATACTGATTCATTTGTGTGAGACATAATTATCTAATAAAAGTTCAATGTTCGTCAAATGATTGGAATCTATGCAGGTGGATAGTGCACTGTGAGATTAACATCATTCAGCACGCGCGCGCCAGTTATTCAATAAAACAATTTTTCTCGATAATACGCGCGTATTTAAAAATTCCCGGGATATTGAACGGTCAATTGAATTTTATCGATTACGGAGAGTTTTTATTGCGATGCGCGTCGAACTTTGAGTTTGCGAGTTTTTTGCCGGCGAGGCGGAAGATTATATCAGCCTCCGCGCGCGCGTATGAGCTGCAACACGCCGGTGGCGGCGGTTTCATCATCGTCGTCTCCTTTGTCACAGATAACCCGTAGCGGAGATAAGACAAAGTAGATACGGCTGCTGCACGATAATTTTTCCCTACGTTGTATTTATTATTACGTCAACGAGCGCGACACGCCGACTCTGCGACGCCACTCGTTCTCAAAAAGAGAGTATCGCTTCGAGTTGGTGCATCTTAATCGCGAGTGACGATGAATACGGAGAACGTCGTGCGATCTAGTGCCAATAGGAAATTCAATATTTAAAACAGGTAATGTTTTGGGTGTGAACGCGATAACGAGATGGTTTCGTGTTACCCTTCTCTATGTGAGCCGTTTTATAAATTGTAATTGATTCTGATTACGACTCGGAGAACCTTATTCTTCATTTCTGTTTAGCTCGTTCTCTGAGAACACTGAATCAGCTAAATTTCATTTGACTTTGTGAGAATGGCCCTCGTAATTTGCGCTTGATGTCTCTCTTGATGGCAACGAATGTCTCGGATATTACGAGCAAAGATGAAAGCATATGCGGCAAGGAAAGTTATTAAAATGATATATAAGCTACATAACTTCTAAGTAAATTCTAAGCACTAAATTGCGTTCATTATAATATTATTGGGCGTTCATTATAATAATGATAATATTATTATTAAGTAATAATATTATAAAATAATATTATTATTATTATTAAATACATATTTGATAAATTTTTTAAACAATGTATATATTTAGATGTTCAGTATAATCCATTTATCCTGTAGTAGTTTTAATTATGAAGTTTATTTTCCTTCGTCGAAGTAATTAGTCTTTATGTAACTATAATTGTATATGTAATTACGAATTATATAATTACGGAACGAAAGTATTGATTCCTAAAATAAAACGCGTATCTAATCGCGACCCGCTTATACTTCTGTGTGTTTGTGCAAATAATATGCGCACAGGCTGTATCATTTAAAGTGGGACGCCTAAGTATAACTGTTGTTTCCAAACTTGCAAAACATGCCTTACGTTCGGGTCAAGCTGCATATCGCAATCTTCCGAGCGTTTCTCCAATTCCGCTTACGCAATGCGTTGTTTCACAAATTTGATGTAAGAAAAGTTAGATATCGTTGCGAGCTCTCATTTAGAATTTTCCGCCCGTTTCAATTTATTTAGACTATTTAAGCTTAACTGGGAATTTCCTTTGAGTGCGATAAGTCTCGCAGAAATCTCTTATCCTTGAGCAAATTCGAAAGATATCGGTTTTAATCTGTGCCCGTCGTAAACAGCAACTGTGAGAACAATACTGATTATTATTCAATCCTGTTTTTTAGATGACTTCTAGATAAAGCCGTCATTGCTATATCAAAGCTGTAGTTAGCGCAAATCGAAGAAAATTCTCGAGGAAAATCGTTTTATGCAATATGCTATTGTCGCGAGCGAGTGAAATGAAGTTTACGTGCAGTCGCGCGTAAATACGGGAGAAACAAAGTGCCATAATCCAGTAAACTACCGTGTTTATTGCTTCTTAAGTCGCTTTCCAAGTTGAGTCTAGCGTATAGAAAATTCTCACATAACGCCTGTATATTGATTTGAGAAATGCGCGGCGTTTACACGTGCCATAAGACGTTTCCACGAGGAAGTAAAAGAAAAAAGTTTTGCTCGATTGCAAGGCTTGCAATAATTTAGTAATCGGATCTTAGATGTGCGCATCAGGCTTGTACACAGCGATCGACTTGACAAACGAAACTTTATACCGCCGTCGCAGTAAAATATTGTATTCCTCACGCGCGAATATTATTTGCTAAATATTATTAATGTACTACTAAAAAGCTTTATCTTTTACTGTACTTGACTTACGTAGAATCTGTAAATTATAATAATATCCTATCAAGAAATAAGAGCAAGTTCAATCAGAATTTAATTAAAATAATTGAACTTAAATCAAACAATTGTTTTAGCAATAATTTTCGCTGGTTACAATATCGCATAAGGAATACAAAAGGGAAATTGGAGAGAGAAACCACTTTTCCTCTTAATCTCTTGATAACATCCGCCATTTTCAGAATTATGTAAAACTCAATATCAATTATTTTCTATCAGTGACCATCTGTCATTTGTGCATACAGCAATCAGGAAAATACTGATAGCTTCCTTTGATATCGACAGGAGGGGGACGGCACTCCCCCATTTCTCGATTACCTGCCATTGCCTCCCACGGAGCTGCGCTTGACGTACAAAGATCGTGCGCACATACAGGTGTTTAAGTAACTGCGCGTACGTGAAAATGCAGTAAAAGCGTGAGATGCGCTGCTCGGGAGTTAGGGCGAAGGCGATATAGAGAGGCGGCAGAAAGCGACGTGTATCGAGCGGCGGCGGCGCGACGACGACGACGACGGCGGCGGCGGCGGCGGCGGCGACGACGTGGAGAGAGAAACGCGGCCGCTGATCGGAGGCGGCGGCGAAGCGCCTCTGCCAGTGTCGGACAGAGACACGGTTTGCTCGCGTCGTCGTCCTGTCTCTCATGTGTCTTACCGCGTTGCCGTCACACCGTTTTTCTCCGTCTTTTCCTCTCTGTCATCCCGCGAATGTAGAAAAGACTGTTGGGATGTGCGTCCGCACGACCTGAGTGCCATCAGATTCTTGTCGCTGCGAGAACCAACAAGGGAGCGTTAACCCCCGGTAACCCCGTCGCGAGGATCTCGCGAGTTCGCGTGCAATTGATCGATCACCGATTTCGGCCAGGTTCCAACGGACCTGGATATTGCATGGACGGACACGTTACTCGGATGAAGTGAGATGTAGGGTGAAGAAGAAGGGTGATATTGAAGATGGAAGAAGTTGAAGTGATCATGAAGGGGAATTACCCAGGTAATTGATGTGGACCGGTCGCGCTTTCTTTTAATTGGACTTAACTGCGTTTCGCAAATGGATCTCGTGGGCAGAGCGCAAGGTGGATGAGTTGGACGATTTTATGGAAATGGAACTATTCGAGTATTCTTAGAGATTGTCGGAAGACAACCTTGTTGCTGCCACGCATCAGGTATCATTTGGCAAATTTGTTTCTCACGTTAATTGTTGATTTATGAGCGAAGTGCGATACAGAGCACGATAGAATAATGATAAATTAATGGATAGAGGTGTATATGCTTTGGCAGTGATGAGGAGGGATTTAATTATTTTTACACATCACTATCAAGTCACATCTTGCTAGATTTATGAGAAAGTTTTGGTTTCGCCGCACACATGTGAGAAAGAAAATACCTCGATAGTAGGACACAACAGACCGTAGAATGCGGCAGCATGAGGCACTATCGACAAACGAATATGGAAATTGAAATATTAGATATTTGTTATTATTCATGAAATGTCGAAGATTTTCTCTACTGATTCCTGAAAATTGTATGCTGAACATTACTTATTTTATAGTAAAAGATTGCTCCTTTTAACTTCGTCAGCGCATTCCGAAAAAAAGAATTATTGATTGCTTAACATTTTATCAAGAAACTTTCCATTATCGATTACAAAATAGAGAAAAATTTGGGATTAACGAGAACATCGATAACATTTCTACCATCGATTATCATAGATGTCTACAAAATATCTATGCATATATTGATATCAAAGAGTAATACTGATCATCAAACAAGAAAATAGTGACAGAAAAGTAACCGATTTCTAGCATTGCATTATCAGTGAATCATTTTAGAGAGAGAGTTGAATGATCTTTTCTAATCAGAACTATTTGCAGTCAACGACCTTTGTGTGTTGATCTAACGATTCTCAAAAAGAGCAAGGAAGAACAAGACAGAAAGAGAGAGAAAGGAAATTTCCAGAGAAGGAAATCGATAGAGTGCACAGACTTTGTGCCTTGTTGTCGTTGGTACGCAGTTCGACAAGTGCTTCGCCCTTTCCTGGTTGTTGGCCTGGCAACCGCGTGGCGATACCTTAAGGGCGCCGACATACCACCTCTGGCACCCTCGACAACGATAACGACGACGACGACAACGTTCATGGTGCAACGCTGCGGTCCTTTGCTTCCTCATTTCTTGCCCTCCAACGAGAATCGATTCGCGAGAGATACCTTAGCCAGAGAAGGAGTTAGAAAATTATCTCACAGCTGACTGAAGTTTCTTAAGTCAGTCGATTGAATAGAGATTCGAAGAGATTCGAGGAAAGTCTGAGTTTCCATTTGAATCTTCGATTATCTTATAAATTGCAAAAACGAAAATCGTAGTTAAATGAAATCGAAGACATCAATTTCGTCCAGCTAAAGAGTTTGTCGATCTCCGCGTGATTATCTTGAATTTTTTTACGAAAACAAAGTGCCTTTGAAGACCGAAGCTGCCAAGACGTTTAATTCAAAAGGACAGAGGAGATAATCGCGAGAACGAACTGTATTATCGCAGACGAAATTTGGGAGTCGAGGAGTTTCGGAACTCGCGAATCTAAAGGAAGGAGACGGAAGAGGGTTGCACGAACGACAAGTGCATGGGAGACGTTCACGCTTTCTTCAGAGAACCCATCATGCTGTGCTTCGTCCAAGGTTTTCACACGAAGGATGACTCGAAGACGCGGCGTAGTAAAAGGTAAATGAAATTAATAATTTGCAAGGATGTCGAGATTGCTACAGATCTTGTGACTATAAATTCTGAAAATTCAGTTTAAAATAAAATTGTCGCTCTTGTCTTGTCATACGTGGGAAAAATATGTGTGTGTTTATATATTATATGTATCGATATGTAAAGGCCAAAGATTCGAAGATTCGAAGAGTGTGTATTTGTTTTTTTCTCTTCTTGGCTAATACCACGTACGACGTTCTATTTGGGTCACTGACGTCGTAAGTGTGTAACAACTGGTACATCTTGTATATGAAGATGAGAGGAAACACCGATGATGTTCAAGGCGCGATAAGACCGAGCGCGATTCCGGTATGAGCATCTCGCGTTTCTCTCTTTATCTCCTTTTGTAATTTTAATTTTCTCTGTCTTTTAGCAAATTAAAACTCAATCTTTGTACAGTTATTCGGAAATCGCAAGCGTATGCATTGATTCACGTAACGAAAAATTTCTTTTTTATTGCTGGATCAAGCAATCTTCAGTCTCCTTCAGTCAGTTCAGAATTTTAGTTTCAGATTTAACGTAGTTCAAATTCAAGAGAAATATGAATTAAATCAATAAGAAATCAAAATTTAATTTTTTTCTTTTGATTTACTATTATAAAAATAGATTAAATAAAATTAAATGTATTAAAAATATATTAAAATTATAATACAATTAAAAATATATATTAAAAACACAATAGATTATATTAAATGTCCGGCAATCTTGATGCTAGAAGTGTCTATATTTATCTACATTTTTCGTAGCGCACAATTATTATTTCATATTTGCATATAATGACAACTGAGATTTGACTGATAGTTGTAAATAGTATGTTTATAAAGTCTGATTTAGACGGGAGTTCGTAAGAACAACGATCGCAAAAAGTCTTGCGTGACGAACATTACGGCGTTACATGATCGGCGACTAGTAAGGACGGACCCGCGTGCTTCTAATTAATCGCAGGAAACAAGGAAAAATAACAGCGTCGCAGCCAGTGTTCTAATAAAAAGCGAACTCACCAGCGTATTTTCGCTACGGTATCTAATTTCTAATTTCGACATGACTCGGTAGTGAATAGTCCACCACTGTACGTCGAACTGTCCACACGTCGCGAATAATGATGCGATGATCCAGCATTGCAGCAACAATCTTCTAATTGATACAATTGGTCCAATCGTGAGTAGTTGCAAATGATTTTTTTCACTGAGTGCAGCAAGAAAATGATTATTTTCTATTTATTTAATCTGTACACACAGAGTGTGTCAAGCCAGCAATTGTCGCACTCGTTGACAACTTCTTTGATGCTTTCAACTTAATAATTTTTCATATGAAAACATCGAGGCTAAATTGATGAAAAAATATAAAATTAAATAGTCCGTTCGATAATTTTCGATATACTGCTTTGAGACTCGATTAGCTCGGAACTGTGAATATTTAATAATCTCGTGTTATTTTTGGATTCACACATTGAATTGCAGAATAGATTCCTGTTTGGCGCAATTCGGAACACGTTATGTTCCCTGAGTTCTACACCGTCTCGATTGGGCAGTATTGATGATTGGGATATCCGCTTCATGAAGGATCGAATCTCGCTTCGGTCGTGTAACCCGAAATAACGTACGGTAGTTTTACTCGGCCGTGGAACGGTCGCGACTGGACCGTTATGGTTACGCGGCACTCAACGATTTGGGCTTGGTATTTTCATTAAGTATGTTTGGAACATAGCGAGGATGCTTTTATTCAAGCACATCATTACCATCGGTCGTATGTGGGAGCATTGAGGCTAAACGATGTCGAGTCAGACTAGTTGATGGAAATCAGTTATCAGTAATCATATCACGAACTACTAACATCGGCGAGCTTTATGGATTCACTTTACTTTATGGGCCTTTATGAATCATCCTTTTATCCATCATAATTAGATGTTATTTGCTCAAATTTTCATCATTTCATCATTTTTATTTTATTCATTATATTCTAGCTGTTCATATTCTTTCTTTATTTCTGCTTTCACGAGATTTGAATGCGCAAAACCATTCTTTCTTTGTTAGAATGTTTTTCTTAATGTTTAAATTTCACATTAAACCTCTCTTCCTCTCTTTGCGGATCTGTTCCCCTCGTGCACACAATGTCACGACTCTCTCCTGTGATTTCATCTTTTATATCTTCTTTTGACGTAGAAACTGTTGAAGATTACTCCCGTAATTCCCGTAATTTCCCGTAATGATGGATTTTTCATCGAGATCGTCGCATCTGCGATGCCTGCGATTTCTAGGGTTAATCAACGTCGGCGGTCTGAAAGCACAGAGAAGAGAGAAGTACCGCTAAGCTTCTCGGCCGCACGAGCTCGTAGAACGACGACCTCGCGGAGCCGGCGCGGAGTCTCGTCCGTTCGCTCGCGAACGCAGTAGCAGCTGCCGTCGCCGGTTCGTTTTCACATCGCGTTCACGTGGCTCGCTTATTCAGCCGGTCGTCGCGTGTATACCGCGATCGCCGTAACTTCCGTGCTCCAGATCACGCTTCATTCACGGGTCACGACCGCCGAAATTTCGAGCCCTCGCGAAAATTGTAAAAACCAGAAGCGAAAATTCCCTCATAAATTAGTCAAGCTACAAAGACTCGTTATTGTACGAGACCGTTGTTGTTATTTCGTTTATCTTTCGCGAAAAGCGTTTATTGCGAATTTTACATACAGTAGCGTGCCCGTCACAGAGACTTACATCGCAAAGAAAAACACGTAATACGCTGCTTCGTCTCAATCACGGATGCAATGTAATTTTGTAGTGGATATTTCCGCGCAGTTCCGCGGAAAATTGACGTGATGCGGCTAAATGTAAAGTCGGGACTAAAATAGAATTTAATTGTATGTTTATATATAGTCTATAGATAGTGCAGACATTCGAGAGAGTGATTTATAATGTGTGATGCATTCAAAAGAATTCCCATAAATTGTCGATTGGATACGAATCTAACATCTGAAGAAATAGAAATATGAACGTATTACAATTCGTTTATGCTTCGTTCGTATTGCACTTTTGTTTTTCTTGCAGCTCGGAGAATACAAAGAATATAAATCCAAAATAGTTAAGAAATTGCGAATTGTTCGATTGTAAACTGTGTTCAACTTTGTTAACATAGTTTGAAGGAGATTTGCTTGCACTCATCTCTTCTCGTTTTGCTTTTCTTGTCGAAGAAAGATCGGAACTATAGATTTCTCGAATCTAACAAAGGTAAAAACGTACTAGAGACATTCTATGATTTATGAACGGATCGCGGTTTGACCTACTACTCTTCTTTTCGCAAGGCCGCTTGTCGGACGGTATGTTGGTCCAGCTGACAATCTAATCTGCTATCGACGGGTTTTAATGCGTTTTCCACATCATCCATTCCGAAAACTTTCTGCCACGGGGCGATCTTAACTGCGCTTGACCTCTTTACTCATCCTTATTCAGTGTCCTTCTCTGTCTCGCTTCGATTATCTCTCGTTTATTTTTCTACGTTTAACAAGCCTGCCGAGTGCTGTGCCAAGATTCTAGTGACGTACGTATTCGAGGACGATCATGATTTTATTGGCACTTCAAGGTTTTGCAAAATATTCAAAGAGAGTCATATAGAGTGCCAAATGATACATTCTGGCTTATGTTAGAGCGTTCTTTCGATTCTTTGCATTTTTCTGAAAGGTTTATTATCTTCCTAACTTGCCAAAGTAAAATGCGATCAAGTTCTCATTTTTAATTTTTTTTCAGTCGGTTCTACAAAATATTTAAAGATCTCTAAAGGTGATTTAAAATTTCATGATTTTGAAGTAATTTTCCCTTGAAACACAAAATTTAGGATCATTATCAAATTAGTCCTACTTCTTTGACAAGATGTATTCAGGGGTTGGCCAAACTAGGACTAATTGGGGCAGGAAGCAAAGAGACGGATAGTGCAAGGTAATGAAAAAAGATGAAGTCATTGAGAGAATGAGCAGGTGTGAGGACACTCGTTACTTGAAATTTCAAGTTGGAATATCGAACGGATTATGGAGGTCGAGTACAGACGCATGTAACTGTACATATATCATCGGGTACAATGTAGGGCTCTCAATTGTTGGTTAATTATCAATATTTTACGTGATAACGACGCACAGATGGCGACTGGGGCTTTGAACGAAGGTTAACGGGAGACAACTTTTAAAGCTTCGCTATTTTTTCATTCCTCAGTGTTTCATATGGGACTGATCACGTCCCATATAGTAATTAACAAATTAACATTCGCGCAGCGTACTCTGAGACCTCTCCGATATAAGCGAAGGTACGTGTCTGTTTTACACGCATTATTGGAAACATCACACAAAGTGGTAAAACCGAAAGCCGCCGAGTGAATGGCACATTGCAATCATCCGACCGCAAGAGTTCACAAATCAATCATTCCTCTTCTTTCATTTCCTTCCATATTATATACCACATGATAAATCACAAGTGACGCGTCATTATCTGCCATAAGCAAAATAGAATTTAGATTGAAATCTGAATTATGTCTCCATGCCTGATTGCAACTTCAACTGTAGAAATCCGGGGGAAATGACGTTGGAGAGTGATTTGCGAAGATCGAATGATTCGCGTGCTATTGGGCCGTTTCCTCGCAATGGCACAATAGTCTTCTAAACTATTTTTTGAGGAACCAGTTCAATATTTCCTCCTTAGATTCATGGATGAAATGCCTTGCATCCGTGTGAGTGCATCAATTATGTGTGGGGTCATACATCATGCATCCGGCGTTTCTCGCGCAAATAGAAACGTTCGCGAGATCATATTCAAGACTGGTCGAATATTCGAAGGACCGTCAATAAGTAATCGTTCCCTGTGGAGCGATTTGACGAGCTTCCTTGAAAGGGATACGCGATCAATGTACAAGTTCTATTAATAGGGGAAGCTTTCACAATGTCTACTTTATGCGTTGCGTGTACCGCTAAAGCTCTGTGTTCCGTGCAAATGCGTTACGGTGACGGTCTCCGTCTTGGATCTATAATACATTAGCATTTCCCATACACGCGATATTAGCGTTTACGTAAATCGAACTATGATACCGCGAAGGGCTGCATTGAATAGATTTTGCGGATTTATCAGACTGGGCGTGAGTAAAGGCTCGCGTGTACGACCAATCTTAATATAAGTCCAAAATGGAATGATGATACAATAGAAATTCGAAGTAATATTTCCGACTTCGTATTATCAGAGTCTATTAAGGTACACATTAGGATAAATTGGGGACACGATAGCATAAATCTTCTTTCAACAATTTTCTAAACGATAATTGATCGTGTAATGCTACATATTTTAGTTTTATAGCTTTTTTATACCGTAACGAATGCATTATTTATTTATTAATAGTCTTTACTCAATTAGGAAAGCAAATAGTTGGTTGAAATTTGTACATACTTCTTTTTTGATGATTACGTTTTATTGAATATTATACAAGGCGCGCGCGCGAGAGAGAGAGAGAGAGAATTAGATAACAACTTAATGTACATTTACTTAATATTGAATTAGATAACAACTTAATGTACATTTACTTAATATTGAAAATCAAAGAAATAAAATTTTTATGATTAAATCTTTCATAAAAAATATATTCTCTTGCAATGTCGGGTTAATACATAAACGTATAATATAATATAACATTATCTGTGGGTTAATATCAAAATTAGATTAGAAAGAATATATTGCCTTATGGCAACATTCAGTACATTGTACTAATATCATAAAATATTTTTATTTAAAATATATGGAGTACAATTATTAAATTATTAATATTAAAATTAAGGTTTTGTTGTTTTTTTAATGTTTTTCAGATGTGAATAAGTTTGAGAAAAATGAATGCAAAGATGAAAAAAAGAAAGCAAATATAATTTTTATTTCATTGTTTTTTATTTATTATTTCCCAAGATAGTGCTCAAGATCTTTACTCGATTTTTGCTATGAAAAATACTAAATTCATCAGAAAACACACACATTTGTTTCATGATTATTTTACAACACGTGGAACTTTTTGCGAGGATTTTTCGATCTATTGTTTAAGCTCGTATCTTTTCTCAACTTTGATCACTTGTTTATTTCACAGCAGGAATTTTTTGACCCGTTGATGCAAATCATTCGATCGAGAGAATATCCCGCTGGACATATTTTTTCGACGTGTTTTTTTTCGAGGAAGACATTAATATTGCGAGCGTTCGTATAATCGGTTAACCGTTGCTTCCATAATATCCAAACGTAATTCTGATCGCGATAATAAAATCAAACTAATCTTTTGTTTATCTCTTAACCAAATCGTCGATAGCATGTACATGTATAAATATATAAGATAAATTAAATATTATTTATCTTGTTTTTTAATTTTGGAGGTAAGTTAAAATCTCGATTAAAATGGATTTATCTTTGCAGCAAAAGTGAATAATTAAAAGAATTAGAGAAAGAAAAATTGCTTCTTACAGTTCGAAATGATGTCTTACAAATTCTGTATGTAGTATTAATACATTTTATCTTACTATTTTGTTAATTTAGATAATTATGAGCGTTTAGAAAGAAACCACATGCTCGATTTACCTAAACTGTACTAAACTGTATTATTACTGTATTACTAGCTATTAGAATCTAAATATAAAACTTGGAATGAATTTCAACGTCTTATCACAATCTGTCTAAAATGAGAAACTTTGATTAGCTAACAGAGGAAGAACTTTACGATATCTTCCTCGTTGATCAGCAATGATGACCAGGTAGCTTTCCGAAGCCATCGGATTACGTATGTGCATACATGTTTTTTATGCACATGAAAGTCTGCTCAATGAGCAGTGACCGTAGTACTTTTTCTTTTTGTGGATTTGCGACAGAATAACCAATCGTCTCGCAACGCAACACGCGATTTGCATTCGTATCCAACGCCGATCAAATTAATCAAATACATTACATGAGAAAAGTTTACATAAAATATGCTGGCGGGAGAGGTAGGATACGTCAGTTTCGCGTTTAAATAAATAAATAAATCTGAATTAAGGTTTTGGAAGCATTCATGTTTTAGAAAATAAATGATTGGTCTCGAATTTAATTCTATAGAAGTATAGAGAATGAGCGCGAATCGTTTCCATTTTATTTCTTTTTCTCTAAATAATGGATCGATTCTTGCGAAGTGTTTCCACTTGTCGCATTACGCAGTACCCTGGCACAAGGCGGAACTTTCAGACACCTCTTCCGGGTCTTAAGTGTCACGTTTATGGAACTTTGTAAAAGTGTCGTATCGCGTGACGTCTTTTCGCGGCCTTCAAGAAGATACTCGCAATCGTACACACCTGGCGCATCTCAATAATGCAGGGATTCCACGTCGCGCGTTAGTGAGCATCGCTTTTATTGATATCACGCTCTTGGAGTTGCACGGAGGGAGAGAGAGACCTTTTAATCAAATTCTAGAATGTGTCCGTGACCGCTAGCCGGTATAAGATAATAATGTTCGCGAGACTGCTTTTAGGACTACGCACGTCGTCGTGTATGTGTACTCCAATGTCATTATGCTAAAGTAGCTGGCGATCAATTAATTATCTCGTTACTTAAGAGATTAATACGCTAGTGCGGGTGGACCAGCTTTTGTGGCATTGTAATATAGCTGTAATAGCAATTGATAAATTGTTATAGTAGCAAATAACAACGGAAAAGTCAACTGGAATGTATAGATACTCCAGTTGACTTTTCCGTTTCTCTAATTTGTTTTTATAATTAGTAATTTTGAAACATTTTATGTATAATATATTCCAATAATTTTCTAATAATTTTCTTCTATATGTAAATAAATTTCTTCTCTATATTTCTATAATTAATATGTTTTTATTATTAATAATATTATTAATACAATGTTCAACCAACATAATAAAATTAATTAGTTATTGCTGAATGTTAAACCGTGAAGGGTGTTTGATAAGGTATTAACACCATGATTCTCTTTCCTCTCATACTGCCGTTTATTGATGTGCACCACAAGAGAGAGAATGTGTTCGACCTTTTGGAAGACCGCCAGACAATGCGCCTCTGCAACGAGAGCGCGCATATCCTTTTCCAGTTCGACAACGTCAACAGCTAATGGCAAAATATTTTATGCTTCCTCTCGGTTCAGTGAAGTGTCACGTTGCTCGGGAAACTCGAGCGTGCATTTCCGCATGCATCAATTTGCCGGAATGCAGTTTATTCAAACGTCCGAGGTGACGCAAACTGGTGTAAAATTCCAAGTTGTTTAACGCTTTTTTCTCACTTACTAATTTTTTCCTCATTAAGTTCAAAAAATATGCACAATTATTTATTTTATGTAAATTATTTATGTAAATTTGTGCACATGATGATGTTAAAGTATAAGTACATATTATAATATAATAAGTCCATATAGGTTGTATAATGCTACATCTCTGTAACGTTATACAAATTAATTTCTTTCGATGTTATACAATAATATAATATAATAATATAATAGCATTACGTATCACGAAATCTTCACGTGCTACCATAGTTATGAAACGATGTTCTCTTTCTCTTCTTCAGGATATCTTCAAGCATAAATTTCACTTCCTAGGAAGAACCTATTTCCTCTTTTACAAAGCGTATCGTAATGTTCGATGTTACATATCGTTAATCTTCACGGGCGATCCATTATCGTTGAATTTTCTTTTTTGCCTTTCTACTTTAGTACTTTACCCAGTTTCCGTTCACGCGTTCTCTCTCTCTCTCTCTCTCGCTCTTTTTCTCGTCGTTGCGATATTCGATCCGAATGAGTACACACGACGAAAGTACTGCCATACAAGTACTCCAACGTATAGTACAGGCAGACTATAGACTTTCGTTAGACACGCAGGTGCGCACAGCGAGATCGTCAATTATGAAGAAGGTCATTAGGTCGAGCGATGGGGAGGATGGTAGGACACCTCGAACGCGTCCGACGATGACCAGTCTGACATCCCGGCTGGCCCGCGGAATACCGGACTCGCGTCGCTCTCATATAGTCCATCAACACTTCTGTTCAATTTCGCCGTCGATTTGCCTATTCGATTCCATCGTCGCCTAGTCAACTCTTCGTCTCTTCACCATAGAACTCTCCTATTCGATTGGGCCTTGTCAACTCTTCGTTCCTTCACCATAGAACTCCCCTATTCGACTGGGCCTCATCATCTTCAGGACGAGAGGATCGCCGCTGGATCGGCAGGATCCTCGCTCTCGCGAACGTCCCTTTCCTTCTCGCCTACGAAGAAACCGTCGCTTCGAGATGAGCATCATCTTCCTCATGAGGCTGGCTCTGCGATCGCTGGGTGCCAAGTGGCGGCAGTCAAAAGGAGGGATCTTCAGGAAATACCGATATGAGCGCGGTTTCTACTGAACGCGCGTTCGCGGTAATTCCGTTTCACGCTTCTTTCTCTCAGCTCGGTCTCGCTCGACGAGGGTTGGTCCCTCGGCTCATCCTCATTGTGCATCCATCTTTGCGGTCTCGGCAAGCCGCCGCTTGTTAAGGACAACCTGGCTCGCGCGGCTCGTTGAACCCGTGAGATGAGGTGTGGTTATTCTCGCGGTACGTCGACCGCCGAACACAGAGGCCGAAACTGGTTCGTTAGTCATCGCGTTCTTTTGCCCCGTTTTGGTCTCCATCTCATCCCCAATAGTTCCTCCTTTTTCTCCTTTCTCTTGCCCGGTCTTATCCCGCTGATCATTTTTTCTTGTGCTTTTCGCAAAGGTCGGCGAGCGATCAATGTCTAAGATCTATGTCGTAATTCTCTATCTTTGTTAATTATAATTTATTATCTATTATTTTCTCGACCACGCTCTACCAATAACCGGCTTAAGCGATCAAGCAAAATAAAAGTGGACGTAGTAAATACGCTATCGTGTCCAATTGGCACGTTGAGTTGTATAATCTAGGCGTTGCTAACCACGTTCTTAGCAATATTGTCACCGTGCGTATAGACTAGCCATTGATATTCGGCCGGCTCTCGATAACGATAACATTTTCTGCCGATAATAATTTTGCTCACATCGACATCCGTCGATTTCTGCTAACTCAGGCAGAACTCGAGCTCGCGTCGATTGTCGCCCAGTTGGCAACCGCCGTTGAAGCTGCAATGATATAAAGTGATAAATTGTTCAAGGAAAAAAAATCTCCCGGAGATAATAATAGCAATAATAGTAATATCATCGCGCGACGTTTCCACGGATGCGATGATGGAGTTCGAAACTCGAGCGTTGATTGACTTTTGCTTCTCTTCTCGTCCGCTCACCAGGCCAAGGTACGTGACTTGTGATACGCTATTCGGTGATAGCGAAGATGATAATCTGAGAGCAAAGAATTTTACTCAAATAAAAGTTTAAAATGGTTCAAGGAGATATTTAAATCTGAGATTTCAGGAGAAAGTTTAGGCGAAACAAATCGGTTATCAATATATGCATACATCACTTATAACAAGTGCTGGTTGCGTTTTACTACTAGATAATGAAAATTTATTATCTATGAAACGTGAGCATACAAAATCTGCTCTGGAATTTGTTGATTTGATTTGATATATTGACGAATTATCTGATGAACTTATTTTGATCTAAAAAGCAAGATTGAAAGATCAAATCAATGTTATTTTAGTCGCTTTTCAAAGCCAGTATCGCATTACAATGCGATAAATATATTTATTTATGAAAACAGCTTCACATTCGTGTTAACGTTTTAATTATTTTGACACAGTATCTCAATTGCATTCATCACTTTATAAAACGGATAACATTTAAGCATTAAATACTCTTTTGATAAGCGAGAAGTTATTAAGAATGAAAGTTAACACGAGCTATAAATAATTTTTTATAAGCTTGTGTAACGTGTAAAATTTGCAATACACTTTTGTTAACACCAATATGTGTCACTCCGCATGAAACCTCAGAGCGATTGTTTTCAAAAGAGAAGAAACATATGTAGAATATAAGCTTAGCGGGTCAAAAGTTGATTGATTACGATGTGCTTATTGATTTGTTCAAACTTGGCAGTTCCACGAAATCTCAAGTCCTATCTGATGTCTTGTTCGCAGGTCTGCGGGGTCCATAAGTGCGCGCTCGGCACCCAGCACACCCTTGCAAGCTGCCCCCGATGCGCCGCAGGCCGCGGGGCAACAATCGATCAGCGGGTCCCAGCTCACCGTGGCTGGCGCCAATTATCCTCAACCTCCGAGGAGTCCCAGTCATTCAGCGGCCTTGAAATGTAACGACAGGTAAGGCCCCGCTCGTAAAGTTCGCCATCATTGTATTGTAACATGTCCTCTAACACAGTTTCATGATAGCGAGAATCGCGTTTCTTGCAGGCTGCGATGACAATGTCGGTTTTTCAGGATTTCTCTGCGTAACTCTGCGTAAGCATGATTCTGTTCGGAAAATCCGACATTATATTATCTCTTGATTTTTCTTGTTTTATATATTGGCAATTATTGCACTACAATACAATATAAAAGAACATTAAAATAGAACGTCAACTTTTTATCTCAAATGGAAAAGCACAGCACGTGTCATTTGATATGATATGCAAGTATCAGTATTTTTCACTTATTTTGCTAATCATTGGGATTATCATTGCACGTAACGTTACAGGGAACTGTTCCATTTCGTCTTTGACATTTTCGACATTTCGTGATACGAATGCACGATGTCGAAGGCTGATGAGTAATTTGGCATATATTTGCGTGTACATTTTTGATGGCTTTATCGCTCAATGTCCAACTGATTTCAACCTTGTTTCCGCGTGACAGATGATTCGCGTATGGAATATTCTATCGGCTCTCGAAAATTATCAAGTGACATTGATAATAACGTCACATCTGTATATACATCATGAAGAGAACGGGGGGAAGAGGGATGGATTACGACCTTACAAACAAGATGTTAGACGCTACTTCAAGATAAGATATTATAATTAACTTGTCTGCTAGAAGGCACGTTTTTGCGAGATAACTCCCACATAATTACCTATATCAAATATTGCTGTTAATAAATAACTGAGGTTATTTATTACTCAAATATTCCAAGATAACAAATTCACAACTCATGTTAGCAATATCTGACGATTTATCATCGGTCAGATTTAAGTAAAACATATGTAAAATAATTGCACAAAAATTCGAAAGGTAAAGTCAAAAAGATACAGCTAAATGTCAGTAGATATTTTGGGAATCTCTTTTTGATCTCGAATGTGTATGTGAAATGCCGACCGAATTATTGCATTGAACACTAAATAATCAATTGATTGCAGAATGAAAGATATATGAGACAATTGATTGCTGCAAAAATGTAAATGTTAAATACAATTTGAAAACGAAAAAAAACATAGTGAGGGAGTGTGATTCATTTTTGCTTGAGAGAAATGTATCGATTTTGACGGATGAGATTTACCAAGCTCGGCTCACTTCATACGAGAGAATGAACGATTCAAACAGAATACAAACTGGTGTTATCAGCTTATGTTCAAGGCTAAATAGCGATGGAGTTAGACGGTGAGACTCTACAGGATAGTTAAATCGCGACGGAGAACAGAATTGTGTTTTGAAACTGTTCAATCGTACGGGAATGTTTTGCGGCTATTCTTACAGTGGCTGCTCCACGCGTGTCGTCCACAAACGGCTATTGCGATACAAAGCCTGACGTCACACGCATCACCTGTATGAAATTACCTTTTGTGTAATAAAATCTCGAAGTCTCGATACAAAATATCAGTGTCTCGCTCGAAACCGCGAGCGCAGCGCTGCTCCAGTAGAATAAAAATTAGAATAATTTTCTTACTGCGACAAATATGGAAATTCTCGTCTGCGTAAAACATCGTCTCCGTAATATAAACTCTCTCTTGTAAAAAATATTTTTATAGAAACGCGCTTAATCCATTTCCATTGCAAATGAAATGCAAACGACAGTCCGTGTGATATTTTTTATTTGGGGATTAAGTCCGCACTGACTCTTGATCTTTGCAGTACACAGATTTGCTTTTTTCTTGAGGATAACTCTGACGAAAGCAGCGCAGATGTTACGATCGCCGTGTGCCAAGTCTTCGTTAATATAAATTTACCGAATTCACTGCGCACACTTTTATTCCTCATACATATTTATACCGTGGAAAAATACTTATTCATGTCTCAGAAATGCTCGGGGAAAAAAGCAGAGTTAAAAGAAACGTCAGTCTTGACAATAAGCTATCTGACGGAGATTCGAATCGTATGCGATGACCTGTGACTAATTGCCAGACATAATAATCCATAATAATCCGTGATAAAACGAAGGTACGTTGCAGATGTGCGCATTTGTCGCAGTTCGGTTCGCCGGAGCGATCGCGAAATATCGGAAAGAATTTCCGCTTGCTTTCCTGTTTGGTGGCGCGATTACGGATATCGTCTTCTCCGGCGAGATTGCGAGTGCCGAGGCACAAGGCTCGCACCTGTGTCATTATCGATACCGCGGGTTCCAATATAAAATCCCTCATGCCTTATCTCGCCGTCTTTCACCTATCCGCCGCGCGTTATCGTCGGACTCGATGCATCCGCTGGACTTATCAGCGCGCGAATTTCTTCGGTTCCGGCGATCCTCTTGATCGGTGTGACGGCACGAACGTTTCAGACGGAGTCTCCCACGTGTTATCACCGACGCCGGCAGCGGACTATTAAGCCCCCGGGGTCGGTTCTGCCTGCATCAGTCAAGCGTTCCGCCGCGCGGCGAACGGTCATCTTCGCGCGCTCGCGGTCGGCGACTCGATCGCTCGGATGGTTCTTGTTATTGTCACGCTTGCTATCGTCAATCTCCTCTAATCGAAATAAAATCTCGTTGTTGCTTTTAATCATAGGAACAATAGAACAATTTTTCTTTTTTTTAGATACAAAATTGTATTTTTCTGCAATTTTTGTGGATTTGGTTTTGCCACTACTGTTTCGTGATGATAAGATCGTGATCTTAATTTTTCTTGTGAATCTCAAGTACAGGCGAAGATAGGACTTTACAATTCGCACAGGAGTGTTTATATGACGCTTCAGTATTGGAGGCGCAAATTTCGAGGAATAAGGAAAAATATAACGATGGGCCAAACGCGGGTAGAGATGTGGAGCAACGATCCCTGGGGTATCGCGATAGTGAGGAGAACCAGAAAAACTTCTGAACGGAACGACCCTAACAAGTTAGCCATCCTCATTCTCTCTGTCATTCTTTGTCTCATACACGGTCTGCAATTGATGCTACACGATTATAGTATCATGGTCTTGATCTATTATTTTAATAGAATCATTGAAAGGATAAGATATAAAAGTTATGATTTTTTTATTTATACGTAGATGGGGATAAGATATATATAAAATAACACTTAGAGATAGATCTACTGTCGTGATACTATAGTCTCAGGAAAACTTCCAGTCGAGAGATTTCTTGTATATAATTTCCTGTTTATACGTAATTCATATATCTCTAAATTTATCTCGATGCTTTTTAAGCGCCAAATTAAATCGAAGCCAACATCCATCCCAGATTAATCTGTGAGAGCAGAATATATTTTCATAAATCTCTTTCATAAAGATGTTATCGCAATATTAATGATCATACTTAATCATGTCTTCGAGAAAATCTTTTTTTTTAATTTCCTGATGTTCTGCGTGTTATGTGGAAATATAGTGGTGTGTATTATGCAAACAATATTGTGTAATCTATATTAAAAATGAAGCAACTTGGTAAGAGTCACTTGGGTGAAATTTCGGCAATATAAAAAAGTGATAACCTTTGTGAACTTTATCACTGTCAACGTTTCACGGTTATCATTAGCGACCTTTCAAATGTCCCATATCGTTTTCTATGCGTTGTCAATATGTGTCCGTAAGTTTCAACTAATAAATATTATGCAAATAGAAAACGCGTGTATAAAATCTGAGCACGTAAGCAGAATATTTACAGCCGCTTCCTACATCTCGCGTAACATACTCTTGTAGGAATAGGGTTCTAAGTGACGTAAAATAGCGCCGGCGTCGACAGAAGGGAAAATATGTTAAATGACCTTTAGTATCGCAGGGCTCTCACTCCATCGAACAAATTAATTCTCTCAATGAATTTTCTATTTTATTTCATAAAGCTGTGCGTATCCAATATAAAATATTGTATATATTATTATAATCAGTAATTATTATATATTTTAATCACTTAATTATAAGTAATTATATAATAATAGATTAGAAATCAGTTGACGTCTGTGTAAATGATCCAATAAATATAAACAATATAAATTATAAACGATACATTTACGGTGATAAATATGTGTAAAGGCTAAAGGATAAATATGTATATTTCCAGAGAGTCGTTAGTATTGGATATAGAAAAATTTTATATTTTTTTTCTCCTTTTTTCAGTCACCTTTCGAAGCCGCTAAGCAGGAGTACACCATCGATGGCAGCTGGCGGTGCACAGACTCCAGCAAAGGTTAGCAGATCCTCGTCGAGGTCGTCGCCTAGTAGTGCAAGACAGAAGAAATTCCACAGGCATTTCAGTCAGGTAGAACAAAGATTTCCATTTTATGTGATGCATGCTGTCGGACAAAGCAAACGATAAATAGAATTTTCTAATGATTCAAAATCTTATAGAGGAGAGTTGCCATTTCATGCTAGTCATTTAAATCATACCTCTTCGATACAAAGTTTTGCATTATTCAAAGATCATCCATGCGAATTTGTTTGACAGGAAATTTAAACGCAGAACTTTTAATATTAATTGCGTTTGAAGTTTGCAAAGGGAATTTGCATGGACTGTCCACTCAACCCAATATATAATAATAAATAAATATTAGTGCTTTAAGAAATGGATTACCGTCTATAGCGACAATTTTTAAATTAACCAACGAATAATGCAAAACAAAATTCTATCGAAAAAAAGTCACAAGCGTTCCGCTGTGAAAGCGGAAGAGCAGTACCGACCTAATGCATAGTCTTCGGTACTTCGATATCAGGTCGCCGAGGACGAGCGTGTGCTTAACTACTACAGCTGCGCATTGGTGGGCGACATCCTGCTGCAGGGTCACTTGTACATCACGCCCAACTACTTCGCCTTCTACAGCAACGTGTTCGGCTACGTGACGAAGCTGTTGATACCGACGGTGTCGGTGCTGAAGATCAGCAAGGAGAAGACGGCGCGTATAATACCGAACGCGGTAGCGGTGGCCACTGAGGAGGAGCGCCACGTATTCTGTTCACTGTTGTCGCGCGACTCGACCTACAAGCTGATGAAGCAAGTCTGGGACGCGGCGATGGAGCCGCAAACGACGGAGGTCGACGGCGACGGCGACGCCTTGCCTGCGCTCGACAGCGACGCTAAACTCCCGGACGCGCTGCTGGTCGACGACTCCGAGGTGAACGCCGAGGAAGACGAGTCAAGCATGTCCGAGAGTGGCACTGATCTCACGGTGGCCTCGCCGATCGCCTGCACTGACACCGACGGCGCGCCCGTGGCTCTTAGCAGGCCGAGCTTAACACCGGCCAGGTGAGTGTCTCCTCTCGCATAAATAAAAGAGATAATGAAGTTAATTCAGCGAGATTAGATGCAAGAGATAAAGAGATAAATGGAACAGATAAAGATCAAATAATGATAACCAGATAATAACGAGAAGCGTGAGACATGAAATTTTCCCTGCTTCAGTCATGAAGTCATAATGAAATTTACGTAATTACGTCGCGGGCATTTCTTTTTATAAATTAATTAAAATTATTAGTTTACATAACTGAATCTGAATCATATTAATAGATAATGAAATTTGTTATGTTGTATCATGAATAAATAATTCCGCTCTTAATATTCTTGCCGTTTTTCTCTTGATTTTCCTCAGGCTGGAGACAGCAGTATTAGCGAAGCCGCTAACATCGAGCAGATCTAGCAAGTTGGGATCTCTATTTGCCAGCAGATTGAAGCCTAGCCTGATAGTGATATTGGTGGTTTTCTTGGCACTTCTTTACGTGTCGGCAGCTCTAATGATGATGCGTATCGACAGGCTACATACCGCTTACCTCAACCACCCCCTCGTCTCGCCGGAACGCTTGACGCAAGATCGGCTATTGCATTATCTTAATACGAACCTGGATCAAATAGTGAAGGTAAGATGTCCAATTCAATTTTAAACATTTCATATTGTTTTTTAGCAAAAATTTCATTTTACTTTTAGCTTTTTCACAAAATTATTACAGGACACGTCAATTTACATGAATTATTTTTACAACTTATAAATCGTAAATTAATCAACATAAATTGCTCGCGTTATCAGATTATCTAATTTTCTAAAGTATGCCAGATGTTCTAATTTTATAGTTTCGTGATGCTTGAGAATCAAAGATAATCGAGCCAGGTGCGGTCGATGACGGGATACAATTGAGTAATCTAAGTGATTAACTGTGCTCACGTTTGCTCCAACATTGAAGGAATACCCGTGCTTGCAGGTGCGGCAGAGTCTTCAGATACTATCGCAGCAGTTCGTTACGATGAGCCAGGGTGGTAGCGAGACGGGGCCGACCGCCGGCGGCGGCGTGGTGGAACCGGAAGACGCGCCGAGTTAGCCCCCAACGACGACGCGACGAAGCATCAATTCAATTAAGCCAGAAAATAGCACGGGGTCCCGTTACCTCGTCGGCGCGCGCGGTGTCACTTCGTGAACGAACGATGGCATTGCCTTCGTCATCATTATCTTCGTCATCGCCGCGCTGTTTATCGGCGACCGCGAGGGCGATCCTCCGCGAGATTCTCTCGCTAATAGGCGTTGATTATCGTCGTAGCACCTGGAACGTGTCATGGGAGTTCCAAGGGGAGTTTACAGAGTGAGAAAGAGAGCGAGAGGAGGAGAAGGAGGCAGTCGTCTCGTAAAACGAGAAGCCTGGAGACGAACCCCGAGCACTAGCATTTTGAGCGAAATCTCGAGCGTCCGCGCAAACAGCCGAGTTAAGATTAAGCGCCTGCAGATTACGGGCGCTACTTTGGTGCACACACACACACACCTACACAAATACACGCATACACACATACGTATACGTAAATGTACTTCCAACACGAGGAGCAACGAGGATGCGTGCGCGAGGATCTTGAGCTACGAGGTTTCCGCTCTCTTTCCCCCCCTTTTTTTTCTTTGTTTCAAACTAGTCACGTGTGTACCTAAGCTCTGGGGGTACGACAAAGGAAGCAAATGAACAAAATTATATATGTATATAGCATATAAAGATATCTATACATACAGATATATAGATTAACAGTGCGTATTTCGCGACTACTTGTCCGTTAATTATGTATCTCGCGCGAGCTAGTCGGGCACTATTCTATCTCACCGCTGCTATATACCAAAAGATCGAGACGTTGTTATATATATATAAATATATATACATTTGTATATTTATATATATAACATCATAATTGGTAATCTTATCTCGATAGAACGCGCGTTACGCGCGCCGAGCGACGTTACCTCAAAGACGATGAGTATCGCGATCGACACAATAGAGACGTTCGCTTTCCTTATCCGCCATTAGCTCTTTCAGTACCTGCCTTAAACCTGCATTTAATAACGAGTAACAAGTTTAATACGAATATTATCTATACCTTTCTTCTTCCGCGATATCGATTTTTGGGAACCTCGGTAAAATATGTTTTTTTAATATTTTTTTCCTTTGCTACCGTTCGACCACGCTGAAGGAAAGTACGCTATTGGTGGAGGCGATATCTGTATTTGCAGTGGTCCGTGTTAAAGACGACTAAACTACGAATGTAAATATTAAAGCGATCGAAGGGAGAAAGATGATGCGACTTTTTTTAAAAAATCGAAGATTCGTAGGCGAAATGTAAAAATCTATCCTTTAGATTTCCATGTTTAGTTTTGTAATGTTTTAAATTTATTCGACATTGTTTGTTCTCAAAGCGATAATTTATTTAATTTCATTGATTATTGATTTTTGCATCATTTTAACATTACAATTTGTATATAAATTTTCATTTTTATAGCGTCATTAATTGTATTCTATATAGCGTATAATTTCTCTAGGTTTTTCTCAGATTATAGCGTCAAATTAAATTGTAGATAAATTGAAGAGATTTTTAGATACATTTAAATTAGAAGAAAAAAATAAACGAAGACGCCTAAATATTAGCATTTGCATATTTGTATCCTGCGACGCGCGCGAAAGATATTTACTTAACTTAACGAGTTAAGTGTTAGACGATATTGGCGAATGTCTGCTGTAAAAGTGAACCAAATTAATAAGCAGACGACGGCGAGGTCCCTATATCAAACTCGGTACTGAAAGAGTTAAACTATGTAGCTCGGATAGACCTGAACATACGAAAGAATTCGCGTTCTCTTGTACGCGACTGTTCCTACTACTCTCTCGTTTGTTTCTGGAAATACGACGACGGCGCGTAATTTCTCGATTCAAGGCGATCACGCCACTTGTCTGTCTCGAAAACAACTTGATAATGTTTGGAAAATTATTAAAGATTTAAAAACACTATCATGAATGAATCTTTCTATAATTTGCCAATTTTATTCAAAAGTTTCATTTATACAGCTTAGGAGAAGAGAATATATTATAATTTTAAAATAATTTCTTTTTACGTTGAGAGAAATGTATTTTATAAATTATAAAAACTGATAAAGAAGATCGCCTTAAAAGCTCGCTTACTTTCGAGACAAAGGCAGGCGCGCGTGAAAGTGCTCGCGAAATATTTTATTTGCTCGAACAAATTCCGAGATCGTTGCACTTTCCGGCGGAACGAGGAATGTTCGAAGAACAAGAATAAAAAAAAGAGGCGTTATTATATTTGCGGTTATAATATAGGAGATGAGAGAAAGGTGGAGGTTGACTGTGATAATAGGGTCGTGGATGCACGCTCGCAGAGGTATGATCGCGTTTACCCCTTTGCTGCGCGAATCTTTGTTTTCATAAAAGGGAAGAAAAGAAAATGTTACCTCTAAAAAAAGAAAAAAAACACGATTTATGCAATATATGACATGGAAGGCAGTAAAGGGAACATTTATGGGTTTTCCTACACGTGAGGAAACGAGCAATCGATGAACGCGATCATTCTCCCTCGAGCTCAATATGGGATCTAAGAGAAGTGCTGTTACATTAATTAGCTATATTTATAAAAAGATGCGAAGAGGGGAAAAGAAGGAGAGAGAGAAAGAAAGAGAGAGAGAAAATTCCCTTAAATGTTGTTTTTTTCTACGTTGGTATATCGTTTAATTAGTTGTACTGGTGGGATATACAAATCGTATTGCGGCATTACTTTAAGTTTTGATCACTTTTATTGGATATTACCAATATTGTTACGTTTCTATTATCGATTGATTGAACGCGTTGCAACATTTATGACATTATGGCATTATTGTGCAAGCGAGAAACAAGGCGAGCTATGAACGTACATACGATCGAGTTAAAACTTATTTATTTCGCGTCGGTTTTTCTCGGTAAATCATGGAAACATGCAACAGAATAAGCGGTATTATATTATATACACGACGCGAAGCGATCTGGCCGTAGAAGTAGACGCATGACCCGGCGTATGTCGCTGCTAATGACTCGTTAAGAGACGGAAGTGTTCTGAGACGCGCTAGAAAACGCGAGCACGTGCACGAAAAGCAGACTTGCGAATCACTACATCGCTGAAATCTGAAGCAAGATTTTGTCTGATCTATTGTACGAAGAATGTCAAACGATTGTCGTTATCGAATGAAATGAATCTTTGGAATCTACAAACGATCCTTCGATCAATATCGTGTACTTGGACAATACGCGGAGAGATTGCGGTGGAAATCAATTTTCAGAATCGTCTTGTTCGGGAATTCATTTGATTCTCCGGATGATAAAATCTAATGAAATTAATAAAACATTTCCAATGTATAACGCAAATCAGCAAAAATTGATAAATTATCTCTTACTTGTAAGAGAGAAAACATTAAGAATACTCGATGGCGAATAAATACCACGGAATTGAAATCTCAATCTTTTTAATTAAACATTAAGTTTTCAATTTTCGAAGGTAAAAGTTCGTCAGTTCTTTTTATCAATTATTATTTATCAAATTTCTGCAGAATTTGCGGTATCATGAGGAGATTAAATTCTAGCAGAGATCATTTTATGATATAGAAATATATTTTGGAATATTATATTAAAAAAGAAAATCTAGTGTGATTTTTAATGAAAGAGAGGAAAGTCAAAAAGAGTAAGTTTAAAGATCATTATTTTAATAATCAAATGTTTGTGACTTAATCAACTTTTCTTTACGTGACGGAGATTGAATTTGCTGGCGCAATCTCATGCTGGAAATTAATGGCGATCGGTTTTGAGAGAAATTCTGAAATAGTGTCGAGACACTCGCGACAAATGCAGCCAATAAATGCAACAGCCAAGTTTTGTGCCAAATTTGGTAGAAATTGGGTGAAAATTCCTTAATGAAGACATTCTTGCTCTTGTCGATTATCGTGCGCTCGTACAGCTTTTCCGTCACATTAGGGAGTCGATGTTTAAGAAAATCTGGTAACTAGAAAAACGTTACGTCGAATCAAATTAAGAATTGTTTGCACAACGGAATGAAATTATTCACCGAAGTACCGATCAATGATTTGTGATTATTTGCAAGAAATAGTATTTTCGGCAAAATCCACACGCGATTCACATCAAGTAAGACGAATAATTTTTTGCTAACAAAAATTAATGTAGTTTTAGTTGAAAAAGTGATTAAAATATTAAAAAGAGTTAAAGAGAGTTAAATATAAAATAACAAAAAAATTTATAGAAAATGTATTTTATTAGATGATAATATCAATTTTTCGAAATTAAAGTTTGGTTTTAAGATATTTAATATCGTAAAACTAATATTTGTTGATCTAGTTTTGCGACTTGTGATTTTAGAGATCTTCGTTTCTTTTTTATTCACAATTTTGTCAATTTTTTGTAGATTTTGTAGATCACAATTTAATGATCGATATTATCGATGGTAAGATGGGCAGAGTTTTCTCATGAATAACGCAATTCATAGAGACTGAGGGGAACCGTAAGGGATGATGATTTTTATGAGAAAAATATGAAACATACATGATCCCCGATCCGGAAATTACCCGAATGTTGCGTTAGTTTAATTGTACAATTTGTAGTCGATAGTACTCATTCCTCGTTCTTATTTACGTACGACTGCTACTTGCCTTACCGTAATGTTTTTAGACATTTTAGATGGGTGCTCAATACACATGGTCCGTTTATTTAAGGGTACACGAGTATATATGTACTGTGAAATTAATGTTGGATGAGCGCGCTTCGTATATCGCGTTAAACGCGATTAAAGGTCTTACTCGGCAAATTAAATTGTAAAATGAAATAAAAATGTTGAAAGTTTTCAGTTTTGTTTATCCAATAATAGCCAGCTAAAATATAAAATATTGTTTTATGTTTTATATAAAACAATTAACATGTTAAAAAATATAAATAAGTATAGTATATTTTATATATTTGATGTAAATATATATTTTATTTTGTAACAGAAAATGAAAGAAAAAGATAAGATAAAAATGTTTGTAAACTGATTGTAAAAATTACAATCTCTTTTAAATTTGTTTAAAGATTTCAAATTGCTATATGTAAAATGAATTTCAATTTTAATGCGATATTCGAAGCACAATTGAAAGAAATACTTGTTAACGATAAGTTGGTGCGATTAAAGAGAGAAGAAGAAGAAGAAAAAGAAGAAGAGATTTGTGCCCACAATTTTATCGGATCTCGTAGTTGTTGCGCGCACGCGAAGAGTTGCGTGGCGAGAGGGAATCCAAAAACTACAGACCAATAATTTACTACGTAATTTGTGTAGTTCGATACACAGAACGCAAATAAATTTGTCAAAATATCAAGCCGTTGTATAAACAGTTTACCTTACGCACATTCTCCTCCGTTTCCTTCTACGCAGGCATTTGCCAATGCTATCCAGTAATCGGTAAATTGACCGCAACGTCCACCAACCACCCACGAGTCTGCGGTTTATCGAGTTAATTACTATGCAGGTCGATAAGATAATGGCCTTCCAATTAGAAACTTCTCCCTGAATAAATAATGTTGTATTCTACTAATTCTTTCGTCTATTAGGAAACAAGTGTAAATAGTGTAATAATTTTTACTTAACTATAGCAATACTCTTTTGATATATTTTATTTCGATTCTAAACAAAATGGATCAAAATGGAAACTCTTTACAAAAAACCTAGGATAATGGGAAAATTAAATTATCAAGAAGCTATTGGAAAATGACAATCCCAACTTTTGTGTTACTGACAAGTAAACCTACCCAAGTGGAACACTCCGATTTTTTTCAAATTTGAATATGTTGCGTTTTCAACATAAAAATTTTAACGAGGAACGTTTTGCACACAGATATAAAATGTTTTTTGCTGTATAAGGTTTGTTTGTGACAAAGATGTGGAAAAAGCGGATATTTCATTCTGCCATAAATAAAGTGTTCCCATTAAAAAAAAGTAGAAATTATCGAAATCCGTTTTTACGTGATCCAGTAAGTATTTCATCTTTAGCGATAACTTGGCAGATAATGAAACAGAGTAATAAATAAGCCGATGTTTTTTTTTCTTAGGATTACGCATGATTATACGCTTTGGTTCACATCAACTCTGCATTTACGCCGAGATCTAGAAGCTGCAAATGATTATAGCGCGTAGTGGGGATTCTGCGGTTACTTCATAGGAAGCTGTAGCTCATATAAGAGGCAGGGCGCGTTTGCGGACGTCAGTGCGTCTGCGGTGTGTAAGTTGATCATAAATCGGTTGTCACTTGTAGTTGTTTCATTTTATGATCTCTTCGCTGGCGCTGATATTTTATAAATCAGCACAAGGTTAGTCTCTGTGTTCCATTTTTTTTACATAATAAGAATTATTTGAGATCTATTAATAAAAAGAGAAGTTTTATGATTTTATAGCGATAAAATTAGTAAAATATATGTAACATATATTTTGTGTCTGTGTGTGTGCGTGCTATAATAACATTATACAGCTTTATAAGGTGATAATATAAAGTATATAGTTTAATGAAATTTTACAGGATAAAGAATATAGTTACAAAATGTGTGTAGATTTATAGAAATTTTCATCAATGTTGCTTGATAAAATTATTTAATGTGAAAACCTACATCTTCTTCTAGAATTCTATTTTATTTATAGTTTTATTTATAGTTTTAATTTATTCGAAGATGTAAAAAAATTAATCGGTTATGTTACGCGCATATGATTTCTGTTTCCTGAGAATCACTCGCATTTGTGTTTGCCTTTGAACCCTGGCATGTTTATTCTTAGAATCTATTTTGATAATTTATAGCAGTGTAAATTATTGCATGTAACATAGAACTTGTTTATTAAAAATCAATATCAATATCAAAAAGAAACGCGTTAATTGATTATAGCATCGCACGACTCGCCTTTAGAGTGATACGAAGAAAGGTCATGTTTCTTACGTAATATTCAAATGAGGATTATTCCGGAATATCGGTTTGATTTTTACACAACTGGTGCTATAATATAGTACGAAAGAAAGAGAGAGAAAATTTTTTGGCCGGATAATGTGTCACGTCACAGATGGAACTCCACATTCCACCTGTGAGTCAGCGATGGAGATCGTGATCGGTGTCAGTCGTTCTTTATGGGACGCGACTATACGAATTGCCAGGGGGATTACGCGCCTGCAGTTTTTCTCGGACTTTTACGCAACAGCTGCGTGTGAATCAAAGACAGATACTGACCATTCATGTGATCCGAGACCGTATCTTGGTATTCCCGCTATAGCAATGTCGGAATAAGGTGAAACCCCGCTATAGCAATGTCGGAATAAGGTTGCACAATTACTCTACCGGGTCATACTTCGTTTCGTATGAAGCCTGTAGGATGGCTATCAATTTTTGAAAAGTCACGTATCTTTTCAGTAATTTATTTCTTATCATATATCTCTTTTTATATTTGTGTGTGTGTGTGTGTATGTGTGTAAGAAATGTAGTACTGAATTAACTCAATTACAATATTATTGTTAATTAAATTTGTCCAATTAAATTAAATTAGAGAAAGAAGACAGTTTTCCTCAACGATCTTTTTACGAAGAATTTATGTAATTAAATTTATAATTCTTCTTACTAAAAAAAAATCAAAATAGCGTCTGCACTTCATCAAAAAATTAATCTCTTGTTGAATGGTTCTTTTTAAAAAGAAGATTTAATTATTTATTCCACCCCAATTTCCCCAGATGTCGTCTGAAGAGCCGCTGGTGGTGGAGTCGGTGTATCTATACGAAAAGGAGAATGCCGAAGCTCATCATACCTTCAATTTTGAGATGGTCCATCAGGACCCGGCGATTCCCATTCTCCGACGTGGACAGCCTTTTAACATGGCTCTGAGATTCAATCGCGAGTACGTGGATGCGTCTGATATCGTCCGGTTGCTCTTTAGCTTCGGTCCGAATCCGAATGTGCTGAGAGGCACCAGAGGGGTGAATACCGTAACCAACAGGGAGGCTTATCTAACTGATCTGGAAGCTTGGGGTGTTCGAATGATCGGTGTACACGGAACAGATCTCTCCGTTGAAGTTAGGAGCCCAATCGACAGTCCTGTCGGAGTGTGGCAGTTGAACGTGGAGACTAATACCTTCGGCAGAAAGAAGGCACCAAACACTTACAGTTACGACAAGGATATCTATCTGCTCTTTAATCCATGGGTGAAAGGTAAGCCAGCTTGAAAGCGATCAGAAACGAGTCTAAAATAGCATATTTTGATGACATTATCAATGTATTCTCCTTCATATATAAATATAGACGCGTCTCCGTAAATCCTTTTGTTACAAAGGATCACTATAAAATATTATGAAAATTACGTCACTTTTAAGTAATTATGATTAGAGAAATTTAATTATGTTAAACACGATATAGAGGACTTGGTGTACATGGAGGACGAGCAACTGCTCGACGAGTACATCCTCAATGACGTCGGGAAGATATGGGTGGGTCCGTGGGGTAGTTCCCGTGGCAGAGAATGGGTTTTTGGGCAGTTTGATTCGTGTGTGTTACCGGCTTGCCAATTGTTGCTCGAGAGATCCGGCATCAAAGCGATTTCCAGAGGTGACCCGGTCAGGATGGCTCGGGTAATCTCGAGAATCGTAAGCTTCTTTACTGTATTTTTATCCCTTTTCTCGCTCTTCCTCGAAATCATTTTTATATCTCGATCAAGATTTATTTGAATATATTTTTACATCTCTCTTACAATTCTTCCTTTATTTTTTGTCTTTAGATAAATTCTAACGATGATAAGGGTGTAATAACTGGTCGCTGGGATGGCGAATACGGCGATGGTACCGCGCCGGCCGCCTGGACCGGAAGTGTGCCCATACTGGAACAATTTTGGGAGACTGGTAGAGAAGTCAAGTATGGTCAGTGTTGGGTCTTCGCCGGTGTCGTTACCACGGTATGTCGTGCCCTGGGGATTCCCTCGAGAGTGGTATCAAATCTGGTGTCGGCTCATGATGCCAATGCCTCGCTGTCTGTGGATCGTTACTACGACATGAATAACGAAGAACTCGAATATGATCCGAACAACCCTGAGGGTGAGGACTCTATCTGGAACTACCATGTATGGAACGACGTATGGATGGCGAGACCGGATCTCCCCAAGGGTTACGGAGGGTGGCAGGCCATCGATGCCACCCCTCAGGAAAGATCAGACAGCTTCTATCAATGCGGACCGGCCTCGGTGGAGGCCATCAAACAGGGCGCTGTCGGTTACAACTACGATGTGACCTTCATGGTAGCGTCTGTGAACGCGGATCTGATGAGATGGAAGGAAGATCCGGAGAGCGAGTTGGGATACTCGAAGATTGACTGCAACAAATATCAGTGAGTTATATGCGCTAGTAACATCAAAAATGTTTCGAGTTATGTAATTTTTGGAGAATAACATTTTTGTCACATATTTCCTAATGATGAAGGGGAAGATTCGAGATATTAAAGATTTTGAAATGTTGATTTTATATTTTGTATTTTGTTAGAAATAACATATTTAAATATAAAAGTATAGAAAAATGCGTGATTTTTAGAAGATGAGAGGAAAGCGAAGGCCGCGAAAGCCAGACAATATAAATCTATTATTATTAATATCTGTTAAAAGTGCATTACACTCAAAATCCAGAATTATAAAAAGAGTTATAAAAAAATGTGAAATCTATATAATCTGAGATTAATTAATTTAATCAATATTCTCGAAAATATCAGTTACCGCGTATTAAACTATTAAATCTAATTAATTAAAGGATTCCAATCTTGCCGCAAATAGAATAACTTTTAAAACTTTCATCGATATTCTTTTATGATGATTTCATTCATCAATAATGTACTCGTTAATCGTTCATAGCACGGACAAAATCGTTGGTACGAAAATAACTATGACAGACTGACGCGTGAAATATATAAAAACGAGTCAGAGAGTAGAAACGATTGTATTAATAACGAAAACGGAAAGTCACAAGCCTTATATTGTTTGCTTTATGAATTTGCATCTTGCAACTACAACGCGTCTTCCAAAACGTAATAAAACATGAATGACGTACTGTACTCGTGTGTACTCGTAATTTGCATAATTACAACAGCGCTAAAGCATTCCAGAGTTATTTATAACCAACGCAAAGTGTTAAACATTAATAACAGATTCGACGATTAACTCATTATTTAGCTATAACAATAAACGTTATCCATGTAATAAAGTATCTATTATCGTACAATGTTATAATTTCTTATGCATATCTTGTCATAGCAATTTCTTATAATTGGAACATTATCCAATATTGTTCTCATTATTGTTCTCATTATTTCTGTTTTTCTTTTCATGGCATTAGTTAATTCATTAATCCATATTAAAGAAATATTTCAATATGCATTTTCATCGTCTTCTCACAACACAAAACATACTGATCTTAAAGTAGGGAATAAAAACTCTTGTTATAAAATATGTATATTCCCTGTATGCTAATTTTCTGTATTTTCTGTACAGTATTGGTCGTATGATTCTGACGAAGGCGCCGTGGATCTTCGATCCCAATGGGGACAAAGATAGGCAGGACATAACGTTGCTCTACAAGCCCAAGGAAGGTAAATGATACGAGCGGCTTGTTCTTCATCTTCAATATTTGTCATATCATTCCGAAATTCCATATTTAATACCTATCGTAGCAAATTTTTCTTCTTCAAACAAATTCAAGTTATTTGCAGTTTATTAGATTTTGGCTTGACAAGCAAAACTTTTATCTTCCGAAAAATTGGTGCGGCTAAATTAGCACGTTTGTTAATTAACTGATCTTGATTGATTTGTAGGTACCGGGGTCGAACGACTGACCCTCTACAGGGCGGTGCGCAGCACGGAGATGGCGAAGAGATTCTACTCTCTTCCATCGCCAGGCAAAGAAGATGTGGAGTTCGATCTTATCGAGCTCGAACGCGTCAATATCGGTGATCCCTTCTCCGTGACTGTGACTATCAAAAATAAATCCACCGAGACGCGCACCATTCAAGCAATCCTGTCCGCTGGTAGCGTTTACTATACCGGAGTCAAGGCGCACCTGGTGAAGAGAGCCTCCGGCGATTTTGTGCTTCGACCGAACGCCGGTAACGAGAAGCTCGTTTTATGCGCATTTTCTTGGCACATTCATGACAAAAGTCGATTGATGTGGAAGGATTGCGTCAACATTGCAAGTGGATAAACGAGAATGATTGTGTAATTAATGTTTGAATTGTAATTTTCCTTTTAATTTATTACAGTCGAACAATTAAGGCTCACGGTGACGATAGACGATTACTTGGACAAGTTGGTAGAGTATTGCATCATGAAGCTGTACTGTATCGCCACGGTCAAGGAAACCCGACAAACCTGGGCGGACGAGGACGATTTTCAAGTTTTAAAGCCGAGTATCGATGTCAAGGTATGATTAATGAGACTTTTTTTTTTGTAAGATATTTCTACAGTTGTATATAATTTTTAAAATATATCTTTATTATTAGACTACATTACATTACACGTGTTTTCTAAATAAATTTGCGAATCTAGAAGTTTCTACAATTTAAAAAAATGAAAATATCTATAGTTTAATTTAAAAAAAAATGAACATATCTATAAATTTCTCATTTACAATCCACTTTTATATTACAGATCGAAGGTGAACCAGTTGTCGGACAACCGTCGACCATCACGTTGAGTTTTAAGAACCCGTTGAAGAGAACTCTCACTAAGTGCGAGTTTAATTACGCAGGGCCCGGTCTCTCTAGAAATAAGACACTCGTCTTCAGGGACGTCGAGCCTGAGGAGGACGTTTACGTGGAACATCAGCTCGTGCCGCAGAAGCCGGGAGAGCAGAAAATAATCGCTACGTTCACTTCGAAGGAGTTGGTCGACATCACCGGTTGTGCAACCGTCGATGTCCTCGAGGCCGAGTGAACGGATGGATGACCAATCGAGCTTTATTCTAATCTTTTAATTCGAAACAAATCTTACACTAAATGCGACAGTACGTGTATTGTTGAATCATTGTATTAATATAAAAAAAATATTCGAACTCTGTTTATCTAGATGTTAAATTTAAGCGAGAATTTCTGCTCTCTCAACAAATAATCGATCAAGTTTTTAGATATTATTATTCGTAACATTAATAATATAATAGCGAGAGGTGGCATCTCGAAAACGGTGATGAAATGAGAAATTAGCATTTTGAAGGTGGAATATTAATGTTCATCAAGACACAATAACATATCGAAATAAATAGTTTAATCGCTTTTTCGTACGTATAAACGCTCCTTAGTATTACTCACGATATTTCAAACACTTTATAAGAAACTTTTCTACAATGTACCTTGTTACGTTTGCAAATTTATATTTTTGTATAATGAAGGATGTCCAATAAATGAATACAATAAATCTAATCGCGATAGAACACAGGATAACCTGAAGAATATATTTATTAAAATGAAAGAAAATGTAACGCGAACGAGAGTCAATATATAAAACGAACGAGCAATAATATACTGAGGCTGCGGGAATCGGATACAATTCCAAGTACTGGAGAATTACGCGGAAGGGTTGCATCGAAACGAGGACTGCAAGCTCCAGAATATCATGGTGCACAGGACGCAGCAGATAAAAGGAAAAAGATTTTCGCGCGAGATGAACGAGGGTCTTTCAATCATGGGAAACGCTAAAATACTGGCCGACTCTTCCAGCTTAAAATTTTCGCCATCCCGGTTATCGTTGAATTTCACCATCGCGAGTGCGTGCTCTTGTACGCGCGGCACCAGTATCAACGATTTCACGTTCGCGACATCGAAACCTTCGTTCAGAATGGACTTCGTTATCGCTGTGTCGCTTTGTGAAAAAATAACATTGTCTTTTCTTAAACTCTCGATTTCAGAATGGTCAGCTTGATACATCAGATCAGATATACATCCGAGTTTATACATTTGATCAGACGTCGAAGAACACGTCTGGTTGGAGGAGGAACACGTTGACAAGCCGTCAAAATCGTCGTTAACCATCACGAAGTGGCACTTGGTCTCGTATTCGGACTTCATTTCGTCTTCAGCTTCACTTTGAAAAAGAGCACACTTCTTCACGCGATCCTCATCGACCGTGGGACGATACAGTGTTTTATAATTTTCTGTCGTTTCCTCGTTCTGTCTTTCGCACTCCCTCGACATCAAGTTTTCCTGGTATATCATGATAGCTTTATAAAGATTGCGCGCGCGTTCCGCCGCGAGCTCGAAAGCCGCGATAACGTCGCTCGGTATATGCGACATTTTCGAGTTTGGCGATCTCGCTGTCTCCTCTTCGTATTTAGCGTCGTTTTCGATGCTCTCTGCGATTTCCTCCGACGAAGATGCATCGAAGTCGTAAAATAATGATGGTGGATAATATTTTGGAACGGTAATTGTACCGAACGATAATTCTACCGTATCATAATCTGCATCGTATTTGTCGATGCATCCTTTGAATTCCTGCTTATCGGTGTCTTCTTTACGCACGATTTCCTCCGTCTTTTTAATAAAATTATTTTCTTCCTCCACACTGACGTGAGCTCTTGATTTTGGACTTATTTCTGTATTTAATACTTCTCCAGTGTCTTCAGCTTCTTCAGTACAAAGATTTTCGTCGAAAGATTTATCGTCAACGACCTCAATATTTTCTGACGTCAATTTATCTTCAGTCACGGTTGGATCGCCGTTCGTTGCCACGTTTGCGGAGCCTATCAGAGCACAAGAGATTTCTGCATCCCTGCGAATAATATCGCACGATACGGTATTGCATCCAATTTCAACGACGTTCTTCTCATAACGTAATGACACCTGCGTTGCGACCGTTTGAAATGACTTGACGGTTTTCTTCGAATTTTCATCGAATCTCTTTCCATCACCGAGCTCGGAAGACAAAGGAAAATTTGATTCCGTCTGTGTGGTAATCGACTTCCAAGAAGATTCGAGACTGAAATCTACAGACTGAGCGATTCTATCCAAGTTGTTATCGCTTGTAAAATATGGTCGTTCGTCATTCGGTGTCAGTTTTGAAAAAGTATCATTTAGTATTTCGCGTTCGCCATTTTCGTGATGGAAGGCATCATTGTTAGAGACACTCACAGCGTTCTCGTCTCCGTTTACGCAATTGATGATCTCTTTTAATGCGTGGATCACCTCCGAAGGTTTCGCTCTCTTATTATAGGTCAGAGTGGCTTCCGTACGGCATTGATCAGTGTCATTTCGATTCTTCAAGGCCGGTGCGATCGCACGCGTTTGCCAGTAACGTGATCTCGAGTTCGACCTCGATGGTTCGACGTCGTTACTTTTATTTGAAGCCTGTGAGACCATTTTGTTCGCGGATCGCCTTCTTTTCGGTAAAAGCGTCCCACTCTGCCATTTTTGCTGCTGTTTAGTTTCCCTGTAACAATAAAATAATCATACGTATGCATTATTCGAACGTTTAAAAACCTGTAAAAGATAAATTCTATTTCTTACACGAAATGATTACAGATTCTCGATATACAATCCGCACAAGGATCTCTGTTCTCCTTCAACATCTTGGATCGATTCGCGGACATTAATTTCATCGTGGATTCGTTATCACATCTAAATTAAATTATATTTTTAAATTATTCTCACGTGCAGCATTATTGCTTTTCAATAAAATTTTTATATGAAAATTAATTGAATTAAATTTAAATATTTTTACGCGAGATTCGATAATTTATGGAGAAAATGGAAGCTTAAAAAATGACGTAGGAAGAAACTTAAAATTCAAAAATTTGAATAAAGACCAGGAGAAAATATCTTACTCGATACATTCATTCGATGTCTGTTTATTCCTCGTCGAAACGAATTTTCCGGCAGATCGGGACGACTTCTGCGATGTCGATTGCGTGGAAAACGTGTTTTTCACAGTCGAAGAAGCTCTGTTAATGCCAGGTGGTCTCCAAACTCGCTGATAAAGGGGAACGAAATTTTTCTGAAGACTATTCTTCGTCTGAGTCATTTGGTCGTCAAGTGATTTCGTATTTTCTCGTGAATTATCGGCCTTTCTTCTGAATGAAGTTGAGTTAGTGGCAGCTCGTGGATCAGCACGGTACGCGTGATCGCCATCGACATGCTCCCTCTGAGTATTAGCTTTCTTGATCATCCAAGTTTTTCGCGTGGACTTGCGTGGATTTGCGGTCGCGACATTTGCGTTCGTCGACCGACGACTTCGTCGATACACCCGGGTCTCGATCTCGGCACGATCCACGTACAAAAGATCCTCCTCGGACTTCTCTGTAGGTTCCCCGGAGCTCAATTCACAATGGACAACCTGAATCTCGCAATTAGAGTCCATCTTCGCAGCTTCCTCTTCGTTCGATTGGATCTTGGGCGTCACGTCTACGACTGAATGATTCTCAGAACAGTCCCAGGTACTCTCCGAACTGCTCTGGACGAGTGAATTTTCTTCAAGTTTAATCTCATCCTGGGAAGGAACGCGCGAATTCTCCGCACGCTTCTCAGGTTGATGGACAATCGTGTTCGTTCGTTCGTCGTGAGGCACCACATTTTTAGTTTGACTCACGGCACACTTTTTCAGACTGCGAGAGACGTTTATGATCAAATCGTTCTGGAAAAGGATCGACGAAAAAAGATCGACAAGTTGCTTCGGCTGGCAGACCGTTTTCGCTAGAGCGTTATCTTGCGTATCGGACGCGCGCCGGTCCTTTTCCCGCTGAAAAATCATCTTCACCGTCTGCATGCTCTTGCTCTGCTTAGTGACGCTGTTCCGCTTCTTGCAGATTCCACTTAGCCCGCTAGAAACCACGCTCGCTTCCGCTTTTTTCTGCGCATCTCTTGTGCACCTCATCGACGATGACGTCGACGTTGATGATAACTTCTTCAGGTAAATGAGTTCCTTCCTTTTCATCAGAGACGACAGCGTGTGGCTGTCAAAGCGTGATTGAACGCGCGTTTCACTCGCGACCGGTGCAATTATCATGGGTAATTGTTTCTTCCTCGTCAGATCCACGGACTTGTTTCTCCCCGGAAGCTTGATCGCTTCTTTATTCGCCGACATTCTTCCGTCTTGTATCGCGACTTAATGAACACCGTTGAAAGGATCGCTAGATTCGTCCTCTTCACCCTTTTTTAATTTGTCGTATTTACATTTACAGTGGTATACTTCGTTGTAATTTCCTTCTTTCTTCTCTCAGACCTGTGATTTTATTACAAATAAGAGGACATAGAATGGTAATATATTTTATCTGCAATTTATTTTATATGAATTTTGTGTTCACACAATAAAAGGAGCTTTATTAGCTGAACCGTTAAATAAACTAATGACTTACTTGAAGATTTCTTAGAATAATGCATTTTATTGAATTACCTTAAGGGTTAAGGTACCGACAATTTAAATTCAACTCTAATTAAATTAATGTTTTTTTTTTAAATTGTTCCGGTTGAAACGAGATCGCCTTCAACCCTCCTTTGGATTATTTAGCGATTAAATTAATGTAATATACACGAGGTTAAGGCCTCCACAGACAAAATTCCATAAGACGTAACGTAAGGATTCGACCAATCGCGTTGCTCGATTCGGCCGTCCGTAACCGTAACGTAAGGATTCGAGCAACGCGATTGGTCGAACCCTTACGTTACGTCTTACTGAATTTTGTCTGCGAAGGCCCTTACGAACGTAACATGAAATATTTCCATGATATACGTATAAGTTCTTTAGAGAGAAAGGAAAGAAAACAAGCGAAAGAAAGATGTACCTTACGGAGAGGGATATACCTAAACGTATATTAGTAAACACGAAAACTGCGCAGGATTTTCATCCGCGGCTCCCGGCCGCACGTTGGCACTCGCGTAAGGATGCACGTTATCCCGAAGGGACTCGTGATCACGGAAAACCGGCGATCCGCATGGATATGCTTCACAAACAACGAGAGTCGACTCGTATCCGCGTTATGTACGATCCCGTAATTTGGCTGAATTTGGCGGTAGCGCGGGCGAATTCAGAGAACGCCAATTTTCGACTGACGCTCGTTTGTTTTGATGGATCGAACTCGATCTCGATGCCGCGACTTGGAACTCGAAACCGTCCCATGTAGGTGTCGTCCTTTGTCGAGATCAGCCAATCGCCTTGCAAAGAGCAAGACAGAGATATAATTCGAGATATCGCACCGACGAAATAAAATTATAAAAATAAAGCGTGAAGTAAAAAAATGGTTAAAATAAATTACAACAGAATAGACATAATAAATTTTGTCCACGTGACGAGACAGGTAGATTCAAGTTGGTTACGCAAATTAGGTTCTCGTGAGAGATTTGAGTAACGAGTCTGCAGATAGTTCAGATTCTTTTTATTAATTGTACGTAAATGTAAATACAGTCAACTCATTTCTGGGAAGGCGCAGACTGATTCGACGACTTGGAATCGCGCATGGAGGCGCTGCGCCTTCGCTTGATCTCCTCCTGGCGCCTGTTCTTCGCTTCCTTCTGCCTCTGTGCCAGCAACTTCGCGTATTCCGCCGCCTGCTCCTTGCGAGCCAGGCAACGCTTCTTCTTCAAGGCCAACCTGTGTCTCTTCCTCTGTAAAATGGAGAGGATATTCAATAAGATATGTTTTTAGAATTCCAATAAATAAAATAAGATATAATGGAGAACAATAGGAGAAACTTGGAATATATTTATGTCAATTACACGCTCCTTATAATTACCGTTATTGACAAAAACTTTGAGAAAAATTACAAACCTGAAGAACGATCGGAGTGATGAGGCGCTGGATTTTGGGTGCCTTCAATCGTTCCTTCTTGCCTTCCTTCTGAACAGGTCGTTTCACTACAAACTGACGCACATCATCCTTCTTCGTCAGATTGAAAAGCTTACGAATCTTGCTCGCCCTTTTTGGTCCCAGACGACGCGGCACGTTCATGTCTGTTAATCCTGGGATTTCCTATAGCGAGTTCACGTTACAATATTAAGTTACCTGTAGTTATCATTGTCTCCAATAGTATAATTTATAAAATTTATAATTCATAAAATAGATTTTAGTTTACGTTTAACATTAAATCTAACAATCAAAACGCATGAAATTTCTGCAATTCATATAAATTACATTAACAAATGAAAATGTTCCGTTTGTACACTGAGAAAAAGCACAGGTAACATGGCAGTTTCCCAAATCAAACACGACTTTTATCTCCCATGTATGTGAAAGTATCCGAAGAAAATTGAGTCATCTTGAATACAGTCTGAGTAACACACTGGGGCTTCCATTGTCTAGCTTAATTTATTACAACTGGCTTATTTACCTGTTTTCCCTTTCTCACTATCACAAGACACAGCACGGACAAGTTGGCGTCTACGATGCAACCGCGAACGGACTTGCGCTTGCGCTCACCGTCGCGTCTGGGTCTGTAGCAGGAATGTCCCTTGGACAACAGCAAACGCACGCGGCCTGAAAGATAGTATTAGTATAGTTCTATTAAACATAAAAGTGTTGTCAGTCTTAATTATAGGATATAATATTGCAAGAATTTTTTTTGTTCTTTATAGCTACCAAAAATAATTTCAAATAATATTGAGATTTCCAATTATAAAATATATAATATTTATAATTATATAACAAAATATTCAGGCATAATACATAACATCAAGGTCAGAATGTAATATTATATATAAAGAAAAATCATTGCAGTCTCATAGACCACGCGCCACTACTGAAAGGTTAAGGAATAATTTTACAATACATCGCATTACTGTGGGTACGGTCAAAGTCACGCTGCGAAGCACTTCTAGACACTTTCTATCCTTTTCCTTCTGTCAAATGAGAAGAAGGATAGAAAGTGTCTAGAAGCACTTCGCAGCCTGACTTTGACCGTACTTTGTATCACGTAAAATTTTAAATTTACATCAGCAACTCACCGTTAGTCAGGATACCCTGCTTCATGGGAAAACCTTGCTTGTCATTACCGCCGGAAATACGGACTACATAGCCTTTCCACTCGTCCCCTAGTGCGTCGGCCTCTACCTCGGCACCCATACGTTTCTCATAGAACATCCGGAGCTTGTGCTCATCGGAGATCTCGAAGAGCTTCTGGCATCCTGTAGCAGGAAACGACACGTTCAGCTGTAACAATTAAATGCATGAGATAAGTGTATATACAACGTATCCGCTTCTGAATGAGAGGTTAGGTCAGGTTAGGATTCATTTTCCTGTCTTGATAATTAGAAAAATTTTTTTGACGTGACGTGTTAATTTTATGGTTAACGCACTGAGCAGCGAAGGATTTGTTGTGCTCCCGAATTAATGTAAAATAGAACGACTCATTGCTTCACCCGATACTACCTGATCACAAGCAACTGCTACTTACGACGCGCAATACACGTGAATAAGTACAATATCGACGAATATACGAATATCGCGTTACAACGCATGCTTTATTGTATTAAAAAAAGCTCGACTTTTAAGTGAGAAACGCGAGATCCTCGAATTATTCGCGGATTCTTACCTTCATCGTGACGGAGCTCGAACCATGCCACGAGATATAAACGAGAAAGAATCCGATACCAAGCGTGCTTCCAGTGCTGCCACCCGAGCGCGAATAATAGTTCCCTGCGCATGTGTACGCAGTGCCACGCAGTGGTTTTACCGGATGTCCGCCATGGGAGGCGCGACGGGAATTCGAATCGAACCAAAATAACCATCGAACAAGAAGCACTCTCGGAATCGAAATGTTGCAAACTTGGCAAAATAAAGCGCACAATTTTATAATTTCGTCAACAACCCGATTTATTTATTATTCAATATTCAGGATAAGCGAAGCTAGAGAAGGCGGCGGATCGTTACGATTTGCGATCCATCGAGATAACGAACGTCAATAAAAATACGACCGTCGGAAGGAGAGTCATTAAAAACTGACAAAGTTATTATCAACTGTATTACGAAGCGAACAGTATATACATGCACGAATATAAAATGCCGATCAATATAGCGGGCGACGGCGACGGAATCGGCGGAGCAGCATCAGTGCTTGCCCGCACCGTGCCGGAAACGTAGAGATTTGCGTCGCAGAGTTGCAGCCGGACCGTTCGCGATCGGCGCGCGAGATGTAAGGTAAGGAGGCGTATCATTCATTGTCAGTATCGTCGTCGTCGCGCGCACGCACGAACGAACGAACGATTGTCGCTGTCGCTGTCGCACGCGGCGAGAGGAGAGAACAAGAAGGCGCAGAGCACGGAACCGGCGTGACGGAGAGCGGGAGAGAACGGTGCGCTTAGCAAAGGTGCCGACATAGACACGCGCGGACGGACGTGTGTGCGACGCTCCAACAATCCGGTGGACGATAGAGAGGGATCGCCGGAGGATTTTCGTTATGTATCGATTTACTACGTAAATACTCTCCATCTCGCAGAGCGGCAAATGGAGCACACGGAATGAGAGTCTGCGACACCGGTTCCGAGGCAGGTAACGTTAACACGCTCGTGCCGCGTTCCACTCGTGCGGCGTCACGCCGCGTACCATTCCCGTCCGCGGCGGTTGGTTGTGTACAGGTTAGAAAGGCATCTCTCTCGTTACCGGAACGAGCACGACGACGAGGGACGACGGTAATCAGTGAACGAGGAAAAATGATGTAACAAGATTACGACTCGCGCGACTCGACCTCCCCTAATCGCGCTATCCGCGTGACGCATTAAGATACCACCGCGCGGAAAACTGCGTTTCTCGAACCACATGCTTCTCGACGGCTTGCTTGACGGCGTGATTCTTTCCGATGAGCTGAGTCACACGTCGACGCGGAGATAGATCCCTCGCTTCTTGATCGAGACGACACGGATAGCACGGCAGATGACGCAATTACGTATCGTAACGTTACAGATAATGCGAGATAATGCGCGGAGAAAAATATTAATTGGACGAAGATTGCACGATTGAAAAGATCGTTCTGTTGGACATGATCCAGCTTGGACTTGCAGGTTGGACATGCCAGATGTGTTGATACCTGTGTTGTTTAGTAGGAAGACATGGATGCCGCGGTGATAGAGGTTCTGCGACAGGCAGTCAGCCAAGACCCGATTGTGTTGAAATCCGCAGAGCAAACTCTGAAGCAATGGGAAACTCAGCAAGGATTTTATATAGCATTATATGTAAGTTACTGCGTCAGGATGGCGGATTTACCGTGAGATAGATTGTAGGACGTAAGATTATCGGTATGACGCTTCTCATGCACGTATTGAATTCATAGCACGTTGCATGGGACAATTATGCAGTTCTACCATGTATAACCTTTACTTTATACGTGTCATAGAATTGCCTTGTTACATACCTCTTGGCATAGATTCGTAAATCCGACTGATTACACAAATATTATTTTTAGAATGTTCTTTCAAATCATTCCTTGGCTGTTGAAGTTAGATGGATGGCTATAGTGTATCTAAAGATTGGGGTCGAAAGATATTGGAGGAAAAATGCACCAAAGTAGGAAACTCTGTTAATATTAATTACGTAGTGTCTTATATATACACACACATATATATATATATTTAATGTATACATTGTAGCGCAATTGAGGATAATGAGAAGGAATTTTTACGGCAACATCTGCTGAGAAATTTCGAGGAGCCTGTAAATCCATTAGCTATACAATTAGCAGTTCTTATTGCTAAAATAGCGAGGTAAGATACGCGATATGTAATGCGGTATACAAATTTTCAGCGCAGTATATAAATTTTCGATGCTTCATACGCAGGTATGATTATCCTAGAGAATGGGATATGTTGGTACCGACATTGTTGGAAGTTATAAGGCGGGAAAACTCGTTGGCGCAGCGTCAGGCGCTGTTAACGCTGCACCATGTTGTTAAGGCTTTGGCATCCAAACGCTTGGCTGACAGTCAGAGACTTTTTCGAGAATTGACTGCGACTATGTTTAATTTTATTTTAAACCTATGGAACACGTATACCGAATCCTTTCTGATCATGGCGTCGAACGGGGCGGACGCCAGTCAGATACAAGAAGCCTTAGCGAAAGCTCTCCTACTGTTGAGAATACTTAGGCAATTGATAGTATACGGTTTCTCCAAACCATCCGAATCTCAAGATGCCATGTTATTTCTGAAAGTTGTCTTTGAACGTGCAAGGACCTGTCTTGAGTGCCGTTAGTACATTCACTTGTGTTCTGAGGGGATATTCGCATGATATATATATGTATATAGATGAAGCAATGTCAATCACTTTCATCTTTGTTTTTCTTTTTTTTTTATAGGAAAAACGTTAATTTCTAGAGGCATACAGATGGATATGTGCGATAAATTTATAATACATTTGACCAAAGTTTTAATAGGAGTGTTAGAAATGCATCCATTTTGCTACGTGGAACTCATACCGACTTCGTTAGAGTTCTCTGTTTTTTACTGCTTTACGGAGGCCGGTCAGGCATTAGCATTTGAGAGATTTATTATTCATTGTCTAAATTTAGTGAAAAGCATTTTATTATCGACGAATTATAGATCAGCTAAACTCGACGAAGGTGCGTACTCTATATAATCTCTATATTCTTATGCTTGATATTATTTATACCAATGAAATAAAATTCTGTTTCCATCTTCCAAGCAGAAGTGAAAGATCCACTGGTAATGAGGGCGTGCCAATTGAGACGAGAATTTTTCACCCCGGAAATATTAACGGAAATTTGCTCCAGGCTTGTCACACATTACTTCCTTTTAACACCTGCGGATCTAGAATTGTGGGATACTCATCCGGAAAATTTCGGTAAACACTTATATAATAAGTTAGGTAAAGTTTCACTTCTCCACTACGTGATGCTTAAACACTTATATAATAATGCTATTCTTATCTATTAACAATTATTAATAAAGTTATTAATATTAAAAAATACTAATAAAATTCTTGAAAAACTAATTTCTATTTCAGCCGTCGATGATGGCGGGGAATCATGGAAATATAGTTTGAGGGTGAGTTAATGAAAAGTAAAAATTCAATTTATTAGTAGAAAAGTTTATTATTATATAAATGCATATCGCGATTATGTAAACTTTTGCATTGCAGCCTTGCACGGAATCCTTATTTTTGGCAATCTTACATCACTTTCGAGGTGTTCTCGCTTCAATCCTCGTGGATTTAATGCGAGAACATCATCAGCCTGTCGATCCGAATAATCTGCATGCGATTCTAGTGAAAGATGCGGTCTATCGCGCGGTTGGTCTGGCCGCGTTTGATTTATATGACGAGGTAAGAGAGAACTGTTACCGAAAATCCCACGTAAACATTTAAGATCTAGACAATACATCATTATGCAACAGGTAAACTTTGATCAGTGGTTTTCGACGACTCTAAAGGAGGAATTAAAGGTTCGAAGTAATAATTATAGGATTATCAGAAGACGCGTATGTTGGCTTATCGGACAATGGTCGAGTACGTTGAACATTTTATTTGAGAATAATATATTTGCCCGATCGATTATTGTCGCTCGTTATTTTTGCCAAAAAATTTTTGACAAATTTCTTTGCAGACATCAAATTCAGCGTGGAATTGAGACCGGAATTGTATAAACTTATGATAGAGGCGATGAGTCCCGAAGAAGACTTGGGCGTGCGTTTAGCGGCGAGTAACGCCTTGAAGCAGGCGATCGACGATTTCCAATTTAATCCGGAGGAATTCTCGCACTTCTTGGAGCCGGTGTTCACGTTGTTGTTCGTTCTTCTCAAGGAAGTGAATGAGTGCGACACGAAAGTACGTAATCGGCATTTATTTTCTTTTCCTTGTAAATTCCCTGGTATTTTTCGATTTTCTATATATTTTTCTTATATGAGTTCTCTTATTTTTCAGATGCAAGTGTTGTACGTATTGTCGTTCATCATCGAGCGTGTCGGCAGTGGAATCAAACCGCATGTCGGTGCACTGAGTTCGTACTTGCCTGAACTCTGGCAGCAATCGGAAGTGTATAACATGCTGAGATGTGCTATACTGTCAACTCTGCGACATTTGGAGAAGGTACAATTGGTGAACGTACAATTTGTCGCGTCGGTTGATTTAAGAAATAATATTTTATTAATATTTTATTGCTGTATTAACAGGCCCTCGGTTCTGAGAGCGTTGTCTTGGAGCCTCTGGTGGTCGGTGTCGTTGCACAGAGCTGCGATGTTAATCAAGAAGGACACGTTTATTTGCTGGAGGACGGTTTGCAATTGTGGCTGGCCTTGCTGGAGAACGCGCCCGCTCCGACATCGGCTATAATGGCTCTCTTCAGGAACATGCCAGCGTTATTGGGTTAGCGCGTCTATGATCGCCGATGCTAATTATCGATTCTTCTCAGAAATTTTTCCAATTTCGGATGACCTTTTTATATTTACTTTTAGATCAATCTACCGAGAACTTGCGCTTATGCCTGCACATAATTCAGGTGTACGTACTGTTGAATCCGCAAGACTTCTTCGCTCTTCGAGGCCCGATGATCATCGAGACGCTGAACGCGCTCTTCAGCGACTTACGGACGGAGGGCAGAGTGATGACTCTGAAGTTATTCGAAGTTTTCCTCAGCGCTTCTCCGCAGCAGGGCGCAGAACTGATCAAACCGACCTTGCTAAAGATATTCGAGTGAGTAGACACTCTTGAGAGAAAAAAACCCGCGCAAAAAAACGTGTTATAATATTTACGCGATGAAATTGCGTGATTAACAGGAGCGTTTACCACGGTGAGGGGTATCCGATGGTCATGACCATGAATTTATCTATCGTCGCGAGAACTTTGTTAGGTTCTAGGGATATTTTTGTACAGGTAAGAGAGAGAGAGAGAGAGAAAGAGAGAGAGATTCCATTTTAACGCTCGTGACATTCGTATTCGCAGACTGTCTCGATGATGAAGAGTCTGTTTGCAGGTAATTGGCGATCTAGCGCAGAGCATAGGGACTGAAACGAGGGAAGCGGTCGTGCTCGGCAAGATGATACACAGCTGGGTTAACGGCATGCCACAAGTGACGCAAACCGAGAGGCGCAAGTTACTAGCTCTCGCGCTATGCTCCCTCCTCGGAGCGAACAGTCCACCCATTGTTCTCGAGTACTTCCCGCAGATAATATCGAACATCGTCGAGACGCTTAACGACGTCACCAAACTCGACGATATGGGCTATCCTGTCGAGTAAGACGAGAATCTTTTTATCTCAATCGGTCAATCGGAGTAGAGAAAAATCGTAACACGACAAAAGTACTGTACAATATTTTCCAACTGGAAAGTAAAATTCTAAATTATTTTATGAGATTTTTGAAACATTATCAGCTATATAATTATACAACTAATTAGCTAGTAATTATATATAACATTTGTTGCAAGCCGGTAATCGTCGCTCTTAATTTGGCATTTAGAATTTTATTTTCATTTAATTTAGAATTTTATTTTTATTTAATTTAGAATTTTATTTTCATTTAATTTAGAATTTTATTTTTATTTAATTTAGAATTTTATTTTTATTTAATTTAGAATTTTATTTTCATTTAATTTAGAATTTTTATTTAGAAAATCAGTTTCATAATTATGGAAATTATTCCGGTATTATATTTATTCGCGTGAGCGGTTTACCTCGATCGATCGCACGTAGAATTTTGTATGAAGGAAGCAGAGATAGATGCCAGTGGACCTCGCTTATGCGTCCGTACATGCGATGCAATTAACGAGACGATAATTGTTCTAGTTCTCTGATGATTACCGATCAGCACAGTCCGTCTCAGTACGATGACGTGGATTACGAGACTGAGCATGCTCAACGAGAGAAGAGGCTCGCCTTAAGCGATCCCGTGCATAATATATCCTTGAAAGACACGCTCCAAAGTCAGGTGGGGACCCCGCGAATCTTTTTTCCCCGATCTTTCGGCGTTTCTTGAAGGGTGCTTTTCAATTCTGAAATGACTTTTGAAATTTATTAGTTGATAACTCTGCGAAATATCGTCGGCGATAATCAATCCGACCAACTAATGTCGACCCTCAACCCCGAGATCGATGAACAGCTCAAGGACTACATATCGCTGTGAGGAGGGCGCAAGATCAAAATGCAGTACAGGACGGGGCTTCGACGAATCCTACATAATGTATGAGAAAAAGCTTTACAGCGTTCTATTGTAAAACGGCACTATTTTATTGTATAATACTACCACCTGTTTCACTGTATTAATAATGTTGATAATAAAAGATCCTACTCTCTCTTTGTGCTATTCGAAAATCTCTTCTCTGAATTCTGCTCGCGGAAATTGCGCGCAATTGCTGTCGCTCGGTGTTGCAATATCTCCTCTAATCTCTCTAAAAAGAGTTCTCCATTTTTTCTTATTTGGAGTCTAAATAATAATAAAATTACATTAATAAAAATTAAAACTAAAGAAAAAAGAAAATTAATTTAGAAAAAAAGATACGAATATAACAATACAATATCTCACTTCGATGAATTTTTATTCGAGATCTTGATTGCACAAAGAGAACGTAGATAACTCTCATCGATTCATTGATTTCGTCGACGTGTGCGTCGTACAATTATTAAATTTGTCCAATCTTCCTCCGGTCCACGTGTTTGAAATGCGGTTTCGGTCAATTTTCTGCCCCCACCCTTGCAGGTGTGTGACTCATCGTCGGCGCGCCGACGGCCCGACGCTCGCGCCGCCTGTCAACCGTGCGCGAAACCGCGAACAGCTGTCGTCCGTGTGGTCTGTGTCAAATCTTGGTAGGGGGTTAGCCGAGCGTTAGAGTACTCCGGATTGCGGTACCGACGTGCTGTCCGTCCAGCCCGAGGCCGAGATAGCGGTGAGTGAAATCGACATTTTCATATCGTGCGCTCGGATCTCGCGGACGCGACTCGCACCATCATCTAACGGACGTACGCGCGTAATTTGCCGCGATCTGCCTGGTGCCTGGTGATTAGCGGACGTACATACGCGGCTGCTCGCGATCGATTCTGCGACTCTCGCTCTCCCGCACACTTGCACACGTTCGCGCAAAAAGACACCTGTCGGTGCGCCGTTACGCATCGATGATAACGACGCTCGCATCCCGATTACGCGGCGACACGATCGGGTCGATCGACGCGGGCCACTTCGGCGAATTTTTGAATGATTGTGAATGAGCGTGGGCGTATCACGTGACTGATCGTATCGTATAGTATCGTGCGGTCCGTCCTCCTTCGTGGAAAACCATTGATGATTTCGCTGGATGTCTCATGTGGGCGCGTTCTTCGTATTTGTATCGAGTATAATTAGAGTTTTGTATCGGTGACGGACGGAAGAATATATGTAAGTGTGATTTTATTATGATGTCATGATTTTTAATATAATTTTTTTCACATCTTTAACATTTCATTAATTCTAGAATCTCTAATTTTGCTATATAGAAGTTAGCACGTTTTGATGCACGCAAATTGTGTTTTTTTCAAATTAAATATCAGGTTTACGCAAAGTGTGCTCTTTAACATCATTATTTCAAGGTATTAATAAAGAAAATTCTTCATCACTAATTTATGAAAATCAAAAGATTTTGCCGTTAAGGATTCACAGGTAACTCGATTTTTTCTAGACTATGTACTATAATATAGACAGTAATAGATAATTCAATCAGTCGATCGTAGACAATTTAGTTATAACTAGCATCAACCGACATTGGCAGAATTGGCTCTCACTTAATCGCGATTAATTGATAATGATACGACCCTCATACTAAATCGGAATGTCTCTATTGTAACGAGCTCGTTGATTCTTGTTTCGGACGATTATCATATGATGTTACTTTTATGCCAGTCAAAAAGTTCGATTTTCATTTTTTCAAATCAATTTACATGTAATACTGGCAACAATGTTGATAACGTCTATATTATGGACAATTATGGATCATGGACAATCATGGATAATAATGTCTAATCATAGACAACGATGGTGATTAATTTGGCCGATGAATAATCTGTTTCTACTGAATGCAGTAAAGTAAATTTCAAGTAAAGTCGAACCGAACTTTTTGACTGACCTGACACATCGAATGTGGACGTATCGCTCGCTCGTCGATGCGGCTCCCCCGATTCGATCGCTAATAGGGACTTAATAACGAACAATTTAATATTCGCCGCGAGGAAGGATCGCTGAAATACGAGAGCTGAACGAATGTGGGAGAATCGACTTGCTGCCGGGCAACAGCGAGAAAAACGCATCTCTCGCATTTGCGATCGCCGGCGCTTCTTTTTGCGACATGCGGCACATCCACTTTGACCTCCGACTTTTACCGCGTGTCACATTCGTCATCATGTTCGCGTTTCCCCGGTCGCAAATCGCGCATTCCCATGCGCGAAATACAAGGGGATAGATTTTCACCTATAACCGTCATATTGTATTATCATTGCAATCGATCCTCCAGATAATAATGATTCGGAGGAAGAAAGACAATAATGATTTTATACTATGTAAAGTGAATCTGAATTAGTGATATCTGAATTATGATCTGAAAAGGGATAGACGTATGTGAAAAATGTGTCTATCTCTTTTTGAATGTGTAAAAGATGCATAATTTACGTCATCGTAGCGAAAACTGTAGGCGGATGGTGCTTGAAAAATTTACCAAGATCAGAATTTTCCATTTCATTTCCACAGATAAAGCTCATTTTCCTCAATGTTCTATTATGTAATGATGAAATAAAGGTCCATTGAAACGGGATATGATTGGATCATACAGTGTCTACACCAATATGTACATAATACGACATGATGAAATTTCGGTATTAATTAATTTCAGTGTAGCAAACTCGATGTAATAGCCGGGCGGAATTTAACGTAACTCTGTTTTACTCAACTTTGCTGATAATTTGTTTATGGCCTCGTGTAATACGCAAATTCCACTTTTTTAAATTTCTACGAAAGAGATTTTCTTTTTATTTATTTTTTTAAAATCAATCCCTTTTGAGTTTCTGTAAAAGTTGTATTTAAACAAGTTATTGGTTTTGCGACTATTGCGAAATTTAATATAATGCATGAAATGCATGTAATCTGGCTACACGATTTATGTAAATTTATGATGTATCGCGCAGATATCAAATTATTCTTGCACAAGTAGAGGTGAAATAATTACGGAAGAATATTTCGCTACTTAATATTGCGCGATAATTTCGATATCGATAGGTCATTGTTTATTATCGGTGCCATTTATAAGAAATGATATCACCGTGATATAATATTGCGTGACGATTAAAATCACAACCTAAAGACAGGAATAACGCTGCAAAATGCAAATTATGCGAGTTTTTTTATATTTAATTTTATGTTAATACAATACATTATGTCGTTTCAATCGATGCTGTCAATACAGCTATTATGTGACATTTATTTTTATGTCACAAATTTGTATTACAAAAGTACATAATCAACTACAGATACATATTATATGCGTGTAATCTGGTACATTAATATGTTTAAAATAATACTGAAATATTTGTTGTAATGTATTTCCCGCAGTGGTAGATAAACAATAGCTGCAAGCGTGACAGAAATATTGGCATGACAAATAAGAATAACTCTTTACGCTATCGTAGTAATTAATCTTGGCGTTAAATCAATATGGGGTATTATTCGGTTTTAAGCTCATCAATAACACAACTACAGAATCACGTTTACAAATATCTACGTAAATATTAGATTGTTCCTCACTTTGCAACGAATGCAAATGAATATTTTAAGAGTATGTGTTTTTTACATGAAGATGGAGTATATAAATATTTATATATTATATAAATATATAAATATTGTATCATAATATATAAAATATTATAATATAATATAAATCCGTAAATTATAAAGTATTATTCGCAATCTTTTATTCGTCACTAATTACTCTTTAATTACTTTTTAATAACACAGAAATCGATTCATTTCGACGATGCTTTGCGCATCGGATGCCGCAATTGGCGACTGGCGTCAGCACAATGAGTTATTTAATTGCAATGTTTTTTCGCCACGCGTTTTCAGCAGAACTCAATTCATTGGGAAATGACATCTGCGTCTTATCACCGGTGAGATTAATCCGTGGTTGATTTCTATTTTGTAATTCTGGCAATTCAGCTGCTGCTAGTGAACACTCGTTGTAGTAGATGCGTGCTCGCGTGTCGTGTCTCCGTAATTGCTCGTAATGGCTTTTGTCGTAGTGCTCGCGAGATACGAACAATGCAAGAAATTCTCGGCGTTGGTAGGATCAGTTTCTTGATAAAGACAGCCAAGCAAATCAAGTATTCGTAGAAATTATCGCGCGCGTTATTGTTCTGTATTGTGTTATTTTCTGATTGTGTGTAGCGCGCGGAATATTATAGAGATTATTTGTTCTGTAAATTTATATTTACTTGCTACATGATATTCATGTGATATTAATATTCGATGGCTATTAGAACCAGATAATTTGGTATCGGTACGCAGAATTTTATTTTACTGTTATTTATAATAATACTGCATATAACAATATTACATTATCTCTTCTTTTACATTTATTCGTGCTTTATATTTACCAGACTGCACCATGTATTTGCGTACATTTCATATAAATGAATTCTATTTCGAGGAAAAATATTTATTATTTTTAAAATTTATTATTTCTGCAATTTAAATTAGAGTACATGAGAAATAATATGACTTTGTTACTATTAAAAACTCAACAAGTTGTTGTTATCGTTTATGTTATGTTTCGAGAACACCGAGTTAATTTTATGCACTCAACTGATTAAATGAAAAAGTGCGTGGCGATAAAATGCCGTACGTAAAGTACGCGACAAAGAAAACGTCCATGGCAATCGTCGCTGTCTCCTACTGCTGTTGCTGTATTTTTAGGAATATTTCACGAAGGCATGAACCACGCGGGGGTGGTCCATGCACGGCGGATGCAATGGACTCCGATATTACAGCTGAGGGGAAGTGTCTTATCGAGTGATAGCAGCATCATGATTCAGTTGTATGTGTTTGTCACGGATGTGAGTTTCTTAGCAACTGCGTCGAGTCTCGCAGAGACTCAAATGTGCAGAAAGTTTCATACTCCGGACAAATCAGCGCCCGGCTTCTAAAGGGAGAGAAAATTCTGTTTCACTGATTTATATGAGACGGAAACTAGACGGGAACTGTTTCTCTATGAATCTACGATGAGTTTTGTGGAGTTGTGAATAAGAGACATATACTTCTCCGTATATGTAAATTATCCGTCGTAGATAGTAAAAAATGTAAAATGGAGACACACACACACACACACACACACACACAAACACACACGAGAAAACATTTCCTAATCATGTTACATATGATAAAGTTCCAAAATATACTACAACTGCTAAATAAGTGCACGATAGCACAATTTTCTATATATAATTTATATATATACTATATATATTTTCTATATATAATTAATAAAACTTTCCATGCGAAGATTTTAAAGATTAGACGTTTAGATTTTTAGATGTAATTGATAATATGTATAAATGTATGATATAATGTGTCTACGATATAAATACGATTTAACTGAAAAAATTGGAAATATATAATTGAAAATATTCGTGGGTGTAAGACTAATTTAATATATTAATAAAAAAAATAATTTGGTGGTTGATAATAATTTTAATTATTTCTAGAAGATTTATCTCCGAAAGTGCGTGACCATTATCATTACAAGGCTTGTAACGTGAGTGGAAAAGTGGCTTTTACGCTCGCTTGTATTGGAGTAGTACACGTGCCTTTAAACCTCCAAAGAGCTTTTCTCTAAATTTATCACGTTTGTCACGTTGAGTTTCCCAAACAGAGAAGATATTCTCTCTACGTGGTTTTGTCTGGTAACGTGATTGGATAAAACAACGTGTATGTAATTCAACAATCTTATTTTTTATTTACTATCTGCTATTTATTATTTATTAGAAACACCTGGTTAAGCAATCTATAAGATTTCTTATAAAGTATATTTAAGTAAGTACGTAAAATATGTTTTGCAATAAATTGCGATTTATTTATAACATATTGTTGAACGCATGATATTTCGTTATTATTAGTCATTGTTTTTCAATTGTAATCTTGCACAGCAAAAGACATACCTATATCGAAATTAAAATTTAGTGTATGTATTAGAGAGAGAGAGAGAGAGAGAGAGAGAGAGAGAAGTCAGGTTTCTATCAGAATATTTATTTTGAGTTTTTTTTATACATTAAACATTACTTTTCTTATGGTACTATGAATGATGGTTAATTTAAAGGAAGCTCTCTGGTATGGTTTTCATGCTTTTGATCTGAAAGGATCAGTTTTAATCCAACGCTGGTCCTTTTCTCGTTAATTAGGCGCCTTTCGGAGTATTAAACGAGATACCAGAGACGACGATCCGCGTCTTAAAAAAATTATTCCGTGAAGTGATATATTCCAGGACTTAAATAAAGGACTGCTCATTGAATTAGGTGACTTGGGGTGAATAACTGGCGCGGAAAGCGTACCGCGAGGGAGAGACAGAAAAGAGAGCTCGTCAGTTTGAGAGCTCGCGACAAATCGTATTGCGCGAGCTGAACAACGGTTATGAGAGAGGCACTGATTATATTCATAATCGATACGTCGTTGAGACCACCAACACTATCGCGATACGCACACGCAAGAGAAAGATCCTTTTAAAACAGGACGGTATTAATAAGTCGTAAAATCGATTTGCACTGCGCCACTCGTTTGCTTGCTTTGAGCAATGTTCTCTCATTTCTGTGAGAGGATCGTTTATTCGTATAATTTCCATTCAATGTATAGGAAGAGAGGGAGAATTACGAGCAATTCCCTTATTGAGGAAGGACAATGCACGCGGTGGTCGATGACTCGGAAGAATATTTGAGGAATATCAGAAAAGTTATGGTATTTATAGAATATTTATACGGGATGTTGGACGCACGAGTCTAATAAGAATGTCTCGTGAAGAATATCAAATGTATTTACTGAAAATGATTGTAACATGGTAGACAAGAGTGTGAATACTTCATACTTCATATTTGTACAAATCTTACATCCGCGTAGAGAATATAATAAAAATATGATCGCAAGGAAACCCTTTTCTTTCGCTAATAAACTGGAAGATTCTGCATTGAAGTGTGTTGTATTTATTATTTTAGTTGTTCCAAATTAAATGTCCGAGTTTGAATCGCAAAGTTGAAGGGTTATAACTAAAAATAAATAAAGAGCAGCTAAGTGGCATACATAGAGAAAGATTTGTTGAAAACTACTGTATATAACAATAATTGGTTACCGCAAAATTGACAGGTTAATGATGGACAAATCATTACATTTCAAAAATCGGACATTTATTTCGGAACAACCTAATACACACACTGCATTTCTCTGATTTAATATTAAAACTGCATTTTTTGCACATAATTCTTATAATTATTAAAACAATTATCATAAGAAATATTTTATATGATGATCACAAGAAGTATTTTATATGATCCTAGAATGGTTCACGAACTATTTTATTTACGCGCGCTTATTTCTGTTCATGTATTTATAATACATATTCTATTCATCGATTCAGTCAGCAAATTAGACTATGTTTAACTCTCAAAGGGTGAGAAACAATTTGCACCCCCGTTTTGATTGTGTGCACGCGCATGCTCAAAGTAAATGACTAACAGGGTGACTTCTCGTCACCCGGTATACACGTGAAGAGAGCAGAGGCACGCGACAAAGTTCGAGGGTTGCGACACGTGTAGGGAAAGAGAGGGCAATAGGGAAAGGGCAGACAGTGGTGTATCTAGGAAATTCTCAAGAGTGGGATTAAGGTAGCAGTAAAACGTTTTCACAGTGAGAAAGAAAATAATCGTAATATTACAATTTAAAAATTTTCCTTTATTTTCGCATCCGTCGTCGCGAGACGATATCTCGAACTTCCAGACATGTCTTGCAAAAAAAAAACAATCACTGCAAATCAATTTAGCTATCGAGTGACCGCGCAGTTTCCTTCCTGGATCCGCCCCTGGCGAAAAGAGGGGCTCGAGAAGCAAGAGAGACAGAGAGACAGAGCTATCGCGAGAGAAAGGGGAGGGAATGGTATCAGAACGAGGATGAAGGCAAAGAAAGACAGAAGAAAGAGAGAGAGAGAGCTAGAGAGAGAGAAAGACAAACAAAGAGGAAGTTATCGAAAGGAGGAGGGAATCAAAGAGGAGAGCGCGCGCGCGCGGGTGAAATAGAAGGAGAGAAAGAGGGAGTGAGAGAGAGAATCCAAGCCGTAGCCGCGTATCGATCGACCAGCAGAAAACTACCCCCTACCAGGAGACTTCGCAGGTTGCGAGAGACCGACTGCGTACGAGAGTAGTCGGTGGTGCTCTCGTGCGGTGCTCGTGGACCCACGCGGATTCTGTTCGTCCCTCACCTACGCACGCACGCACTCACGCACGCACGCACGCACGCACGCACGGCAGGCACACATCCGCTCGCGTCCGGCTCGATACGGTCATCATCCACGTCTCCGTCGTTGGCGCGCGCTAGGGGTGCATTTAGGGGTGTATCCGGTTCGCCGGACGGCCGAGGACTCGCAGGCAAAGGTGAGACGTGTCCCATGTCGCACTTGCGATTGCAATGCGCCTATTTACCCGCTTACTTCGCGTTAACCGCGTTGCACCATGCGACTCGTCATAGCATCCAGGCTCCTCGTTCCTCCGTTCTTGATCGCCGAAATTAGCGCGTTCCTAATTCGACATCGTGCACATCGCGTGACGTAGACGAACCCTGCTGAACGATGGTCGTCTTATTCGCGAATTATAGATGATACGAGGCGAAGCAGGGATGACAGAAAAATTCGTGACTGCTCGACAGGCTTAATCTAGTCCAAGTTCTATCTCTATGCGATTAATCGTCCGTCTTTCTTTTCTGTCTGTGTGTTGTGTGTGCCTGTGTGTAATGTATGTATATATAACATTTCTGCACGATATAACGCCACTTATAGTTGTCCATACTGCAGTACTATGTAGTATATTGATCTCATAGAAATTTGTCGAGTATTTATGGAACATTGTCGCTATTTGATATGCATTGAAGAGAGTTAGTCCTCAAAAATGTTGCCACCATTTGTTGTCACCAACTGCACTATAGATTTTTAGTTTCATATTTTGAACCCCGTGAAAGGTAGGTCGCGCGATGAATTCGTTGACGAATTCGAATTCGTTGATGTGTGTGGTATAGCGACGCTCTCATTGAAACCCGAGTTTATCATTCATAGTCATACTCGTTTTGCTAGAGAGAACTCTGTTATATGAAACGTCTATCTCGATACGCGAGAGAATTCAATCAATGCGGAATATGTCGTTTGTCATTTACAGAGCAAGTTGGTTCTAATGATTCCTCGTTTATAGATTCTGTGACGCGAATTTCTGTATTGTATCCTAGACATTAATATGAATGCTTCTGTTAGTGAAATTAGGCCATATTTTAAAATTCCCTATGTGGACTATTTTGCAAATGCAAAGAATTTATAGTTATAGTTTGCTCGTTCGATGCTTATCTTCAGATTAGAACTGGTTACAATTACTTTTCACATTATCATAGAGGGGCATAAGCCTTGATATTATCACAAGGATTTGAACAGGAAGTCTATTGTATTGATTAATCGTTTGCAATCATTATAACTTAAATTATAGTTTATTTCGGAAGAACATTGTCATGAAGGAAGCTGTCCTTGTGGTGGTCCTCGTCAAGATGTTAACCACGTAGTTTTTTATTGTTTATTATACAGAGTTAAGACTCAGCCTTTAATTGCTTATTTGAAAGCTAAGTTTCCTTTTTTTCTTATGATTAAAGATCCTTCTAAATTATGATCAAAGAGCCTTCTAAATTATGTCGTCTTTTCGTGGAATTTTTTAAATTCATTGATTTGAAATAAGAGTCAAAGCGTTTAATAGACTACATCTAGTTCTTTTTATGAGACAAATATCCCTGTCGTTAGCCAATTCGAACCCGTTTGGGAATTGGGAGCCATTATTATAAGACGAAGAAGAAGAAGAAGATACATGAATCCATCGATACATGGTGTTCTTTATTGAGAGAATGCAATTGTTAATTCGTCATTGTGAATTCGTCTCATAGATTCAGCTGCTATAAATTGTTATAATTTTGCAGTAACGTTGACCAAATTATCACGCTATAACATTAACGGATTATAATGTCGTACTACATTATATGTAAAATATGTAAAAAGATATATAAAAAATATATAAAAAGGTTTATTCTGATAAAGCTAAATTTTAAAACTTACGGGACTTTTCCGTCCCTTACTTCTACGGGAGTCGCGCAAGAAAGACTTATCGATGCATGCCACTCGCCGTTAATAAGAACACGCATTACTTGCTCTCATTAGAGCCTGTTAAGAGGTCGGGTCGGCGGCACGTTGTAATATACGGCTTCACGCGTAGTCTTCACGATGAGATCATCACATGCGAAGGCTCCATCTCTTTCGATACCTGCAGCTTACTGATCCTCATGCCAGGCAATATGATGGACCGTTGGGCGTTACATCAGCTACGAGTCATGATGTCAGAAAAACACGGCGATCGATAACATTGAAAATCATCCGCTTCCCTTGGCGAACGGCCAGCGTTCGCTGCCTATAAATTCAGGGCTGTCGTCCTGTTTTCTGACGTTCATTCCCTGCCTTCCTCTCCTTCGCGTTACTTTCCCTCGTAGCATCGCATTCAATTTCAGCTGTTTGATAGTCTTGTCTCATCTTTGCTGTTACAGCTCGGGACGATTTGCAATTGTGATCCAGGAAGCAACGGCACATCACAGCAGCATCATGGCGTTCGCCGGGCTCAAGAAGCAGATCAACAAGGCGAATCAAGTGAGTATCTTGCTTTTCTATAATTAGAGGATTCTTACCTCTGCACATAATTAATTTCTGCATATAATTATCGAATAAGTTGCGAATTACAAAAAGTCGGAAACTTTGAAGAATAGGCAAAGTGCATCACGTTTTTAATATGTAAATATTTCTTCGAATATTAAATAATAATAAATCGGTACTCAATTAGGAGATGGGGGGGGGGAATTATTTCACGAAAAATTAGTTGACGGATCACAAATCATTTCCTTTCTCAAAGAGTTTATCGATTTCTTTTTCAAAAGTGTACTCGTGGCATTCGCAGTTAAAGTTTAAATTTTTCTACGTGAGACTTTAATTGCTCTGACTAATTGAATCACACGATGTCTTATGTGTCCGAGTTAATGTTATTGATCTAGCGCTTGCGATTGCCGAAGGAAGGCATCGAGCTAGCAATTTAGTACGTACGATTCACTGATGCGCCGAAGCATCGTTGAAAGTTTAATCGTACGCCATTAATGACAGCGCTCGTATATCAAGCCATATTACGTCAATTACTGGCAATGTATTGCTACTTTAGGGCGATTTTAACAGCGGCATTACAAACTTTCGGCCGCCAACGCGATCTCTCTTTGCGAAATACACGGAAAAGTCTTAATACGATTACGCGTATCGAGAAATTCATGATGTTCTTGGCGCTCGTGTACCTAGTTAGATTCTTGTGGGCACTAGAACATTTTCATGCAGTAGTTAATGCAATCAGCGAAACAAGCGAGCAAGCTCGATAGGTTTGAAAACGCGATACGCGGGTGAATTATTACTTATCATAATGATATATACATACATTTTCACATATATTATATATGTATGTATATAATATTATATTATATTATTATGTATATAATATTATATCCAATATTATACACACGTAATATGCGTGAAAATTATAAGCGTAACTATTTTAGATAAAACAAAGATCGATGTAAAATATAATTTATACAAGAGATTTTAAGATTAAAACTAGCCTTTGCTTTGTAAATAGCAAATCAAGATTTGCTATAATTTCTCATAATTCTATACACTGAGAAAAATTGTTTGATTGTACCAACAAGACACATATGATAGAATGCATTTTGATTAAACCAAGCAGAATTTTTAATTATCACGATAGGATTGTATATTTTATAATTAGAACGTTTGATAGACTGTACTATAATCTAGTAATTCCTGAAGGAATTCTAATTCGTCCGTTTTCCAACAGACAAACTGGTTAAACCTACCAGATTTTATTTTAGTGTATAATTATGTAACATGCCTATGATATGATCTTTGTTTCTCTATTTTTAATTTCTCAAATATTGATATTTGCCTTGAGATTCTATGCGATATAATGAAAACGATTTATGTGCGTCACGTGTATACTTGTGTTCTAAATACCGTGGAAAACTCGATTGTGTGAAATTTCTAACATTGAAGATAAGGAGATTGCGTTTCGCGTTAAACGAGACGCACCAGACGCGCGCTTACGGGTCGTGCGAAGTTCTGCATAAACGGCACTTCTTGCTGAGCACATTGTGGACGCGTAATGAAAATTGCTGCAATTCCCATGTGCGACTGCCGGGGCACGCAAAGCACTATTTACATTAGCGTATGCGCATTAGTCCCGCGAGATAAAATGCCGATGGAAATTATTAATATTACAGTAGTATCTATAGTATTATATCTGATGATCACTTATACACAATACACATCGCGCGTTATATTGCGTTTTTGATAAGATAATATACGGAGTACACATTATCCACTATGTTACACATAGTGTAACTTTGTTGATATTTTACGATTTAATCCTAGCTTCCCACACAGGGTGCCTGAAAATAAAGTAAAATAAAGTAATTTACGAGTTTTGAATGTAACTTTTTTTTCAGTTTAATTTAATTTTCATTTTAATTTATTTAATATAATCTTTTTTCATTTAAAAATTTTTCAAGCAAATATTTTACAAACTACTTTCTTTTTCAAATTTTCCTATGCATAGGCATATTCCTTGATGTGTGGCGTATCGATGAAAAAAAAGCGACTTAAAAGCAATTTATTTTTTCTTATATTTTTAACTAAATATTCGACGTGGGGTAGTCTGTACCCCAATGTGGAAAGCCTGTGAAAAAGGAAAGTGTGGGAAGCTAGGGTTAAGAAGACGCAGTTCACGATTTCTGAAATGTTGCTTAAAATGAAGCTGACGAAAAGCTTTAAGAGTTTTAATACTCTGAGCATGAACCCTGCCGGTTGAGGATCGCGTTGGTGGATTGTTATCTTGGGATTAATTAGCAGGGGTTTTGCAGCGACCTGTAAATGCCAAATGCAGACCTACGTGGGCAAGTTCGGTCGAGCGAAAAGTAAGTGCGCGCGTGTGTGTGTGTGTGTGAAACATTGCGTTATTGAATTATCACGGTGTCGTGATTCATCAAAGCCCGCTCGGTATTTTCTGTATGATGCTGATGCTGCGTGCACCTTCGCATACCGGACGATAGTTTGATGGTAGTGCACACGTAAATAACGCGTAGGCGGAGTTTCATATTGCGCCGCAGTGAAAATTGCGTGTCTACCCTGTCGTGTGTGAGTGCGGAAAACCCAGAAATCGAACACGCACACACCTACACACGCGCTTCACTTTCTGCGCCCTAATTGCATTTGCCACGATGCATACATGTATATATATAGACGTATGGTTGGTGTGGTGAGTGCGGAGTTCTAAGTGCATCGCCGCCGTTGTGATGTCGCGTGTTATACCACCACTAGATCGAAGCTCGCAATATTGCGGATGTCCTGTTTGTTATCGATGGTGAGGACGACGGCGAGCGGATATTTTTACGACGCGACGCTTGCCCGATGATCGTGAAGTCATTGATGATCGAGTTGGGGATTGATCAAGCATGTGGGGCTACGAAAATACGTGTCCGCTGTTCTGCTAAAATGTGATTCGATATGATATACGTATGAAACAAGTGTTGCATATACTATTTTGAAATTACGTTGAGAAAGAGGAAACAAGAAAGAGAGAGAGAAGGAGAAAGAGAGTAAATGAAACACCCTCTACATTTTTATGAATTAAATATTGCAATTTTTTTCTTCCCTTTCTTTCATTTGCGTAATTCTAATTGATATTTAACATCACGTTTTAACAGATCGCTAATAGCATTTATAAGCAAATATTACAATTTCCTTTTATCTCTCTTGAAAAGTCAGGTCCTTTGACTTTTGCTTTTTTCTACATTTTTATAAATTAAATATTGCAATTTTTTTTCTCCCCTTTCTTTCGTTTGCGTAATTCTAATTGATGTTTAACGGATTGCATTTTAACAGATCGCTAATAGCATTTATGAGCAAATATTGCAATTTCCGTTTGTCTCTCTTGAAAGGTCGGATCTTTTGACTTTTGCTTTTTATATCGAGTATTGAGGATCCGCACATTGCGAATGTGTAATTTCAATCTCTTGAGTCGATATCGCGCGGGCGGACACGCCTGCGAAATTCGACGCCGATTAGGTGGCTATTGCAACAGTCGTCGGTGGCTGTTTTGATTCAAGCGCGGCGGCGGTCTCATTGGAACATGAACTGTGCTCGTTCGTGGAACAAGTAATCTGTATTTAGACCAACATCCCTATTCGATCTGTAACGGTTACGCGCGAGTACCTTGCTTTAAGAGCGCTTTAAAGCCGAAGGAGTAACGCGAGTCCGCGCCGAATGTGTGTCACGAGTTTTACAATAAACGCCGTGTGTTTTACTCACGGCGTTAAAATTTCAGGCTTATTCAAGTTGATTGGATTGCGAGCGACTCGGCACGTTGCAAGAATTATGAATCGGTTCTAAATACAGCTGTGCCTCGAGCACCAATCTTGCCGACCGGCCGCGATGTTTTCCAATAATATAATATTTTTGCGTAACTCACGCTAATAGTGAAAGCCATCGCGAAAGTGACTCTGAATCATACATGACCACTTCTGATAAAAAACGGATACTCCTTGAAACTTGGCACTTATTGCCAGGGGGGGAGGGGGCGTTTTATCGTGTATTTATTATTTGCGCTACTTTACAATATTAATCTAATTGTAAGCTGTTGTAACTTTCATTTTAATAGAAAAAGAATTTAATTAAACTTGAAAGCAATATCTCGTCCTGGATATGAAAGAGTAAACCATTTTTATCAAACCAGTTTTGTCAGTTTATTTGCGATATTTATAGGATTATATTAAATTAAAAAAAGCGTTTTCCTTTTCTTGAATATTTAAGTATTTTCGCTCACCTTACATCTTAGCGATTCTTAATTGTTGTGGTACTTGCGTTGCGTGACGAATCACTCTTTTCACAAAAGGAAATATTGCGCATATATTTCAGCGCGATATTTTATATGCGCGATCTAAATCGCTGGAAGCGGGACGCATTTCAACGTAAAGCGCGCGGCATTGTGAGCAATTCGACGCGAGTCAAATTTACTTCAGAATGACGTTTACTACAGGGGTGATGGTTATGTACGTCCCTGCGAGCACCCCTCGGAAATGGGTCGTCGTTAAAATATGGGTCAGGGTCTCTGTCTCCTGCGAGCAATCCCGCTCGCAAAGCTCACCGGTGCGATTAACCGTGCGATACGTACCTTCACGTTCTCTACTCTCTTTCTTCCTTCCTGTGCACGCGATATCTGTGAATGCATGGAGAAAATAAATCGTGCGGCATTATATTGCGGATTATGCTCTCCCATATTCGAGAAAGCCGAGTTTGTTTAAATGGAACGCTGCGCCGCGGATTAATCGGACATTCTTTCGATTATTGGGAATTCCGGCTATTTTCCCTCCCCCTCTTTTTCTCTCTTGAACTAAATACTCCAATTTGTGCGAACAAGATTGAATTACCTGCACAAAATGTATTTACAGGAATTTTGAAAGAGCTTACGTCTGCTAGTACCTGTGATAATTAGTATTAACTTTGGTTTGTTCAACTTTTTCTTATTGCTTGTGCTGCTGGACAAATCTGAAGACAGAGAAAGAAATTAAGATCTCGGAAATTGCAAACTCGACATTAATGTTGATGCTGTCAATTCTGTTTAATAATGCAATCCACTTTAGATTTTGCGTTGCTCGATTGAACTGTCTCACCTTTACAAAATGGTCCTTTTTAAATTTTATATATATATATATATATATATAATTTATCATATATTTAAAATAAAAAGTAAGATCGACTAAGATTATCAAAATTTAAAGTAGTGTCGGACCCAAGACTTAAACTTTATTTAACAGAAATTGTATCGTCGCGAGTTGTTTCGTGCCAAGCGATTTGACCGAATTTTGCGGACCTTGGCAGGATTCATGTCCTTTTTTCACGCTGGCGGAGTTTCAATGGCAGGCGATATTTTGCTCACTGAGATAGATCGACGAGCTGCGGATATTATTGATCCGAGAAAGAGCCATCCTTCCCTTGCCGGTGATATTTTCTCTGCCCTTAACTTCTCTCTCACGCACACAGACATTCCACCAGCCTTCCACAATGCTTCTTTTAATCTTTTCTCAAATCCCTGATTTCACTCTGGGAAGTATCCCGACGGTCCCAAGAAAACTCATACCGTGTCTCAAGATGATATCGATTTATGAGCAATTAATTGACCTCGTCCAATCAAGGTGGTCCATAAAAAAGTTAAAGGCATTACGGGCCTTCTCAGCGCTTTATGGTCTTCAGGAAGTGATTTTCGAGAATGATCCCATACGTGAACGATAACGATCGCATAAACATGAAATGCTTGCCTTAAAGTTTAAAGTGTAAATTTCTACACCAAAAGTCAATGTATTTTACAGATTTATCTTTTTATTGTATAATGTTTGCTTTCATCAATTTCGGGAGAATCCTTCTACTCTACTGAAACTCGATTCCCATACTTGTAACTGGAGCAACTCACATGTCAGATGATACGCGGCTACTTAAACTTATTACTTTTCATGGTCACTTCAGCTATATAACGAAATATTTTGTACGATAAATACTTCGTAAGATAAATGATAAAGTATTAGTTTTTGCAATCCGTTTCAGTTAGGTTTCAAGAAGATAAGAACACAATTTTCGATACAATCTAATGAATGTTGACAAGTTTAATCAAGAGTTTGGGCGAATAGAAATTAGTCTTGTTTGTAATCTCGTCAAATCGGATTAAGAACTTCAAAATGTTGTGTTCATTTAGATCTCATGCTAAAGATAAATTTCTTTTACAGTATATGACGGAGAAAATGGGCGGAGCAGAGGGAACGAAGCTCGATGTCGACTTCGTGGATATGGAGAGGGTGAGTGGTGTATTTTCGTGCGCTCCGAAGTAGAGAGAGGAGCGTCTTCCACAATTTTCGCATGGTTCTTTTGTGAGGACGTCAAGAAAGAGATGGCTTGTATGTTCCATATCGGTAGCATTATTACTGAATTTCAAAGATTCAGCTTCTTTCAGCCTTCTGCTATGGGTTTTATCAATCATTTACCATCTTTCAAAGTTCTTTGTACCTTTGCATAAATAAACTATGAGAGCAGAAGTTGCAAGATTGAGAATGTTATAAAACGAAGCTCCGCAGAAACTTTTTACGGTCAACTTCCTCTTAGTGCTTTGTTTTATTCTCATTCCGATATAGATGACCCGATAAAGTTTGTCGAGGAAATAAAACGCTTCTTTAAAATTATTTTCAATTTTAATTTGACTGTTTTAACTCTCAAGTTTTGTGAGAAGCGTTTCTTGATGTTCAAAACGAATCGACTTACCTGAAAACGTCACATGCAGAAAACAGATGTCACTTATGAGCTCGTGGAGGAGCTACAGATGAAGACGAAGGAGTTTCTTCAGCCGAATCCAACTGCAAGAGCGAAAATGGCTGCGGTCAAGGGTATCAGCAAGCTCAGCGGTCAGGCAAAGGCCTCAACTTATCCTCAACCGGAAGGTGTACTCGGCGATTGCATGCTCACTTACGGCAAAAAAATGGGCGAGGACAGCGTTTTCGGTATATGCAATTTACAATTGTTTAATTTAGAGTAAGCTTTCTTATGATGCTGGAAAGAAATTTGAGCGCTTTGCGAAATATTCTTCAAGATATAAGCCACCCTCTAGATCAATATTTCTCCCTTAGATATCGATTATTAATATTAATTTTATTTTTACGAAAACTAACATGATTATTCCAAGTTTTGTTTCAAACGATACAATTTCTTAGCAGAAATTAAGAATTGATTAATAATTACAGATGAGCAAATGAATTACATTTAGGAGAATATTAACATTTGGTTAACCCTAGCTTCCCACACTTTCAATTTTCACGGGTTTTTCACACTGGGGTACAGGCTACCCCACGTCGAACATTTAGTTAAAAATTTAAGAAAAAATCAATTGATTTTAAGTCACTTTTTTCCATCGATACATCAAGGAATGTGCCTATGCAGAGGGAAATTTAAAAAAGAAAATAGTTTGTAAAATATTCGCTTGTGAAAAAAGGTCACATTCAATAATCGTGAATTACTTTATTTTACTTGGGGTCTCAGGCATCTCTCTGTGGGAAGCTATGATTAAACATGAATGCAATCTTACGGTTAAGAGAGCAGGACGTTTTGAAGATCGTCAGGACCAGCAAGACAAATTGTTCGAACATCCTTTTACTGTTTATCTCCTTTTTTATTAATCCTTACAGCCCAGGCTCTCATTGAAATGGGTGACGCTATGAAGCAAATGGCGGACGTGAAGTATTCACTGGACGATAACATCAAGCAAAACTTCCTCGAGCCGCTGCATCATCTGCAGACCAAGGATCTCAAAGAAGTAATGGTACGGTTATTAGAAAAGTCGCGTGTCTTGCACGATTAGACTCGGTTGTTCGCCGAGGCAGTCATGTTGCTTCCTCTTTTTTTCACGTAGAATCGTGCGTGCGTTCGATCTCGTCCGTTTTGTTGTTTCAGCACCACCGGAAGAAACTGCAAGGCCGCCGGCTGGACTTTGATTGCAAGCGGAGACGTCAAGCGAAAGGTACGTCAAAGTTCCCTGCATGCACTCGCTTCTCGTCCTCTCGCGTTCGCGTTCTTATTGATTTATTCAGGCGAGCCGACGTCGGAGCAGACGCACGTGTCCTTGCACGAACACGTCGTCGCCCGCGACGCTCGCAATTGGAAGAGTTGAAATAAAAACTGCTTACTGGGCCGGAATGACCGGGAAAGTTATGGCGAAACCATAACGTCGATAATAACGTTAGAAGATTGCGCCTCTCTAAACGGAGGAAAGCCAGGATTACCCGATCGTCATTCCTGAAACAACGGTATCATAAAACGGAGCGGGGAGAATGACATGACGATATAGCACCAATGGGAAAAGGTCACAACTGCAAAATTGTCATTTTCGCAGAGAAAAAGCGTCGTGAACAAAGTGAAGAATACTGTGCGCATATACATTGAAGGGAAGCCATAATTGCAAAATTATCATTGACGAGACGGAAGCACGATAAAGTGCTGCGAATGATACGATATCCATCTCAAGGAAACGATTATGTACCTGGAAAAATTCGCGTATTTTACTTAAAAATGCTACATCTTTTTATTATTATTAATGTAATTCTTTCCTTTAGAGAAATGTGTTATCGACATTTATATAAAAATAAGATATAAATGTTTGCATTTGTTTGCATGAATTTTATTGCAGTCTCTTTATATTTTCTATCATGACGCAATTTTAATTACATTTTTCTTAATCTTGTTAATTTCAGCACTACTTAACAGTATGCTAATAATACAACATATAACATATAAGACGTCTCTGACGATTTTATCGATCTTGCACTTTTTGACCTTTACACATGGTTTCTATTTCGACTCTTCGCTCACGTTTTTCTACCGGTGGATTTCTAGGCTCACCGGTGGATTTTAAGCTTTTCATGAGACAGCTTCTCTCTTTCAATCGTCAGCATGCATGTACGAGAAAATAGAATCATATATATGATCTAGGGAATATTCTCTAGATGATTCTCTCTCTCTTACAATGCCCCATTATCGCGATGAAGTCGTTGCATGGGTAGATGCAAGTGATGCAATTCTTGTTTTTGCGATGGAAAGGAGATCTTTTACTCGCATGCTGCGCTGCCACGAGCACGATCAATTAGATTAACAAATCAGCGCGCTGGAGATTTATTATAAAAATTGAACGAACGGAATATATATATATAATGACACACATATATTTATCCTTGATATTTAACACAGTATTTTATAAATTAAATCTAAATATCTATTGAATAATATAATATAAATTAAATCTATTAAAATTATTAAAAAATTTCAGAATTATTTTGAATTTCTGTTTCATCTCTAATGATAGAAATTTGATCTGATAATTAGCACATTTAATTAATTAAATTAGATGTTTTGCCATTATAATTCTTCTATATTATTCTTACGTATGATTGAATATTTACCTTTTAATTATATGATCAACGTTTAACTTCTCTGTGTTTTGTTCAATGTTCGCTTAATTATTAGCGACTGGGAGAAGATCTATTAGTCCGCATGTTGGAAGTCCAATACGGTCGCCATATATTGGTATGGTGAATTTTGTTACGCGTTGAAGAGCTTGCTGCTGATGTATCTTTAGGAAATTATTGTCCGTTAATGTGCTTTCCAATAACAGAATTTAGAAAATGTTTAAAAAGTATCTAAACTTGAAAATATATTTTTAATGACTATCTATTATAAATGCTTAGATGATTAAGACACTTTTTAGATTTTTAGTTCTTTATGCAAATATTAGTTTTAAGAATTTTGCTATAATTTTGCAATGACACTTGAATGCGCTTTTTCAGAAATATTGCGCTTGTATGCTTGTATTATTAATTATGTTTTTCTTCTCCTTTTGCGCTGTACTGTAAGATGTTAGATTTAGGAAACGAAGCAACCCAGTAGTGCATTTTTAATGTCGGCGGGGCAACCGTTTGCGAACAGGTTCTCACGTTTCAGACGACGAGATTCGTCAGGCGGAGGAGAAGTTCGAGGAGAGTCTTCACCTGGCACAGATGGGCATGTTCAATCTATTGGAGAACGATGTAAGTCGTCGTCGTCGTCGTCATCGTTCCTAATTCCGAAATCCATGCGTAATGCGTGCAAATCGAAATTCTTACATCCTTTGCAGATCGAACAAGTGGCACAATTGGCAACCTTCAGCGAAGCTCTTCTCGAATATCATCAACAGTGCACCGAGATCCTTAGGGGGCTAACGGAAACACTTCTGGAGAAGTACGTGATTAAAAATTACAAGAAAAATAACAACACATATCAAATGTGTAACATAAAGTATCTTTTGCTTTTATTTTATTTCTCTAAAACAAAATTGTTACTAATGTATTCGTTTTATCAGTACACATATATACAGCTCCGCGTAAACGAATAAATGAAACTCTTCGAATAAATAGAACGAATAAATTCATTTTTATATGAAAGGGGCTTACAATTAACTAGATATTTTTCCTTACGTTTATATATCCATTTATATAGTGATTCATCTCTCGAATAATGTTTGATTAAATATTATTTTTTATACAGGAAAGAGGAAGCGGCGAATCGACCGAAAATGGAATTTGTACCGAAAACGTTGGCGGATCTGCACGTGGACAGTGGATTGTCAGACCACATGAACGGTGGGAACTTCTCCCTTCACGGTAAAACACATTTCACAAATACTCCACACAACGGCGCGATAACACTCGGATGGTCTGGCTGTCTAACTGTTTCCCGTTTTTTCTCTCTTCTCTATCTCTTTCTCTATTCTCTAACGCAGGCGTTTACGTGTCCTTACGTGCTACCATACTAACCAATATATTACATTCTTCTGTCTCTTACATCCCGTATGAAGTGCTCTTGGCGAAACCCTTGTGTTTCGTTCTCTCGCACGTACGCAATTTTTTGCATCCGTCAAAACTAATCAGAGCCTAATTTTACCTTCCCTAAAGTATCTACGTATCTGTGATGTAAATAAAATTCTTACTTTCCTGGTTTGACTCTTTTAAATGAATCCTAATGCCAAAAAATTGACAGTCTACGATAGTGTACTCACATTTGCTGTACATTTGCTAAGCTAAACGCAGAATGCTGTTTGACGTTACTCCATTAAAAAAATTCATTAACAGTCGCATGCATCATGTAACAAAGTTGCATACAAGTGCCAATTTATTCGAAAAATGAAGCATCGACGTTTGATTTAGCCAATTCGAGGACCCTGCAAACTCGCAACCGAAGATTAATAAAGTAATCGTGCTGTCAATTATGTTAACGTATCGAATATTAATCCTTGAAATTAATCCTTGAAAGATCGATCGCCGTGATTTCGCGTGTGATACACATACGCGGCACACGTACATACATGCTGACACATACACACCTAAAACATCACGTTGTCACATTGTCACACATTCCACTTTTCCTCCAATTGTGCTGTGTCTGTATAAAGTGGCGTACCTGAATGTCTGTCCTTCTGACACAATGTAGGGTCAAGTCGAGCCGGCTCTCCGATTCACGGGGACGGGAAGCGCTCGCAGCTCGAGCTATTTCCGGCCGGAAACCCGCCACAATCTGCCAATGGTAAACTTTGCATGGGGGTTTCCTTCCCTTTCTCTCTGTTGACGAACAAACCGAGGGACGTTCCTATTCCGAATGTGTCGCTTAAAGGCAGCTGCACCAACCGCCGCGCTTTTAAGGGCGGTTAACGTAATTGATACCCAAAGTTTCTCTTTCTTCTTTCAATCAGCTTAGTGAGAATGAATGATCCTCCAGCGGAATTAATTGTGACCAAGGCGGTTGATGCGACCGATCCTGTGTATCTCTTTCGTTTCTCTTTTTGTGGAATTATTCACCGCTTCCGTGTGTAACGATTCGGATGACTAATCACCATGCATGTTTGTTACATAGTGTCTTGCCGTTCCCTGTGTTGCGGAAGAACATTATGTTACACAGTTTTTAAGTAATCTATAGTAATAATCTGCAGTAAGAAGGGTAGTGGATTTTCTAATCACGCAAAAAAGAAAACGTGCGTTCTAAAATACTTTTAAAAACTATTTTTTGCTAATGAGAGATATTCTGTACAGGCAGGAAAGCTATCTTTTTCTTGTTGCAACATCTTAGCAAGTGAAATAGTTGAGGCTTTATTAATAATTAAATATTGATTTAATCGAGGAATTTACTTTTACCGAGCAACATTATTTTACTTTTGCATTTAGAGAAGATCAACACCATACCGCTTCATTCGACACTATATTTCCGCGAGATAGTTCACAATCTGCCAAAGGCATTGAGAGGCAGATTGATAAATGTGTGTAGTCTGAATATAGTACGCGGCACGCATTTATGAGACGTTTTTATCGGAGATTAGCATGCTAATTAGCCTGGTAGTTTAGCACACTTGTACCAATTATTTCCAGCTTCACCCTTACCTTCACCGAGTAAATCGCCTGCGAGGACGCCGATGACACAGAGAACGCCGTGCTGCACAGCCCTTTATGACTTTGAGCCCGAAAATCCCGGCGAACTTGGATTCAAGGTAAGTACGCAACATTATTACAATATCAATGTTTAAGAAATGTTTCTAGAAAATACCCCAAAAATGTTATATTCTTTAGATAGCTGTAAAAAATACGCTATAATATATTTTTCGTACGATCTTTTATTAAAAATTGATTTTAAATGCGATTTTACACTTACAAAACAAATCTTGTTGATTTCGGAGCAAGTGTAGAACATAAATTAATTTAATCGGAGCTTCCAATTATTATTTAAATCTGCTTTTTGTTTTTCTTTAGTCATCATGTGATTATTTTCTCAAGATTTTTGTGCTATTTAAGGACGGTGATTAATGATGCTCGGTGTATTTTCTTCCGCAGGAGAATGACACGATCACCTTGACCCAAAAGATCGATGAGAATTGGTTCGAGGGCAGTTTGGACGGCCGCACCGGTTACTTCCCCGTGACTTACGTGCAGGTCGTAGTGCCATTACCCTAAGAAGACGCCGCGCATCTCGAAGCCAAAGACCCTGCATATTCGTTCACTAGCGTCTATTATTACTACTACTACTACTACTACTACTACAGGATTATTCTGCTCTCCAGCTAGCCTAAAATCTAGATGACCCCTCTCGACGAACTATCTACCTATCTATCGTCACTTACGTTGCGGTCTCAAGCTTGTGTCCAGGACGCGTTCCAGAGTTTCTCTATTCCCCTTTCACCCGCCCTACACAGAGCTCCCTCTCCCTTAAATCCGAGAATAGTCTCTATTACGCATGTTAATGTACATATATAATGTTATAGTGTATTTTATTCGACATAAGGACTTTCGCGCACGCAGACACACACACGATGATATACACGTATATACATACAATTATCCAAGAAATATGTGCAGATACATATAGAAATGTTATACATGTATACGGACACGTGATACATCACAGTTACACACACACACACACACACTTACTTAATACAAGCACACAGACACATCAAAGTACCTACGATAGCAGTTCACTGTCAAGGGCGGCTCTCTCCTCTCATCTTCTGTTTTTTAAGTTATCTTCCGTCTCATCGAGATGCTTTCGAAATATTTTCACCATAGTTTGAGTGCACAAAAGAAGGAAGAACAGAAATCGAGCATAACGCAATACGATTATGGCGGAGCGCGAATTTTTCGATCTTTCCCTTTGGGATTTAATCCTTCCTCTCCCCCCCCCCCCCCGAGTTTCTAAGTTTCGCCCCCGAAAGCATCGTACATCGTCCCGACAGCGGGCTGAAACTCGGCGTTCGTTCCCATTGCGCGCTGTGGCCCATTTCGAACGGGGTGAGATTGCTCCGGCAGATAAATTCTTTTTTGCTAGGGTAGAATGAAAATTGTAAGCTTAGCTAACGTAAATTCTGATTAAATCCTTCTCTACCCTTGTTTGTACGATAGGCAGTATTGAAGCGAGACAGCGAATTGTTGGACGGAGAATTAGAAATCACCCCGTAGCAAAGCTAGACTCTAAATCGTCTTCAATTTAAGGAAGACATTATTAAACATAAAATTTAAAGGGTGAGATTTTAAACTTTCTGTGAAACGTTTGCATTTATAATTATTACGTTCTACAATCTTTACATGATCGAACGATTGATATAGTCTTTACATGATCAAACGATTGATGACATTGGAGCAATCTTACACGATTCTAATTACTTGCTCTCTTAGTGGAAAAGGATTCCTGGCCATGTACGTTTCTTCATGGTCCTACTTATCGTACAGTCGAGCGCATGACTCCCCGCGAGAGTCTGATCATCTAATCGCGGCATTGTATTTTGTGTTGGTCCGCGCGGCGCAAAAATTTCTTTGTTATTGTGTAGTGTCCTTCAATAATAATAATAATGTTATAGCGATTCATTCCAATTTTGTCACAACCGATTTTGACCGTATTTTCGATCGTTTGTTTCTTGTTCCCCCTTTTACGTCTTCGCTTGTTTCTTCTGTTTAGTTTGCTAAACGACACTAGCTAGAGTTTACTTTAAGGATTTACTTTAAGCAAACTCGAAATGGCGGCGAATCTCTTCCACGAAGTCATTATCAATTTACCTGTGATTGTCGTAAATAATTCCTGATATTTGATTGTTTTTGGGCAATACAATCTCGATCTCTATTTGTGATTGGAAAATTTTCGGATCAGTGCTGATAATGATAAAGTGAAGCTGGAGGAAAATTTATTTATTGAAAATGTTTATAAATTACTATGATGCTCGAAATATTTAGCTTTATGGAAAGCATCAAGATCGTTTTGAAATAATGCAAAATTATTTCATGAAGCAAGTAATGTAATTTTTAATTATTTATAATTTTTTAATTATTTATAATTTCCTTTTCTGTATATTTATCATTTTTCTTCGTGTACGTACTCGTAATTCGTGTCGATATATGTATCGTTTTTTATTGAATTTTTAGCGTATCCGAAACTTTTCCAACACTCTTTATGATACGTATTATGTAATTCACATTGTTAAGTTAAAGTTTTTGCTATTGCAATCTTTTTAGAGGAATTATTAAGTGTCAACATAGCATACGAATTTTAAATATTATTTCCATTTTTCATATAAAATTTTCACTTGATAGATAATCGTTAAGTCCGCGATAATTATTAATTAGGTTTAGTCTTAATTTTAGTTATTATCAGCCCTCCCGGCATATGTAGTGCAACTAAGAGTAAAACGAGAATCAGGAACAACAAACTTCCTATTTAACCCAGTATATATATATATATATATATACACACATATATCAGAGCATTTATACAGTCTAAGTACAGTCTACGTGCATGCCAGACAATTTTACTTTTCGCAGCATTCTACAGTCAATTTCTCTTGCCCTCTGTCCTCTGACTTTGTATGAGAGTTCAACCGCCAGAACAATGAAAGTAATTAAGGAACTTGGTTATTCGTTGCCACGTGGATTTTAGGTAAATCTTCGAACGATATATCTGCTAAGCATAATATATAATGACACTAGAATATATATATCACGTACATATATCGTCAATAGAGGCGATGGCGAATACGACGGCGTTATCTTTTTATTATCATAGCTTGTGTATTATTGTCATTGTTATCATTATGATCTCTCTCACTCTTTTTCTCTCTTTCTCTCTCTCTCACTCTCTCTCTCTCCCTTTCTCGTCATTTTCTGGCGAACTATTTTCGATCAATTTAATTTGTACAATATTGAAACGAAATTACATCAAGGATTCCATGGTGACTCTGCACATCCTCCGAATTGAATGTAAGTCACTAATAAGATAAGATAAATAACGTAGAAGAGATAGAGTAATCTGATTTCTGTAAATTCCAGCTTCTACGAGTATCCAGATAATTTTGCGGAATTACTTTTAGAGCGATTAGAGTATAGAGATCCTCCAGGTAGCGATTGTAGAGTCGAAACGATTTTTAAACGAGTCGTAGAATTTTCGTACGTAGTATACTGCGATAAGGGCAATAAAGGGCGACTTAAAGTATCTATAATATCTCTTAGTTGCATTCTTTTGAGCTTATTATAAAATAAAGCGCACATTAAAGATAGTGAAATGACGTACAGTAGTGTGCTAGAGATGCACTCAAGTCGGAGGACGTCCGCAGCGCATCACGCCGTAATGAAGGGCGCACGAATTCGTTTGCAATTAATCGTTTACGATCGATCGCTCTACCAACATGATATACCACCGATGTTATCACTTGCTGCTATCTCACCAGTTAAGTCGCCAGTTAAGTCTTTACTTGAGAGAGAGATGATGAGTAAAATAATGGAGGAACAAGCCGTGAAACGTGAAAAAAACCCACACGAGTTTCACTTATACTAGTAAATCGCTATGAGATAAAACGAAACTTCTTTCAGAATTCGAAGTGTTATCGATGTTGTGCAATATTAAGAGTTTAACATCACGGTGTTTAGCCGATGGGGGCCATCGCTGGACCAGTGTTTCTCAAAGCATTATAACGAGAGATGAATGGGACCGGAGGGGACAAAGTGAAGCGAAAGTAAAGCGACTATTTCGAACTGGTGTAATAATTACTTGTGCTAATTAACGCGCGAGGTATAATGCGGCAAAGATTTTTGCGTGTGCGTCGTCAACTGTATCGAAGTCTCGCTTACTTTCGCTGCAATGACTTAATTAAACGGGCACGAATCTTGACAATGATGATTCTTATTCTCGGTAGCATCCACGCGTGATATACATACTTTGATATAAACAAATCATTTTGTCCCTTAATTTAATTTTTTTATTAATTAATTTATTAATTTAATTTTTTAATAGTTTTGACAGATTCTGTGTTAACAGAATTTGATTTAATTTAACATTTAAGAGAACAGGTACTCGATATAAAAAATTAAAGATTGCAAAAACGATTTTTTTAGCATAAGCAACCGAGAATTGGAAGTAACTTTGACCTCTCGCAGCTCGATTGTGATGTGGGATCATTTTGACTGTATAGTGGATGACCGGCGAAATTTTGTCAATTAGAACGATAGCAATAAAACGCTAATTATCCCGCGTCGAGAGCAGAGGCGGATGGATGGATGCTTTAAGGTTCGAAAATAATGATTTCTAGGTTTCTTAGTAAATGAGCTTTGTTATCGAGGAAATATTAAAATACGAATCCAATTTTCAAGACGTCTCAAAACTATTGCTATAAAAAAATGATCGGAAAGGAATTTAAATTTTATTACTAATTAAGTAATGTTTTTATTCTTTTACCTGACTTAATTACAGTTGAATTTTTAAATAACATTTTGCTTAAATAAATCTGTTATACAAATGTGTTAAAAAAGAACGGCAGCGTACCGTTGTCTCTGGGACATCTTGTATGGCTTTGGAAACTCAACAAATACCGTGGAATAAAATTATTTCAGAGAGTTGATAGGCTGGAAGCCTCAAATTCAAGTACCCTTAATGTCTATACGAATCCGCCTCTGATCTTTGAGTGTTCTCGTCGATCGGCAAAGGAAGAAAATAAATTTGAGAAACACTGCGCTGGGAGGAATGAAAGAAGAGATATATTATATATACGCTACTACTACCTGTGCGGGAAGAGATCTATATTGCCGTGTGATATGTTAATTTATACATCGCATCGGTCCGCATTTTTACGTTCAATTGTTCGCGGATCGGTTCGCGCGATCTGGCACGACGGAGGAAAAGAAACGAAACGGGAAACGGAACGAGATTGGTGCGATCGCGAGAGAGAATGAATGTAACGATAAATACTGAAATCGGTATCTTATTCTATAAATGTTGGCTATTGTTAAATGTTGAAATATTGTTCAGCGGAGAGTTCGCGTGTCTTCGTCTGAGAGATTAATCTCCGTCTCAACGTTCTTAAATCCTTTTCGGCATTTTTGTCAAAATGATTTAAAGTTTGATTATTTAAACAGCATTTATAACATTGCGCGAAGAATTAGAAACCAACTGTGTATTTATCCCTGAAATGATCAGTGATGTTTTACTCAGTTTAGCTTCATTCAATACGTCATGTGATTTGTTACATTTTATTTGTCATCGAAACGTGTTATATACAATATTTGGAAAATGTACATATAGAACGGACAATTTTTAATATCGAAGCACCAACGAGTGCCTCTCAGGCGAGCGTGACGAGTTCTCCGCGCTCTAATTGTAATCTAACTATTTGGGGATCGAGCTGACGCGTCGAATCTATCGATCCCCGCAAAAAGAAATCACTGAGCATCCTTGGTCTCGGAAGAAGAAGCTGTTGGTGTTTTCTCCTTCCTTTCCTTCCCTTTTTAAGCTCTCCTTCTGTCCAGTATGCTTCAGTATCCTCCTCTGCATACTCTTCTCCACAATCACGAACATTTCCACTTCTGTGTGCATGTGCGTGAGAGGCGCAATGAATTTCGTGTTCTATGCGAAGTGTGCCCACTTATATTTTGTAAGCGCCAGAAAATCCGGGATTCGCAGCAGATGCACGAAATGCATCGCGCGCATGTTAAAAGAAAAATTGATCACGATGTTCTCTCTAAGATCTTGTATCTCCCTGTGCGTTCTTGCTACCCTGATTCCGTTCTGACCCCCCGTTTTGCGATGAGCGCGACCAATGGATGCAACGCAGTGATACTTTCAAGACAATACATTACAATTAATTACACTTATATTGGTAATGAATTAATCTACTACGATTATATTAAACTCGATTAAAAAGAAAAAAATATACGATATATATATTATATATATATCCGATTTCGGTCAATGCTAAATGATTATTATAATACTAATTGAGAAATAAAGTGTGCTCTATGTCACAACGTGGATTTTCTTCTGCATATCTCAAGCATATCTTGGTCTAATTTATTTGCACAATATATCTGTGTCTACCTTTATAAAAGTTTAAATGTTATACAATTGCATTAATTACATTACTTTTTTACTTCTTAGTTCTTTCGTTTTTTAATATACCAAGTCTTTATTATCTAGGATTTAATTTATAGATTTTAGTTTTAAAATCTTAAATGTTATACAATCAAATTGCATTAATTCTATTATTTTTTGACTTCTTAGTTCTTTCGTTTTAATATACCAAGTATTTATTATCTAGGATTTAATTTACATATAGTTGTTAGATATTCTTAATTTAAACTGACAATATTTTATTACTCTGAACTATATCTTTTAATTAATAATTTTGACATTATACATAGTTAATCTTATAGTACGAGTATATCATAACATATCTTCTTTCTTTCTTTCTTTTCTTCTTCACATTTTAACATATATCGGCCATTACACAATAATGTAATCGGCAGGGAGCAAAGAAATAAAGCAGGAAAAACTAGAATAAGAGCGAAAAAGATTGTGTGGCCGACGGGGCGCGTAACGCCTCAGATCATTTGCAGAGTTAACCAACCCTGTGACATGATTTACCGGGAGGGGGGTACGTACAGGGGGTACGGGCGCACCGCATCCATAATGCATGTGTGTCTTCCCTTCTGTGGACATAATTGTATGCGATATTACCCGGGGGAGCGCGACTCGCTTCTCGGCGGCCACGGTAACAAGGCATACCATCATCATTCCAGAGATAGAACCGACCCTCTCGTAAAAAGCCACCCCTTCGACCACGTGGTACCAGACGGGCACCGCAAGAGCGAGCCCGGTTCGCGTTTAGCCTCCCCTTCTCACCATCGGTGGTGGTCGTTCGCCGGCAAACGCGCGAAATATCGCCTTTTGATGCCCAATTACAGAGGCGCTACTTCTTTATACGTTCCTTCTTCACAGCGGAGCCGTCGCCAGCCACGACGGTTACCGTAGAAAACTTAAATCGACATCCCTCGGGAGTCCGGTGCGATTTTATCCCGGAAGGATGTGACCTGAAGATGGCGACGAGAAAGAATGGTCATGTTAAAAAGAATAAATTTCACTCGATTTTCAGAAAGATTTCGAATATCTTGAAACAAAATACTTAAAACAGTAACTTTGCACAATAAAATGCAACTATTATATTAAGATTGATATAAACAAAATAAATAAATAACGTTATTTTACATATTCGTTTTCAAAGACAGCCGAGATACTTAACGCTTGAGTTTTGGGGATATTTATTAAATTATTAAATTATTCATTAGGGATACTTATTAAATTTCACATATGGAAATGCTGACATTGGGGTAAGATCTTTGAATTAGTTCTGATACGGCTAATAAATTGTAGATGCACTATGCGTTAAATTGCGGAATTACATACAATTGCAAGATTTTTTTCGTATTAGAGGAAGATGAAGTTTCACCTCCAATTTAGTTTTTCTATTTACGGAAAAGTCTGTCAGGACTAGTTGTTTTTCTTCAAAGCTAGCGAGGGTGGTATCAAGCATAATTTTTAGCCAAGCGAAACGAGAACAGGTCAAATTACTTTCCGCGAGCACACAATGCGAGCAGGAATACAACCGTTTTCTTGAAATAGATGGATGGGGCGCTGTTTTTATTAACGTACGAGAGAGGGGACATGTAAGCGGCTTACGTTCTGCAATTAAAATTTCTTTAAATACCCGTCGCTTCAACGTCTCCATTGTGGACGACTGAAGCGCGTATTTAAATCGCGGCTCGTTATATGCAAACTTTTTTACGCGAGGCAGAAGCGCACTTAAGTACCGCAGAATGAATCAACTCGCGATGTTATCGATCATTCTCTTTTCTTGGATACTAATTTATGTTCCTTTCTGAAAAACCTTCCTACTTTAAATTTCTGCCAAGATATTACTGAATAGATAAAAAATGAAAAACATTAAATTATGTAATATAGAGATGTTAGGCACAGAATTATGTTTATAGTACATACATTTTACTGAATTTATTATGCTACATTTTATTTCTTATTTATAATAGTAGATTGTTTTAGAAAAATTCAGAAAAATTATATATTAAAAAATATAGAAATTTTTTCATTTTTTTCACGCGTGTTATTCAAAGACTTTTTATTTTATGTTTTTCTTTTATGTTTATGTTTATTGTTATAAAAATGTTATATATTTTTTAGAACTTTGTTAGAATACTCGTATATTGTGCTACGTATTTTATTTCAGTTTCTGAGCACCGGCTACCTTGACATACTACGGTATATAAATATATCGTAATTTATTAAGAACGCCCCACATTTTGGACTCCACTGTATTCGCCGTGTATATTTCCTTTCCGGGCAATTTTACGCAGCCGCGAGAGCGTTTACGTGCACGCCGGTGAGAAGGATCTTCCTCTCTCGTTGCCTTACAAATTCTTCCAGTTACGAGGTTGGTTGGCTCCGCAAAACGGAGCCGATTTCGGCGAGGCACACGGACGGATATCCCCGCTATCGTCGAGACGTGACGTACTTACGGGAAAAAAATCGGCGCAACGAGAAGAATCTTCCGCTTGCAGATTCCTCCCGGGAGGCGACCCGCGAGGCTACATTCGCGAAGCCAATTTGCCGGAACATTACACGCAGACGATGCTTCTCCTTATGGATGTCCATTATTGACACTCTTGCCATGATCCACCATTACCAACGTCGATATTTTATAGAATTCGCATCGCATTGAAATTTTAATATAATTTCTTCTTCAGAAATGATATACTTTGTTGAAACTCGGAATATATGTCAAAGACATATATTCCGAGACAGACGTAACTGTATGAGGTATTTAAATTTATTTAAATTTATTTACTAAAATTGTATTACTTTAATGTTTAAGCCATTTACTTTCAGTTTTCTCTAAAATTTGTAAATGATGATGAGATATGCTACCTTAGACTTCTTCTAATATTGTAACTGATAATTTAATACTGTCAGAAAATTAGAAATTAAAATGGTTCCCTTTTGTAACCAATGACATTTTACTCAAATGTTTCATATTCTAGGAAAATTCTCCAAATTGAATTTATAATTCTCTCGATATTGTCTGATATTGGAGCATTGTGCTTGCGACAGTGATACTGTTTGGAGAATCGCGTAAGTACCATGTGTGGTCGAGATCCGAAATTCTGCTGACGATCGTCCGGGGACCGCGGGGCTGTATCAGTTAAGGGTTTTTGCTCACTGAAGCGTCCTTACGTACTACGAAGCGAGAGGACTCCCCAAGGATTTTGCACGGGCGGGATATAAGCGACGACCAAGATTACACCGTGCATCCTGCAATACAGCCGTTTCTCCAGTAATTGAAAAAGATTTGTTTCTCCCTGAAAGATGGAGAGAAAGAGTGTCGTTACACGTCTTTCTGATAATGTATTAGTCTCGACTATCACCAGTGTTAGTGCAACAATACGCGTTCTTAAAGTTCCGGAACTGGATACAAAGTAAAGCGAAACGAAACTTTGATAAAACCATCGCTGCCAAATAAATTGCGCCGGCTTTGATACTGCAGTGAGATTTCAATTGTATTCAGCTCGTGCGAATCTGATTGTGGGCTCGAATATAAATTCTTCTTACAATTTGGTTCACTTTTAGAACAGACAATTCCATTTGAGTTGAGGAGACTAGTTAACTTTTTTAGTCTCCGTTTTCAAAAAAGAATTCTGATGAAGTAATATTACGTAATAGGATTATGTATCGTTTACTGACAAGGTGACAGTAATTGTGCAACTTCTCCAGCGATCAAGACTTTTTATTAGAATCTTGGATTACACTCGTGGTTTTTCACACACGCTGTCATCTACAATATGTTCAACGATGCGATTTATGTTACTCTACTAGTGGCGATACTTACAGCTGCGGCCTACAGTGTGAAGCGCGCGAGGGATTTTTTTCTCTAATTCGATAAACACTCGTCGTGTCCGTCCGATTTACCTCGATCGGTTTACCTAAATCGATCATGCAACAAACTATAATTGCACTGTGTATATCATTTTCGCGATAAATGATTATCGTCTTAAGCTATATTGGTTGTTTGATGCGCCGGAAGCGATCATCAGCATCGCGAAATTCTCGATAACATTGCACGGAATTATCGCGAATTGATATCGATTCATATCAATTTGTCTCTCTTGACGCACTATTTATGGTATCATATCAGAAATGCATAACTCAAAATCTGAATCAAATAAAACATTTATATTCAAGTTTACGTATTGAAACTCTTTGCTAATAATATTGTTTTCAGGAAGAAACTTGAGAGATATAAAAATTAAGAAAGTAATAAATTAAAAATTTATATCAATATAATATGTATACTGAAAAATATATATATATATATATATATATATATATATAGAAGAAAGGATCATACAAATATTTAATATCAATGTATCACCAGTTTAAAAAAAATTAATATCCAAAAAATAATCCAACCTAATCCTTCATCTATTCTTTCGTTAAAGAGAAAATTGTTAAATACAGAATTACTTCTGAAATGAGCAAATAGTGCATCTCCATGTTACATCGCAATCACGAATATCTTCATTTAATTGCACACTCTATACATGGATGTGCGCTATACCGAGCTCCTTGCAAATTTCGCTAAAAAATTACGACATGATTAACACGGGCGTTGAACGAACTCACGTAGGAATCTCTGAACTCTTGAATATCAGTTGTTCTTCGCAGTACTAGCGCAATAGCATTTCCGGTGAACATTATCCTAGTACCATTCTATATTCACAACGAGTACTCGTGAGCCTCTTGCCAAGCTTCTCGATTCGCAATCGATCTGCTCGCCTGCTTACGACGTCATAAAAGGACGAAACGCGTGGATACGTCTGCTAAAAGACGAGTTGCCCTTCCAATAAAGATTCATTACTCGACGCGACGAAAGTGCCGCCGCTCGACGGTCCGATAAAATTGATACTTGGCTTCTAGCCGGTATCACAAATACGCGAGACGAAATATTTCCTAATGTTTGTGCTAGCGATGGATCTATATCTTGCGCAGATAAGAGCCTCATGATTATAAAACGAGGCCCAGTTTCAGCATTCAGCGAATGTGAAGCGAATTATAATTCAAAGGGCTCAGCGTAAACCTGGCTTAACGCGCCTTTCACAAAATTTTGGGAACTTTAAACTTGAATGAGCAAACAATATATTCAAATAATATTCTGGAAATATCTACTCGAAATTCATCACATTGATTCAAATGACTAAAACTTGTAATCGTTCTTGCGTTTGATTAATTTGAATTTATTTTTATCTACTTTGTGAGACTAATTCATTCGAGACTTTAAAAAGGCGCACTTAGACCATTGTGACGTGCAGCCCTTAAATTCGAGGATAAAGAGATCGACGAGTGTGCTTTATTAAGGCAACAGACGTGTCGCAAGCTTACGGAATGACTTGGGATTAGATGTGACTTGCTCTCTTTTCGCTCCTGTGTGTCGATTAATTCAGCCAGCCAGCTCGATTAATTGGTCGGCGCGGACGGACTGTGGACTTGGCCATAAAATATACCACGTGGAGGACGACAAGCCGAGCAATCGGAACCCGCCCTTTCCGCCGTTGGCTCGTTACCTGCAATAATTATCACCCGTTAATTAGCGCCGTGAAATACCGACAGAAGCACGTTATGTAAAATTAAATTTACATGAACACGGGCATCCCTCTTTGAAAGATGCTTGGAAAAGAATTATATATCGTTTCTTTTTATATAAATACGCTGTTAATAAAATTAGTTGAGAAAGAGAGGGAGAGAGGATGAGAGGCAAAGAGAAAAAGAGGATAGAATTTAAGAGAAGTCTATTCGCGGACCAATTAGCGTCCTTCGGTTAATTTGCGCAAGTAGTCGTTCAATCCGACGAAAGGGTGGCCTTGTTCTCGCATGGGAGACTTAAAAGCAACTCCCTGAAAAGAAAGTCGTGCGATCCTGCATCCTGCGGGTAACAGGAAGAAGAAGAAGATCAGAAGCTGCGGACTTTTTCCGAAGGCTGTACGTTAGTCAAAGTGCCTGCGTTCACCGCCAATGATCCTGTATTCGCATTCATCGCGCCAATACAGCACCTATCTCGTTATTTTCGGCTTACGCCCGCGCTGAATGGGCCCATCGATATACCCCAGGCTCTACACACATACACGTGACAGAGAAATGCGTGTAGACGTTGATCATTTGAAACGTGCGCTGTATTTGCAGCCGCGTTGTCTGTGCTTACATGTTATATCATTGTACCGTGCTCGTTATCGATTATCGAGAATATTTTCATGGAATAAAACAGCAACCCATTGTACGTATCCATGTTGGATGGAGAATTCAAACAAATTCAAATTTCATTTCAGTTCAGAAATGGACGCTAGATTTCAGTTTTCGAACACTGTCGGTGCGTTTCGCATTTATGCAATACATTTATTTGTGAAAACGCGCGATCATGAAAATTATGAAATAAAATTATAATTATAAATTTATCATTATCTCTCTCTAACATGACACGTTTTATGACTGACAGCAATAAAAATATTTCAGCTCGTCTCGCCTGTATTCGCCGTGGCCTAGCCGGTAATAGCCACTCGCCACGAGCGCTGTTAATGTACGATAAATTGGTAGGAGACGCGCGCACGTCGCGACGTGTGGCGTCGTCGGGTTTGGAGCGTCGCGACGCCGGCGAACTCGGTTGCGGCCACTGTAGATGCGCGCAAGCGTCGGTGCAAATCACGCCCCTCGGCCGGTCGAGGGGTCCACCCGCAACCCATTTCCGCGTTATTACAGGCTGGAAGATCCACCCCCCGCGTCTGAATGCGAAGGCAACCCTCCGCGTTCCCACTTAACACTCCGGTCGCGACTAATTACTCTAATTAATTGGAACTTCTCGCCGGGCCGCTTGATCCATGGAAGTTACTAATTAATTACTAGTATCAATGAGGCACGTCACAAAACGCTTTGAATCCCTATCGTTACTGCTGCCGTTGCTGTTGCTATTGCAGCTGCTACTGCTGCTACTGCTGCTGCTGCTACAAGCTCGGCTATTCATGAGAAAATAACGTGTAACCGTAGTGTGGGACAGTTCATGAAAATGCGTGAGAGGGACGATTTTCCGCAACATCGATCCGAGGCTCGCGCGAAATTATATCGCGGAAAAGCACATTTCGAACGAAGTTAATTGCCAGGACAGAAATACCATCTGTGGTCGAAATTTCAGGTATTATCCCATATCTATGTATATTTTGAAACTGCAACCTTTTCAATTTATGACGGTAATTTATATAACACGTGCCAGTATTCATTACGATATGGGGCTCTCCTCTGTCAAACGTTAACTGTATTGTGAAAATGGAGAATTATCCTCTTGCTAACAAACGTTTGTTTGGAATTGGATTTTAAGAAGGAACATTGTTTCAAGTAACTCTAGAAAAGATTAATTTAATTTGGCCATGCGATCGAAAATGTGTATTACTTTCTGTTTATTACTGTTTTGACTGATTAAGAGACATCTCTTGATGTTTGATCCATTTGGAAGCTAGCTTGCACGACAAATCTCTTGCTCACCCTTGAGGACGTCGAGATGTCGATAATAAGCATTGCCGTGCCAGCTCTCGGGACTTCTCGCCGGTGGCAATTCTGTTTTCACCTCGCGTAGAGCTGCAGCTTCCTCGGCGATCTTCTCAGCCTCCCGTTCCTACAACAATGAATTTCAATTGAAAGTTTTCAGTAATTAATTCTCAAATCAGAAATATCAGGACGAACATGTCCTTATCAAATCCGAAATGCATCATATTTCTTTGTCATTCAATGAACAAATTTTCAGTATACTTTTGAGTGGATATGATTATAATACATAGCATACAATGATCATTAGTGTACAATATTTTGTGCAACGTTAAAGACGTTTCGGGCTAGCCTATTCTATTTCTTCCTCATAGAGCTCCGTCTCTATTCCCCTTTCCTTACTGGAAATGTCATGATCTCGACGTTCCATGACGTCGGCCGGGAATATATATTTTTCGTTCGACACTAAAAAGTCGTAATAATAATATCGTCGCGGAAGTGCCCGGTCTGAAAACAGAAATCGTCATTTTCGTAGAGGCAGACGGGCACGTCAGCATACGTACACGTAGGTACATACACGTCTACGAGCACACTTACGCAAACAGTCGCGATATGTCGCGGCTCCTTGACGTAATGACAGGCGTGGAAATAGATGACGACCCACTCATCCTGATCAACCCACTCAGGTATGCAACGATGGCTCGAGCGGGGCACGAGGGCCACCTCGGGGCGATCTACAATCTAAACGCGCGGTTCGCCCAAAGCGGGACACGCGGTGCTTTATTTAATGCTTCCGTCGATAGCGATCGTCGAATTACTTAAATTAATTCCGCCAGCCGCGCCAACCGATCGATCGAGGTGAATTACTCACTCGAGCACAGCTAGGGACGAAACGAGTAGGAACGAAAGTCCTGCTTGGCCGATTAAAAAGTCACGGAAACGCGCGTTTACCGTAATATCCGAAGAAGGGGGATTATCGGTCCCCGGGGGAGCCCCGGCCACGGTGTCACCTCTTACACGCGCGATACTTTACGATGAATTGCTTATGTTCTTTCGGATTTCTGGCCAAAATGTGAAGATTTCTTTTTTCAACTAAATGGTCGTGACTGTACGATCGCATGATAATGCGATCAAATATGAAAAGAATTTCAGGAGCGCTCATACGTTATAGCTTTGAGAGGTCTAGATTAATCCTTTCTGGAAGCGTGGTGAGAAATAAAGCTTAATAAGAAAGTTTAAGGATTGTAAAAGAAATTTAAAGAAATTTTTTGTGCACGAGTGTTATTAAGAAAAATGTTGACACAATTATTTATGCGATATTAACATGGGATTTCAGCGTTTTTGGGCTCGCAGGCAGTTTGCAACAATCCGTCGTGGGTGGTCTATCAGAGGGATATTATTTAAAAATCAGCATATGTCGTGGCTGATTTCGTGCGTGTCACGGTGCATATATGGTAGACATAGGCGCGCAAAAGGATGGAAACAGCACGCAGTCGCGGATAGAAGAAGTGACACGCGAGAATGCATTTTTAACGAGCTACACAACCGTGCTTTCTGCACAACTCGCGGGTTCTCGTTAGTCTAAACGCGTTATGGAGTAGAAGCGACTGTGCGTCGCACGAACCGGCTTCATATAAGTTATACGCTTTACACGAATTACTCCCGGGAAAATAGGACGACTTGTAATCGCTTTACGTCTTTCAAATACGAAGTACAGTTGAAGTTAATTGCATAAGTGAGCAAGTTGTATGAGCTAGGCTCAAGACGAAGTCGCTTAAATGGATATGGAAGTGGCTGCAAACATAGCACAAATCCAAATATCATAGCGAGATATAATTAACATGACTGCTAAGTTTTTAACTATTTAGATGATTGAAACAGTAGGAAATTTTTTGAACAATTAAAACCAGCACTTATTATAAAAATAATATGTGCATCGTGCACTATTTTGCATGGAATTATTTCGAAGAGCAAAACGTTGAATAATTCAACGAGATAAAATCGTGTTTGTAGTAGTAATGCAATCAACTTGACTGCTTGATTAATTATAGTTAATTAAAGAAACAATCGTGAGATACGGTACAAAAAATACGCCTTCGGATCGAAGCTAAAATAATTATCAACTCGAGGGCCGGAGCTTCAATTATCGTGCAACTTTTACGAGTATAATTACTCAGTCGGCGAAATTCCCTTGGACTTTTCGCTATAATAAGCCCCTCGATTTGCGCAGCAACGCTAATGCGCTGTAACGAACATTGTTAACCGATAGCAACGCAAGTAATGCTCCCCTTCCTCGCCGCTCTCGCAAAAGTAAATGTAATCATCGTAGCTCCCGTCCGCGGTTACGTGACGTTGTAATCGTCACGGTGGTATTAATATTTCATGCCCGGCGCACACGGACGTTATGGCACAATCGACTTTAACTGCCGTTCCGAGGCTCCCTATCGCGACTCGTGCATCTCAACGATTACCTCGATGTACGGCCGTACACGTGTGCGATTAAGGTATATTCACACATTAAAGTATCAGCCTTTCATACAAGAGAGTCTACAATTTTTAATTTTTGTCTTACTGTTTATATTGTACCGGGAAACTCTTTTCGAGGAAAAGGCATTTTCATTAAATGAGAAGCGGAAATAAAGCAAAATCAAACTCGTAAGTTTCTTTCTTGCATATTGTGTAAAATATGCGTTACTTATGTATTATCTATTATATATTATAAATGTTATAATTATATAACAAATTTTTAAATGTTTTAGCATAAAAGATATCTTAGGGGTGTGTGTAGGATTTAATTACGTAAAAATGTGGTGAAACAATTAAACGCTTTGTTACTGTAGTGTGAATTAGGAGCTAAATAATGAAAATAATTTATAATAACTGCGTAATCGCAGTTAATGATATGTGGATGGTCCTTCAAGAGGAAAAGTAAGAGCCGTATTTCCGACATTATGCGGAAGAGATATAATCGCGCCCTAGCCGTGTGCGTGTCGTACTTATAAATGTAAAGGCTACTTTAAAAGAAGCTCTTTAATGCATTCCAGCGCGACTCTGATTTAAAATTTCGCCAGATTAACAATCTACGAAATAATAATCTAATTACATTAAACTTGGCAAAAAAGATTGTCTATTCGATGAAATCTCTTTTCCCTTCCAGATTTCCTAATTCTGTTTAGACTCTTCTATCATGTAGAGATTAATCATCAACCGACGCTCTAATGGGCCGCGTCTATAAAATTTTCATGCTGTTTGGGATTTCGGATAATTATGTTTTGTGTACGAAGAGAGGCTTGTCCGTGAGGGGGAAAGAATAGAACTCGAAAGGGGTCGAGCTGTCCATTGTGAAGTAATTCGATGAGGTAAAAACGTTAGAGAGGGTGACTTTTGTTCGATAGGCGCGATCCCGAAAAATACATCCTCCTCTACGATATTATGTCTCAGCTTTCTGACAACCATTTCTTCTTTTATCAAAATAAAATCTTTATACTAACAATAAATCTAAAACTTATCTTTGTAGTGCCTCATATCAAAATGGATTTAACGTAATTGTTCATTTGTTGAAAATAAGATAATAAATTGAATAATACATTCAAATATAGAAATTAACTTGTGTATGTGTCTGTTTGTGAAGGACAAATTAAAAAATTATTTAAATTTAAAAATGTGTAAATTTACTTCCACGAAGCGCATTTTTCTCGAGTCTTTTCACTTAGAAAACACTCTTAAAAAATATAAAATTATATTATTTTATTCACATAACGGTATAAAAATTATACCTGTAAGTTTAACGTGGATATACTTGCATATACCTATAGCAATCGTTATTCAAAGGTTCTTTTCGGCTCGCTGAATAAGATAATTAATCCGCGCGATCATTTTTTTTAGTCCTTTCTAAAAAGCATAGCTCAATGGCGTTTTTAGATCGAGAGGAATCGTCGAAACGTTACTATGCAACACGATTACGCTGGCAGAGAACGTTTGTTATGGAGCAGGTGGTCCGCATGGTGCATATCCCATGAAGTCGATATGGCCGCGTCACACATCCTTCGGAGTGGCACGGCGCACGGCACATATGCTCCTCGTAATACCCATGCAACCTCCATGTACACACAGGGAGAGCTCGTGCCTGGTGGTGAATCTGTTCTCGTGAAAGATCGATTCGCCACGGCGATCTTAACCCCGTATGCTCCAGAACGGATTAAAAAGCGGCGAAACGAGGAGCCGTGCGTTACGAGGAGACTCGCTCGGATTATTGGAGATAAAGGAGAGGCCGATGGAGAATCATGAAGAGGCGCCGAGACAAAAAGATCGCCGCGAATTGCAAGGAAGCCAGACCGGTACGAATTCGTCGTCTCGTTACCCTCGTTGCGCTATTACATCCGCCGGGCATAACGTGTACAAATGCGGTTCACCTGGAAACATTGCGGACGATGTGTACGTGTAACGGGCACGTTAAATCAACGGCAGATTACCAGGCGCGAAATCAATGGAATGTCGCATCATAAGCATCAGACCATATCACTTTTTGATAAACAAATTATGCAAATATAAAAATAAATTATACAGAATTATAAATAAATTATAAATAAATTCTCGCTTAATTTCTTTAGTGAAACGTTACAGATTTGTAGATAAATTACACACAACAGTTACACACAGATGAATTACAGAATTACAGAGAGATTACGGTGTTACGGATACATGATAAAATCGTGAAACGAGAAAGAAGGTGTGTGTGTGTGTGTGTGTGTGTGTGTGTGTGTGTGTGTGTGTGTGTGTGTAGTGTGTAGTGTGTAGAGAGATATAAAAAGACTTGTGTGTATGTACGCACGGGAGGGAGGAGAAGGAAGGACGGAGGGAAGGAGTAGCATGGAGTTTCCCGCTTGTGGATGAGTTCCGCGTTCTCCCATTTGTAACTCCGTTCACCCGGCAAAGTAGGTAGAAATCCTGCCCCCGTCCTTCCCCGGCATCATCAGATGCCACCCCCTCGCTTATCTAGCGCGTACCCCGCCCTCGCGGAGGACCGCCGCATCCGGTACCATCCGGCGGACCGGAAAGCCCGTCCGACCGACACCACCGTGTCTGCCCATCCTCGCGTTATGGCGCGCTCGATTGTTTCCAGCCCCGTTGATCCAATAAAGGATTACGGCGAAACAATCGTAGCGTGCAGCGCGCGGACGCAACCCTCCTCACCGCTCCGTTCCGGGTCCTCCGACACAACCCCCGGTATATACACGACGTTTTTACGTTAACGGCGAAACTTTCGACCCGGCTCAGTCGGGTACGCCGAGACACCGAAATCGACGCCTATGAATGCGGTATATTGCATTCGGCACGACCGTTTCCTCTCGTTTCTATTTTACAGGGATTTTGAATCTCGCGTTGTTTCCCGGTATCACGCGAGTGCTGACGGGAAATCGGTTGCTGAGTGAATATTCTGTCATAAATGTAAGAAATAATTAATAAAAGTATAAATAAATGCTTTCTTTGAAATATATGCATTGAGTTATATTTGTATAATTAATTAAATTAAATAAAATAAATAAATACTTTCTTTGAAATATATGCATTGAGTTATATTTGTATATATCTCAAAAAGCTTTTATCTAAAAAACTAAGTTTTACAAGTTTTTTACAAGTTGCAAATCCCGTGGAATTCTGATCAAGATCAAGCTCGAGTTTCGAGCAAGGAAGAGTACGTAAATGATCCCGGCAAGTAAGAGAGAGAAGGGTGGGATAGATGTGTGTGAACACGATTGTGAAGTCGAACGGATTGGGAACACACACCAGTGGTGCGCGGAGTTAATACGCAATCGTGTTAGTCGGAATCGCTTCCGGTCGGACGGCCTCGCTCGAGCTTGCGGCCTATCCCGGTATTATGTCGGGAAATTGATTATACTCTCGATAATGCCGGATTTGTGCCCCGGAAGAGCCGTTACGTGTCCGATGGCGCGCGCGGTCCAAGAGTTACTCGCTCCCAATCCTCCGGGCATTATCGACGGGTTTTTTCTTTTTCCGCCGATGCCACCGCCGATAAATCGATGCGATTTCATAGCGGATTGATTACGAGCTTTCACCCTAATGCATTTATTTGTATTCCCAGTCAGACTGCTCGTTGTAGTCCTTGTCCGCAATCTCTCTCGTAAAAATATTTACAATTTTATTTATAAATCCGATACACACATATGTAGTTAATACCCAATGTTCAGTTATTCTGTTTCATTTTTTGTGGTACAGACTTTTATAATGGAAATGTTCTTAATTCAAGGGTTAAGAAGAAATTTGCATTTCCTTGTTCCAAGGAAATATCTTCTCTGGTTTGTTCTTTCAACATTGTTTCGAGAAAGCAATTGATTTTAATCCAAGATAGAAGGAAGAAGCACAAAGTGCTGGACGAAATGTTGGCGTTCATCTCGGCAAAACATTATTTGCAGCTTCTCAATTTCGCGTGTGGGATATAAAACAATTTTCGGTAAGCTTTTCCATTCAGGTGGCCATACTGTGAACACCGTAACCGCGCTAACGAGTTTCAACCTGATAGAGGAAGGGAAGCAGGCAGAGGGGTTGTATCAGAACCCTAGAGTTTTTCACCTCACATGATAACCGACATGGAAATATTTTTCAGCCATTTGGCAAATTTTGTCGAAACATATTGATCCTTGCTCTCTCGCGTCAATGAAAAACATCGCATTCACATTTGTTTAATATCGACCAGCAGGAAACAGTTGTAATAGAATTTTACCATTACTCACTAAACATCGAAAATCATTCAATGTTTTTTATTAAAGAAGTATACCTCAATATTAAATTATTTATCAAATATAACAAGATAAGAATATAATTAGAAGTGATTTTTTAACTTATTTCAATTCATTATCTTAAACTTTTAATAAAAATCGAGAGAACAAAATAAGTTCCACTCTTAAAAAAGCCGTGTTAAATATTAAATCGAAATCATTGTTGCCTCTTTTCCGCGATGCTGATTGGTTCTCTCGCTTGGCTCGAACTTCGTGTGACTTGAACTTCGTGTTGCGAATGTCAGAATGTCATAGTGGCTGTCAGTGCGGTTATATTGATAAAATATTGATAAATAAAACATTAATATTGAAAAATAAAATAGCGCGCGTAGCGCGTGCCTGTGTTGCTAGTTATAATTAAAAAAAAGGAAAGAGAGAAACAGAGTATATACATATATATTTTTCTTATTATATTCTTAACTTTATAGAATATATTTTTCGCGTTTAAGATGCATTTTAAGGAATATATTTTGTCATCTCTTTTACAAACTAAGAGCAAAGTCTCAAAAGTTGCAACGCGACGAAAGCTCGGACGACTAAAAAGAGAGAGAACGGCCGGGATGCGGGGAATGATAGCAGACGGCGGGAATTGTATTGAATTTGAGGGTTCCGGGGCGGAGCTGGTCCGGACTAACGATTATAATTAAATCAACAGTCGCCGCCCTCGACTTCCATAGAGCGAACCTCCATTTCGGCCCGTGATGTTGTATTCCTCGTCGGCACGATGCAGCGCGATGCGGACGACATCCGGGTGTAAATAGAATTAAGTAAAAGGTAGCTGGAACTGAATTAAACGAAACGAAGAATAAAACGACGCTGTGTTGAAAATTTCAGTGTCCACGTCGATGAATTTTCACATCCGACATCGTAATAGGAACACTTTCTTTCACGATACATTTTAATTCCTAAACTCATTGTGACACGCGCGGAATATACATGAAACATTAATAATACAAATGAACAAAATGTTTATTAACCGCATTTAACGAAAACTACTTTTTTCTTCCGAAACTACAATTTATATTTCTAAAACTCAGAATCGTGCAATAGTTACAATCACTGGCGTATCCTGGGGGGTGGTTTTCGGGTTAAAATCCCCCCCCCCTTCCAAATAAAGAAATCAGTTTTGCTGAATTGGTTTGAAAAAATTTATCAAAAATAAAATGGGATCAGAAGTGTCACCACGTCCTCGTCATTGATCCTGAAGTAAAAGCTAAGCGTGATACTAGAAAAATATTAAACCAAATAAGTTTGTCAAAACCCCTCCCCCATTATCGATATCAGGATCCGCTAGTGGTTACAATTACATTTTGCTTTTAGGCAATTAAAATTAGTAAGAGTTAATCACGAGATCGCATGTTATAGATAATATTCATCAATTTATCGACGTTCTTAGAAATATTGATTGCTTCGGTGAATATACATATTTGCATGATGAAATAATTCCGTCCGGTGAAATGTTACCAGGTTAAATCCGTGTCGAAGATAGATAGACGTAGATACACGTCGTAATATGTATACTATAATCGATTTAATCACAGGCCGTCTCGAAGGGCTTCAAAGATATAAGGTCAGAACTTGGCATTTCGATGCACCGACAGTAACTTTAGCTGTGCTTGCTGACTCTTAAAAATGCCAACTTGGGGTACTTTAATTAATCTGGACGACGTAAAAGCTTGAATGTCAGTCGCTCGCAGAAAATAAAAATTAGGTCATCGTTATTATCAATTTATTATACTTTTATTTATTATATTTCTTAGCATTCTATGTTATGAAACTAATGTATTCATTAATGAATTAAACTGTGAAGTAGATTGCAAAATTTTGCTTACACATTTCAGAAAGATTTTTATCATTAAAGAGGCGTCTCGTATTATTTATGATTTATCCGAAGAGAAAGATTCTGCATAAAAATGTAGAAGAAAGAAATATTCACCTGCTGGGGGAAGGAAAAGAAGTAACATATCTCTTTTGGAATTTAATGGCTCTCCAGACGGCCGAGGCGCAATTAAAAGTTGCGGTCGAAACTAACTAAACCAGCCGTAGTTTGATTTAAACGTCTCCGACCCCCGTTACGCTCCTACGTGACGTTGCTTAATTGCATTTAAATGGATGGCGGAGGTGAATCCGTGAATGTCTTCGTAGCTTTCGGAACCCTGCAAAATCCAGACTAGGGAGGAACTGTACGGACGATTTTCGGATTTTCCGTAATCACGATCGAGCGAAAGATCTTCATTGATCGACGGCGATTTATTCTCGCCTCCAAAGCTCTGACGAAAATTACAACAAAGAGAGAGAGAGAGAGAGAGAGAGAAATATCGTTGCATTGTAATAAAGACCAATACAAATATACATGGCATTCCATCCCACGTCAGTAACAAAATCGAGAAAAGATATTCGTTAAACGTGGATCTACGCGGTTATTAAGTGCGGAGAATGAAAGTATCTTGGTAGACGTAAATGCAAGTACATCAGCGAGCGAGATGCACAGATGTCGCGAAAATGAAAATACCGTATTCCCCCCCGTAGCTCCCCTCGCGCGAGCTTCTTCTCGTTCCTTCTCTCTCGGTCCGGCCAGCGAAGCGAGAAATAACTGCAAATAACGTTCGGGGATTACTCAGTTACCGCGATACACTTGTACTCCGGTACTCGCCATCCGGTTCGCCCATCGTGGTGCAGTAACTGGGTTTCCACTTCCTATCTGATGTACAGTCGCCCGCACCTTTGTGACGAATATCTCTCGTGTATGTACACGCTCGTCAGCCATGGCGCGGCAGAAGGAGAGAGATTCCGGACAAAATACGCGTCCCACTCGACACGTTCACTGACAAGGGGGAATTGAAAAGCTGTCTGGCAATCCGGACGGCTTATCCCGGCCCACCCCCGTCACCTCTCCTGCTCCTTCTCACTCTCTCTTCCTCTTTCTCCCACGGGCTCTGCTTCCCTGCAACCACTCGCTCCGGAAAACGACCCTTCTGCTGGTCCCGTCTCGGTCTCTGTCTTTCTTTCTCTTGAGCGCGCGCGACGGCCGATTAAAGTCTTCGAGTAGCCGGTAAACTACACTAGGGCTACTTCGCTAGTTTTATCTTTTTAGACGCGCGCAAGATATGCGATCAGTCGATTATCCCTCGAGAATACTCCGATATTAACCCTTTAATTCTAGCAGTAGCAAGAGAATAAAAAGTGCCAGGATAAAGGGAGATTTTAATTGAAGGATTTCCACGCAAATAGAATAAACGATAAATCCTGCAAAATATTGCACGTTACAAGAAATGCTATCTCCGTTTTTTTTTCTTTCAACAATTTTCCAGTTTTCCAGAGCACCTCGTGATTAATTTTTGAGAAATCTTAAGATAATAGAATAAAAGAATATAATAAATAATAATAAAAGAAATTTTTTTATCGTGTAACTCTGTCTCTCTCTCTCTCTTTCTCCCGAATTGCGAACGGCAAAATACAAACGCAGCAATTAGCAGAGAACCGGCGAATTTTGACGTGTCTTCGTTAACCGGTCAAAGAACACATTTATTCCTGGGGTTTCCGTCTCTTTCGATATAATATCACGTGGGATCGTTACGCGTGTATTTATAGCCAGGTCAAAGCTGTGCAGGGTAAAGCGGCGACGCGGCAATTAACGTCGAGGTCGTCGGAATTTTCGACGGTGCTCGGGTTAATTATTCCGCAGCAATTTAGCCGGTAACGAGCCGGCGCGGTGGTGGCAATTGGGTACCTAGCAGGAATTATTGTAGCGACGTACCCACCCCGGCCATTTACATCGTAGCAACAACGTAATACTACTCGACTCCGTCCCTAGAATTTGCTCTGCGGTCTGACTGCTCGTATGCCGCTGGCGGTGATGGTGGTGGTGACCCTCATCATCAATCGCGATAATTATTGTGTCGGTAAATACTCCGCGCGTACAAACGAACGCGAAGCGGAGCGCGATCGGGCGCGCGCTTACGGCGACACGGCGACATGATTAAATGAACGCTTCCGATATATGTACATATGTGTCATGGTTTCCAGTGCCCTGACGTTCTCAACGCGGCAATAATAACGTCGGCGATCGCCGACATCAAAGACGCATCGAGGGATCGACTGCACGCGCTGCCGTTTCATCGATATCGCGGTTGCAGTGCAGACTTATTTGAAACGGGTGATTTTCGACGTCATCGAGTTCATATCATGGAGTAAAAAATATTCGTCGACCTAAATGAATAACAAAATTCCGTTACTTATTTATTAGATTGTTGTGCTTGCGTTTAGCTAAATATTGGGTCAGTCAAAAAGTTTGATTCGATTTTAAAATTTTTAAAAATTAATTTACATGTAATACAGGCAACTGTTGATAATGTCTACATCATAGACGATGGTAACTACTTAGTTGATAAATAATTTGTTTTTACTGAATACAAGCAAAAATAAATAAAGTAAAAAGACCCAATAATATTCAACTATGTTAGTATATGAGAAGCAAAGTGAAATTCAATTCGTTTGTTACCGTTTAAATTTTTTATTTGCAGAAATTTGATTGTAAAACAATTTGACGATTCTTAAGCGAAAGAAAACCCGAATATTCAGTCGGTTTTTGATCAGCGAGCCTAAATGTGTGCGTGCGATGAACGATTTCTCGAGGGGTGGACTCGATTAAACGGACGGGCGTACGACGTTAATTTGATTAACTTTGCGGCAGCACTTTGTTTGCCGTTGGGTGTCGTGTTGCGGGAAAATATTTCGCTGACCGTTTGCAGGGGGACGATGCATGATCACGCATCACGCGGGGGCGCGGAGCTACTTTTCTTACAATGCAAACATACTCCGTTATTAAACCGCGAGGACGTGTATTTCTTTATTCACTTTATTCACTCACCAGTGAAGTCACCGGAGTGAATAAGAGTCACGTAATAAATTGCTTCCCAAGGCAGAAATCGGCGTTTTTATGGACATTGACAATAATGTGTGCTTTTAAAGAAATACAATTCGCAAAGAAATATGTCGCTCTATAATCGACAAACACATAAATTCTGCAAGTGTTCTTCTAAATGTGTTACATATTTTCAAGTTTATTTTAAACGGTCTTAAGGATTCTTTATCAAAGATCTTGGACCTCTAATTTAGATTTTTGTTCTAAAATCTCACGTCTCTTTACATGGATAAAACGTTCTTATTTCAATTCTGATGCTAAGACGTGTATTATAATCTGATTGAAACATGTTTGCTGAATGCATGTAATTAGTTCGAATTGGGCGAGTGTAAACCCGAGAAGTTTCAAGGTATTCGATGACGCGGGTTCAAAGCGAGATCGTGTCACGATAGATGGCCACGCGTCTAGTCGCTGAAAAGGCACATGCAATCGCTCGTAATGGCGCAACTATTATCGCCAACCGATCGCAAACACTCAATGATAACTACCTCTCCACAGGAAATATGTTGTCTTCGCGTGGTGGATCCTTTTCGTTATTAACGAAAACGTAATCGCGTGCACACAATCACACCATAACGTCAGCAAATCGCGCTACACACGCAATCGACTATTGCATGCGATAGTGCAGTCGAGATGCGATCGTGATACCAAATTCGAAGCGTCTCAGATTATTCTCGGCTTTTTCCAATTAATTTAAACAATTCCGCTTTGTTTGCATGATCGTCTCCGTACAAATCCATCGCTGGGCTTGGTGATGGTGCAGAAACACACTTTCCAGATCAGAACTTACCGTTTCTCGAGGAGGACTCCAGCATTGCGGCGACGTACTTCGTCCACTGTGACTGCTCATGGCGGAATTTGAGGCTGAGTGAAGACTCGCGTTCAGTGGCGTCACTGGGTCGTCTTCAGTTGTCTCGATGTCGACCTCGTCGTCGGAATTCTCATCCTTCTGCCCTACATTCGCAGTTCGTTCCGGGATCACCGCGGGTTCCACAATGGGCGGTCCGCGAATTACCGGACGGAATGCAGACTGATGTAAGGGTGGGTTGACGGTGGGAATCAGGGGTTCCGTGGGACTGGAACCGCTTATCGGCGGCGGTAGCGGTCCTGAAAATCACGAGAATTCAATAATTAGTAATAATTAGTTCGGTAATAATTAGTTTTATAAGAATACAATAGTGATTACAATATTATCATAAATAATTGAACTACTATATTAATATTCCAGGAACAACAAAAAGCTGCAACCTTTCTACCAATAAAACTCGTTTTATTAAATATTTGATTAAAAATTTGACACATTCGTTAAAATAAAAAAAGATAAATATACATCTCTTCTCTACAAATTTCAGATTACTCTTCAATCGCTTTGGAAATCTTACCAGGAAACAAAACAGGACTCCGCTTAGCCAGCCAGGGCAGGGCGTAGGACGGAAAGGCAAACGGGCTAGGTGTCTTGGCCGCGGCGACTGCAGCCGCCTGATGCTGATGCCACACGTAGTCCATGACGAGACTGCGAGACAGCGGCAGGGGTAATTCCGGGAACGATGGTACTCGGGGGTGCGTCGGTGTTGACACCAGGGTGGGTAGCTGCGCGGTGCTGGTCGGCGGGGATCTCGGCTGCTTCGGCGATTCCCGGGAGCTGTTTGAGCTACCCAGCAGACGCTTTCTCGTGCCGCCGTTGAACATCGCCTTGACGTCTTCCCAGGCGTGCACCACCTCGTCCGGGGGATTGCCGGACAGCTTCATGTGCCGGCGCCACGAGTTGAAATTGGCCGCGTCCGGTTGCACGTACTTGGTGGCCTGGTCGAGACGGTGCGAGTGAAAGATGAACTTGTTCGGTGAGAAGAAGTTGTTGCAGTACGTGCACTTAATGCACTTGGCGCGCGAGCTGTTGTAACGGGCTGGCATGAAAGCGCCGCGACAACCCCAGGCGCACTCGTGGTGAACGGCGAACGCGAAATCCTCGGGCAACCTGTAGAGGCGATTGCCCCGTGACCACATGATCAATAACGGGCGATAATAAATTTGTCGGCAATTATGCATTGGAATACGAATCGAAATGTATTCAAAAATCGAATAGAATATAATGTTCAGAAATAGGAATTTGGTATTTTCTTATATTATATAAAAACTAAAAGTATAATCTGATAATTAAATAAAACCAAATTAAATGAAAGTTTAAATAGCTATTATGTAACGTAAACCCTTTAGGGAAATACTTTGAAAATACTTTGAAAAAAATACTTTGTGTATATCTTCAATAGGATTTAATGAATGCGTATAAGAATTGAAGATATACACAAAGTATTTTTTTCAAAGTATTTTCAAAGTATTTCCCTAAAGGGTTTACGTTACATAATAGCTATTTAAACTTTCATTTAATTTGATTTTATTTAATTATCAGATTATACTTTTAGTTTTTATATAATATAAGAAAATAATATTTGTTAGTACTTGTTAACCGATTAATTTGTTAATTAATATTCCGCAAGAATTTTATAGTAGCTTCCTGAGAATCGCGGATTATTCTTCACTGACCTAGGTGGTGCGTTATCGCCAAGGAAGGATTTGCAGAGCCGCTCCGCTTCTCTGCGAGTAATCATGCCACATCTTCGCGAGGACACTGGCATCGCACCGGCACGACGAAGTATTTCCAGCTGCACCGGTGTGCACTGCACACAGGTGATGCCCAATGCCACCCGACGATTGTGAATCTCGTTGTAACTGAACTGCTTCAGTAGAGTGTTACTGATTTGCGCCAAGCATAGCCTCTCCTGGCCCTCGATCAGCAACGAGACGATGTGAATCCCGTAGAGTGACACGGTGCTCACCTGCAACTCCTATCAGTTTAGCTGCTCTACGAGGTTCTTAGACACGAATATATTGCGAATGATTTAACAGTCCTTCCAGTATTATTTATTTATATGTTTATAAGAAGCTCTCTAATAATTCGTAGAATTATTTTAGTAATTACAATTGGCTCATGTCATGTAATGATATATTTTTGTTAATCTATAACGAGAAGGATACAAGTCCAAGATGCAATCATGTGCAAAAATTTTGAATTGACAATTTTATTTAGTTGAATTAAAAGTTTTTAGAAAATGCTTTGTTTGCTTGTACTCTGTTTAATAATCTCCCTTTGTGGCTTGCCCTTATATAATTATCAGAAGTTCGATTCATTAATTTCGAGGCTCTTCGATTTCTGCGTTACCTGATCTGGTTTCTGATGTGGTTGCGGCTGCGGTGTCTGTACTGATTTCTGTGAAGGAGTCAATGGCGGCATCGACAGCACCGCCGGTCCATCCATTCTGGGAAGAAAAAAGAACAACTTCGCCAAATTAGATATTTAACACTAGATTTACGGAACCTGTCAATTTGACGGATTGAGAATTCATGCTTAAAGATACAGAAATCACAAGGATTATTTTTTATCAACGAGAAACCGAAAGCTGAAAACAGGAAGCTAGAAACCGAAAATCGAAGTTTAATGTATCCGTCAATGTGACAGATTTTAGTAAAACTAGGTATATAAATAATGTCCGTAAATCTAGTGTTGAAATGCATAAACATGTTATTTATGAAAATCTTTATGCAGTAAACTTTTTATTATTTAACGGATGATAGAACGGGTGATAAAGGATTTAATTTAGAAAATTCACAAAGGTTTACTTAAAATATAATAATATAAGATATAAAATATGTGTGTGACAAACTCAATAGTATCGGCGATACATGTAAATCGAGTGCGGATAACTCTAACTCACGTCTTAACGCGGCGAACGTACATTATTTTCCATCTCTTGAGCCTTTTGTCTCTATTATTTGTGTTCGTTTCGAATATAATCAGTTAACATTATGTGACAAATAATGTACGTATCGATAAGGATACGTAAAGGAACCTTAGCGCAAATAATAACATGACCTTATTTGTCAGATAGTTTAACAGATATTCGCAGAAGATCGATTTCATCTATTTTAAAATTTTATAAAATTCGTGTTCCTATTTATATTAAAATATTCAATTCAGAAAAAACCAATAGCATTTTGATTTACAAAGTTCTAACATCATCAAAATAAACATCTTGAATATTTCAAGATTATTCCACTTCTTAGATCATTTGGTGAAATTGTAGCTTTTATTATCATTTCTATTATTGCTCGAAAAATTGCAACTGTTTTAACAATGTTTCGAGAATTGTTTGCAATTTTACGCTACCTATATTGCGTTATCCGAGGTCCGTGCCTATTCGACCTAATGGAAAATGCATCACCGATGCAACGCGGCAATAATTTGTCTCTCGGCGCGGTTTTTATCATCATCGGCGAGATTGATTATAATCTCTGATGTTTTACGGTCGCCCGTGCGCTTGTGTCCGATAATAAATTCCGCGTTTTCCGCTTGCACGGAAAAAAACATCCTTCTCCACTCCCGCACCTCTCCTCCACCCACATTGTAATTATATTTATTACACTTTATTGATTGGCTCTCTCTGTCTCACTTTTTCTCTCTTTCTCTCTCTCTCACTGAACGTGCCACCGCGTCCAGTCGTGCATTCAGCTCAATTAAATCGCGGGTCCTTCTCGTTTTTGCTCTGTTCCGACCACGCGCCGCGCGATCGCCGGCCAATTAAATCGAGAACGGTAACGCGACTTTTCATAACGTAAGCGGTGACGCGCGCTCTGCTTTCAGACTTCCATTTATTTCATCTATTTGCGAGAAAAAGTTGAAGGTTGACTCTTTCTAATATCTTCATAAAAGCAAATTTATATATGAAAACATCAAAATTTAAAAATGCATTACAAATGGTGTTTGTAGAATATTCTGATGTTACGTACGTAACATAAAATACAATATTTAATATGTTATCTCGAACTTCGCGTTTCTATGATCTTGATATTTGAGCGTTTACTGGATCCCGCATTCATAATAGATTAATCAACGGCGATCGCATTTATCTACGATTGGGAAAACACGCGTGCCGATTAAAAAGTGTGATTAAGTTGTTCTCATCGTCGTCGTCGTCGTCGTCCTTGTCGTTCGAAGGGCCCTCCTTAATTATCGGACGGTGATTAAGCGAATCCAAAGACTCGCTGAAATTAAACTCGCGCGATCAAAGCGCTAGTCGCTGTATTCTCCTTTTCCCTCTCTCCTTCTCTCTCTTTTCCAAATCACGGAACAAAATTAAGGACGATTAAATCCCTTTTCTCTCGCTTAACCTTCTTTCCGGCTTCTTTACGTAATCAGTAATTGGTTGATTCGTTAATCGTGTCGTAAACAACGACGTTGATCACTTGATTTAATACTTTAAAATGAAAGTAAGTCGTAGTGTCGAGACAATCTTTTTCTTAATTATAAAGATCTGATTTCAAGAAAAACAATTTTTCTTAAAATTAATCGAACGTATACATACTAGAGCTGCGTTGTGCAGTGTAATGTACAATGTAATTGCAATCACCTCGACTGAAATTTGATGGCAATTTGTTTTGTAATTACGCGCAACTTTTTTAATTAACATAACGATACTTATTGAATACCCGCGTTCTCGATACGCAGAGAGATTTACGAGGAAATATCTTTGGAGTGACATATTGTCGATTGGGAGGTCTCCGTAATTTTTTTTTATGAGTCAAAGCAATAAGGAATTCCGGTGAATCGAGGATGAGAGGAATACGAGTGAAGAAACGTTCCTCAAAGAGGACGATTCGCCGGGTTCCACCGAGAAGACTTCCTTTCGCGGGGACCGCCGGATAAAGAAAAAAAAAAGAAAGACGGAATGCTAAAGGCGCAAATGAGAGTCGGCCTCCGAATCGAGTTCTTTATCCTCTTAGTAAGGGCGGAGAAAGTCGAAAAATTCCGAGTACTCGTAATAAGTGACTGGAGGTTTTTCTGCTGTTAGTTTAACGCGCGACAAAGACTTTTAAGAGAGTTTTAGAGGGAATGAATCTTGAAAGAAAGATTGATGCAGTAAAGAATTCTTTATCCTGAAAAAGTGTTACAGCAATTGATAATTTAGGGAAGGATTTACGTTGTGGATATTTTTGGACAGTGTGCGCACTACGGTCAGAGTATATGCTGAATTATTACAAAAGCAATCTGCGATATTACGAAAGGATTTTTCATCAGATAATCAGAGTAGAAACATATACGATTGCATGATAAATATAAATCACCTCGACATATCTCCACCGAATAACGTAACACGGAAAATTCGAGATGTCACCATACCATACCATGAACGCTACAGTTATATACATCCAACTTAATAACATAATGCATGTAAGATAACAAAGATGCATCACGGAAAAGTGGATAGAGCAAAAGAGGACGAAGTGGTCGAGGGGGGTGAGCAGTAGTGGGGAACGCATCGCGGAACAGGTACGCCGATTAGGAAGAGAGATCAAAACGGTCCGCGTCGGCGAAGAGAGGAGCGAGCGGGGTACGGGGTCGGGGCCAACCCCCGGTGTTGATTTTAATTGAAAACGCCTCCGTCGGAGAAGGTAACGCGCTCGCGTGTACGTGCAGCGTATACGTGCACACGAGCGTACACGAACACGGATACCGATGCAACCCCCTCCCCCCCAACATCCGGAGGCAGTGCGAGAGCGCCAGCGCCCCGGCAAACGTCCCCGGGGAGCCGTGGTACGAGGGGGTAATTCAATTTGACACCCCCACCCACGCTTAAACAAGGCAGCACCCATCCGAGCGTCCTCCCTCCCTCTTTCCTCTCATACTCTCTCCCTTTCTCTCTCTGACTGTGCCTCTTCTCTTTCGCTCTGTCTCTCGTTCTCTCTCGGCCTCCTCTTCCTCCTGCTCCTCCTGCTCCTCCTGCTTCACCTCTTCCTCCTCCATCACCGTTTCCTCTCTTCGTACCGTGCAAATTAAATTCTCATCCACCGTGAAACAATGTCGGTACCCGACCCGGAACAACCCCCGCCCATCGCGAGTTTCCCCGCTTCCGTCCCTCGCTTCCCTTGCGACCCATTCTCCCCCTTTGCTCCGTCCTACGCTTCAACGAGCCTCGCAGATTCCGCTGGTCAGCGAATGGACGAATCGGACTCGACTCGACCGCATTAATTACTCGCTACTTACAATTATAGTGTAAGCCGAATGGAGAACGATCGATCGATCGATCAGTCGATTATGAGATATTCATTCGTTGACTAAGTGAAGACTATTTTTCAATGTTTATATTAACATGAAAGTTTGAAGACATTCTTTGAGATCTCTTGCTTAGTTCGTAACGATTATTCACAGATTAAATTTGTAATTAAGTAATTAATTGTCAAAATATCATTATGCCGACATAATCATTCATCCACATATTTAAAAGTATCGTTAAACGCGTTTGTTTTTCGATTAAACTCAATTGCATTTTAATTTGCTGAAAACATTAAAATAAAATAATTAAGACATAAGTCAATGTCACTCACGAGGTTATCATTATGAAACGCGATCGTTCGGAAATGCTCTCCGCAAGACACTGAGGCTTGTGCCGACGACGGAGATTTTCTGCGCAGGATGGATAGACGAGGACGAGAAGTCACGGCGCGGCGCTCTCAGGATTACGTACCAGCGGGCTCGCGGATTATTTAAATGCAAACACAATGTTGTACCGGGGCGCATTGTTCCCCTCTCGGTTATTTTACAATTCAATCTGCGATCCCGGGGCTTCGTCGGTGCGGCGCGGCGCGGCCCGGGGAGAGACGACAGGAGCGCTCGCTCGCTCGCTCGCTCGCTCGTTCGTTCATTGTAACATTGTTAAATCTCCGTCCTTCCACCATGAGTATCTCCTATCCCCCTCCAAGCTCCCTCCCTCTCTTTCTTTCCTTCAACCCCCGGAATCCATCTCCGCGTACCCTTCTTTCGACCCGGTGTTCTATCTCGCGTTGGAGAACACGACACTGGTCTTCCCTCTCTCTCTCTCTTCCTCGGTAATTGTAATGCGCCTTTCGGATTCTTCGCATAATTTATGAGAACTGTTTCTTCCTCTTTCATCTACTCCACTGTCGGAGATGTAAATCGAAACAGCTAGCATATTATTCTGCTGGACAACCAAGTGTGAACGCGCGATGTATTCAGCATTGAAATACGTGAACGTCATCATCGATGTCGCCCAGTCGCCGGTGATTACGTTCGCAATTAATCCGTCGATATGGCTGTCGGATTTAATTTTGACTCTCGATTAAACCAATCACGCGAAAATCCCGTTGAGCTCGCAATCAGAGATCTCCTACGGATCCCTCGCATAATTCGTCGAAATTGGGTAAAGCTCCACTTCTGTTTAACGTCAGTGCCGGCGAAAATTACCGTTACAAATAGCAATTACTCTATCAATCAGTCTTCCGCTATCTACAACAAAATATCACAGTCGAATAATATTAAATGATAATTGAAGCTCCGCGCACGCAGTTTGCTTCCATATTGATTTATATGTAATATTGTTAATTCTTAATGCTTCTCGCGCGGCAAAGTGTATCGGCGCTTTGAGAGCAACACGCTAATCCTTCGGCCTTTGTATCTGCATGCGCGTTAAAATGTTATCATCTAGAGTGGCATCAGAGGCAAACTCACACAATATAGCAGCCGCGGGCTGCTATTGGAGTCCATCAAGCGGATCAGGAGATTAAATGCCACTCGGATAATAATTTTAATAACCGGAATGCACTCTCGCTCTGATCGTCATAAGTACTTAGCTCTACCCAGGGAAACGAGTCCTTATACCTTACGAGCTCGGTGTATTTTTATAATTGCGATTTGTACGCTCAGTCGCACATGGCTACTTTGGCGGTCGTATTTATACTTGACGACAAAATTTCTATGTTTTGGATTTAAATGTTAAACCGATCTAGTTTTTCATATCGTATGCTGCACATAACTTTACAAGTTACAAGTTTGCTGCTTAACATGGCCGTTGTATCATGCAAAATATCCTAATTACAGAACATGTAAGAATATCTTAATCGAAATAAAAGAAAGTTTTAGAAAAGTCAAGTTTGACATAAACGAAGAATGTCTTTGTTAACAATTTCTTTTTAATCAAGATAAAATTTGGAATTAGGAACAGAAGAAGATTTCAAGTTTATAATTAATCTCTAGATTTTTCAAAGTTCTCGCTTAAAAAACGACTTTAAGTGTGTTCAGCGACGCCATAAATCGCGCGTGTGTAGCCAACCGAAAAATTAGGTGAGACACGTCTCTTTTCGGAAACTCTTAGAAAGATTTCAGAAACTTCTTAGTCGCACCTGAGTCCGAATAATCGCCGCATTTGTTAATTCAATCTAAACGGAAGGTTTCCTGCATATTTACTATGCATTATTAATTATTCTAAGCCTTAAATTTATATTCTTCTATTTTCTTGTGCTCTTTCTTAGTTGGCAATCATCATCTGTCATTATCTACTTTATCTTACTTTGTTATTTATTTTAGGGATAGTTTTATAATAAACGAACGATCAAAATAAGAACATTTATGAAATCCGAGATTATGAAACATATATACTCTTTCCCTATTTCAATTTTTTGTAGAGATTTCTACTTGTTGAATAATAAAACAGGTATCCGGGTGCAGATTATCGCCTCGGACATTCTTTGCAGGAGGCAAAGCAGTGGCTAATCTCAAGCACAAACAGTTTATGGTGTTTGTTCGCTCGACACCCCTCCGGCGCAACGACCCTGCGTATCCCCGCGGGACCAGTTTGCTTGCGATCCGTGAATCGACTATCAATTTATTTAGCAGCGTTCAAAAGGGCTCTCTTTACAGTACTGATTCTGCTCCGAGTTTAACAAAAGTCAGTATTCTCTTCTTGATGTAGAAGAGAACAAATTTAATGATATCGACTAAATTTAAACACATAAATTTATAACGACGTGTATGCGAAAAAAGAAAGGATTGTGAAAGGATTGTGTAAAAAATATAGTTACTTGATGGAAGGTTCGACTGTATAATAAATATATGTATTAAAGGGGACTTCTAAATAAAATTTTCGAAATAAAAATTTTTGAGTACATACCTGTGAATGCAGTTCGGATATCAGCAGCTGGAAGTGATGTTGGTCTCACAGTTCAAGTCACAATCGCCGGATAGACAACGTCCAAGTCGTCAGTTTCTTTTCTAAGAATTCCTTCTTCAAGTACAACAAGTCAAACACTCGATTTTTCAATTATATTAACGGCTAATTTCTTCAATTGAAGGTGCAGATTTAGTTCTTCAATTTTGACGAAAAGTCGTTTATTCTATAATAAAAGTTGGTTTTCTTGCAACTGCAATTCTTTTCACCTATAACAACATCTGGTATCTTCGACTAGAACAAAGTTTTGTTTTTTCTATGATGACTCATATTTCTTCATTCTGACGGCTCTTCAACTTCTTTTTCGTGATTTTCCTTCTTCAGTTCTACTTCTGCAACGTCCAAATTATCTTGATTACAGTAACGATAGTTAAAGCTCTGCACCCCTGTCGGTGTGTGACACTTGTCTTGTACCGTCACGACTACGGGCCGCGTCCAGGGGTGGTTTACTCGCGAGCGAGCTCGTCTGTCGTCCACGCGTGGAATACGTATCCTGGTTGTACTTCGCGCGCCTCTTTCGTGTCACCCTCTTTCTCTTCGGCACCCCGCGGCGGGCGAGAGCGTTAAATCGGGTGGCGAAGAACCGCCCCCGAGTGTCCCACCCCCGTAACAACCAACCCCATGCTGTCGAAGGCGGGGCCTCCTGGCCTCTCTTGCCTTTCCGGGGGTGGCTCACCTCAGGGGTAACTACAAACACGTACTTACCGAACGTTATTATTATACTTGCACTCGACCCTCGCGCGCGCGCGAGTGCGCACGGATGAGGCTATGTGTAGATATGTGAGAGAAAAGGAGAGAAATAAAACGAGAGAGAGAGAGAGAGAAAGAGACGTCAGTGCGCGCGCGTACGCTTAGACTTACGCGACTTTTACAGGTTCTACGCTTGTTTTGCGAAGTCCAAATCAAAAGTAGTTTGCCGTTATCTAAAAAACTCGTAAAGTATTTTTTTTAATAATTATTATTTTATATAATACATATTTTATTAAATAAATTATATTATATTGTACAAGAGTAACGTAATATAATGTTAAATATTTTAATTCAATCATTTCATAATTCTGAAATTTAGAAATCGTCAACAAAACCTTATTAAGGCAAAGTTAATTCCAACTCTGTCAACATCTAAACCCCTTAGTGAAGATATGGATCCAGAAGCACGGGATCTATTTGGACACACAGATTCAGATGGACACGTTCGGAGAGATAATTATCGTAAAAGTCGGTCAAAAGTTGGAATCGTCTTTCAAGATGTCCTTTCCGCGAGCGCATAGTGACAGGTCCTCCTTCAACGTCGCCAAGGAGTGCGCCCACGTCACGATACTCACAAGACGATTAAACAGCGCGCGCGGGCGTCTGCGTTCAGTCGTGACGTAAATTAAATCCGCTTAACACGAATCTGCAAGGGGGATAGGACCGATTTGCCGAGACGCTTTCGACCGAGCCGAGAATACCTCGTCGCAGCAACGGTACAAACAAACAATGTTACAACTCGGAAAGTATTGCGTCACAATCAAACGCAGCAGGTATCGAAATAGCATCTGTACAAGAAAAGATCACTTTTCTTGTAAATATACGTTTGCAAAACTCTCTTTCTCTCTCTCTTTCTCTCTCAACAACATCTTCATTTTTTCATTAAAATCGATTTTAACGCTCATGAATCTGTTGATTAAAATTTACGTTACGTTATACGCAGTTTCGTTTGCAAGTAAAGAAATAGAAACATACGGAAAGAAAAACATTACGATCGGTTTGCGCATCCTTTTCGGCACCCTTTGGCAAAGGTTTCGTTTAACGAACCGCAAAGAGATCGGTGCAGTTTATACCCCAGTTGGCCATTACGACCCGTCTCTTTGCCACCCTCTCCTCTCTCTCTCTGGATCCGTAATAAATATTACGTCGGAGACCCCTGCCAATTATGCTGGACTACGCGTTTCCCTCGTCCTGTCTCGACGAAAAGTCACAATGCGCGAACATAAGGTCCGATCGGAGTTTCATCGTCACCCCTCCCGGACCATCTCGTACCCTTCACACCCTGCGTGCAGTGCTCGGAAATCCGTGACTGCGTTATTTTATTAATGCTCGCCGTGATCGCCGTGACATCGTCCGCTAACACGCCACTCGACAACGCTGATAGATAGCGTATTAAATCGCGTCGTCCGAATTAGGCGGTGTTTTTTAAGTAAGATTGAAATGCACCTGAAAATTCTTTAACAACGTTTTTTTCCAGACTGCATCGAGAATTTACTACTAAATGAACTACTATTTTATAGCTTCTTCTCCCTGTTAATCAATTTAGAAAAATTAGATCTTATATAATATATAATATAATATATAACATAATATTTCCCCCTATCCTGTTAATTAATTTAGGAAAATTTAAATCTTACATAATATAATATATAATATAATATTTTCGATATAGCCGAATCTCTCTTTATCCGACAGACGTTTCTTCTTTCATAAGAAGAAGTGCATGTCTCTAATCGAGCCATCATAGAGCATACCAAACGCTCGTGAAAATCAGACGGGGATCGAACGATTCCTTGTTAGTGGCCAATTATCCTGTAACGGGCACATTCGATTTCCAGAGCGATAAAATTAAACGGGCTTTATTATCAGTCGCCGCGGGATAACGATGCTCCGGGACGATCGAGGTAACGAGCTGCATGATATCGCGGTCTCCGCTCCCGGCTCCGGCCGTCGCGCCGAAAGCCGAAAGAAGATGAAGTGGTTAAGCGGCGTGGTCTCAATGGACTGCCAATGTCGGGGATCGCTTTGATGAGGGCGCGTGTCGGGTATTAAAGCTACCTTCGCAGACTAGTCCGACCGCACGCGGTCGATTTGCACGAGAATCGACTCTCTCGCCTGGACGGGGCCGACGGCGGAGTGTGTGCCGGCAACTTCGCTTTCCGATACCGATCAAATCCGAGAGCGGATAGGAAGGAAAGCTCCCACGTGGCCAACAATAATTGAGACTTCTCTTGGTAATCGTGGCATTTGCAAGATCGGTGATTGACGTGCGCTTAAAGCAATATCGTTCGCCATCTCACCAAACGCAGTTGTGTCTCTGTAATTATTATGCACAGTGAGTTTTTATTAAATGGACTATTGTTCAACGTGCATTGTGTTGATACAAATGTACCAGTAGTATAATGTTGGACGATTAAACGCACATCACATGCGGCTTGGAATCATTTGCGATTTTAATTCTTCCCGACTGTCGCATTTCTTACTTATGATCCGATTCGGTGTCAAGAATTTCGCTGGACCGAATCATTAGCCAACCGATGTAACAACGCTGCGATTCGGGGGTGCATGCGGGCGCTGCACTTGGCAGCACGCATCGTGCTTGTAGAACCATATTTGCTATTTGCATAACGAGCTTTGGTCTCGAGGCGCGACATCGGCCTGTTCGGGAGCGACGATGCGTGCGAAATTTCGCACGAGGGTCGTAATCGACACGCCGAGGTTTCCGTTGTGACACGCACGAAGCAACGCACGAGGGTAAGAGGGTGGCAGGGAGGCAACGGCGTGTCCGTAAGTCCACGCGATTCCCGGACGCAACGCCGCGACCACCAGCATGCTGTGCAGTCAATTAGTTTAATAGGCCGACAGTTGTGTCGTCCGCTGCCAAAAAGAGAAGGGAGCCCCTACACATCGAGTCACGCCCCTGCGAGGTATCGTTGCAATCGGGGATAGTCACTTCCCAGGAAAGCATTGATACTCTTGTACTACTTAATTCTTTTCAGCGATTTTATGACTAATCTGTCGAATATCATTTGTGAGAAAATCGCGATCTACAAAGTAGCATTACTAGTCTATCAATTAATAGCAATTAAATGTTATTAAAAAGTGGAGTATTTTCTGATATTAAGTAACGTATGATTGGATATTCCTCTCGATATTTATTTCTAATAAAATAAATTTATATTTATTTTAAATGAAATAGTATATGTTTTTTAAAAGGACTCTCAATATCTTAAAAGAGATTAAAGTTTATTTAAAGGGGAGATTGCTGGGCTGGTTGAAGATACGCGCGGAAAGCGTCACGCATAATGTTATTCCTCGTATCTGTTGTAATAACTGTAATCCGTGCACCCTCGATCCTCTCGACACTAATAGTCGAGGGATAATACAGATTACAACCCCCTCGCGCATCCTCGCGTTTCCCCTCACCCAGTATCCTTCGCCGACGAATCTGCCTCACCGTGTTCCATTCCCGTTATTCCATACTGAACGTGTTTGCCACTCGAATAGCAATCTGAAACAATTCCGAAGCAATCGGCGACGGGTTTCTTCGTGGTCAGCACTCTCCTCGGGAAATCGATTCCCGATTATTTTTCTTCTTTGGCAATCGTGCCGGGAAACGAGATGCGAATACTTCTTCCGCGGCTCCGAGTCGACGAAAAACGATCGTGCGAAATGCAAATGATTCAGAAGATAAAGGTGAAAATTTCATTCAATTGTTGGATTTCGCCAACCTGCCTGAAAAATTATTGTTAGAAAAGTGGAGAATTAATGAAGGAGAAGCGTATTGCAGAGATATCACACCATATCTTTCCATCAAATAAAAAATGCGTGCAAATTGAGCGTTTTGAGGCTGCGCGATATTATTTTAATTCGAGTCAATCTGTAAAACAAGTTGCCGTCCAACAAAATCCGGTCAATACAGTTTATTAACCTTTCGCGGTTGAAATTATTTTCGTCGTTTGGTAACGACTAGTCCGCATCAATTTGGCAACTTTTTGTGGTCGAACGTTTCCTCGTTTTCAGATTACCGTAACTATCTGACCAAACAAATGTATTCTAATGCAAACAATGTTGTTATAAAGTTATATGCTTAAATGTCGAACCATTTCCATTGGCAGCAACATTTTGATTCTCTAACATTAATATTTTTTATATAAAATTAATATTGCCAAATCTTTGAAGTTATATATATAAGTGCTTGCAAAAGTTCGTAAGGTCACAAATGAATGGATTGCCTTAAAGATAATTTTATCAGCGCGGGATCAAACTATTCCCCGAAAAATGGCGAAGGTTGATAGCATTGATAGCAATAGCCAATACTTTGATTAAAATATTATATGTCATTTTATTGTTATTAATAGCTTTTATTATACGAACTTTTGCAAACAAATAAAATACCAACTATATAAAAACAGTGCTTTTTTACACTATTAAAGCTCACATCATTTACTTCAAATATATTTATTTAAATCAATCAACTATCAACTTTGCCATTCATGCTCTCTGTGCGTCTTAGCAAATTACATATGAGAGGGTTGAACAGATCGAGCCCAAACAAAACCGCCCCTCGGACAAGTGTTAACTGTAGCAACAAACCCCGTTTCCTCCCCAACCGCGGTGATACACGAGAGCGGCTGGCCCTTTTCACCCTTACGAACTCTCAAATTCGAGAGCATCGAATCCCTCAATGGTCGTAAACAAACGCAGCATCGCGTTTTAAAGATTTCCTTTCCGTCGACACGTGCCTCAGTCTGTTTGTCTATACACGTACGCTCGCAATTAATGGTGCAATTAATGTGAGAATTGAATCTGTAAGTAGGAGAAGCGCTCACCTACGATACCCGCGCGTAAGCGCCTTTCTATCATGGATCCTTGAGAATCCCTTTATGCCTATTTAAAGAAAAATTGAGAATTAAAAAAAATACAATTTTTCTTTCCATTTACCAATTTAATTTGCATTATAAAGAGTCCTAAGGGAGTAATAATTAAAATTAAAATAAGATATAAATTATGTATCATAAATTAATTATAATTAAGTATAATTAAATAATATACAACATGTAAAGAGCTTCGTATAAATCTTTATGAATTTTTAATTTAGCAAAGCACATCGCACTTTGCTTCTGCTTCTACACAGCTGATTGATACGTCATTGTTGATTAATTTGTGTGGCGTGACGCAAGATCGATTAGGGGATTACGCGATACAAATCGTTCGCGGACGCGGTGCGACACAGTAACACGGAAATATCTTGGGGAAAATAGTTTTGTGTGTGTCAGAGTTGCCAGCGCACGGGATACGTATTTACCATTTCGACGTTTTGTTCGGGACTTGCACGTACAGGCCATAATGGGCTCGGTCCACAATGGAATATAACCATCAATGGTGAATTATGTCGGGCACGTGCCCCGGCATAACTATAAAGAGAGAGATCGGTCGGCGCTTTTGTTCGCCGCGATTGCGGCGATACCTCGACTCACGTGGCTGGCAGGCGCGCAATGGGATGTTAAATATCTTAATAATGGTTTTATTATGCGGTCATCTGCTAGACGCGTCCACGTCCATGTAAATGGCCACGTTATTCCTGCAAAGCGCAAAAAGTATGACGATTTTTTTATATGTATATTCGGGATCTCAATTTCTCTAATTGGTTTCCGTAAAACAGCAACATTTTTAATAGCCATTTTGTAACTTTATAATTGGATATAAAAATAAAAGATACATTATATATTAATTCTTAATTATTGGAATTATATTTCAAATATATATTAAATTATAGCCAGGATGTTTATATTATGTAATTCTTGCCTCACATTTTATGTTACTGTAATAATGAATTGCTGTTACAAAATTGCGTTTTAGCATAATTAAATAAAGAAAAGCAAAATAAAATATCTCTATAAAAAGGTATCAAGTATTTGTAATGATTAAAGGAATGTGATTAAAATTGTAAATGATTTCGCAAACATAAAGCTTTCGTGATTTACACAGTTAACTAAATCGGCATAAACTTTACATAATGATCTATCAATGGTAATAAACTTGTACATACATATCTTTCTGTGACATCGCAGATTTCTGTGAGAATTTTGCGCTGAAAAATCCAAAGTAATACTGACAGACGGGAAGTAGAAGTAGATACGAACAGTCTGATAAATGATTGCATATTATCCACTGATGATCGGAAAAATAGCGGGTGTTGGAAGCACAGAATTCTATATCGTCATTCATTACGTTCATTCGGCTTCATCATCCATTGCCAGAAGTCGGTAACATATCCCGGCAACAATGCTGGTAGCAATTCGATGAATCACGTTAGTAGAACCCTATGTTAGTAAAACACCACCTCGCACAACCTCGCACAACCCCATGATAGGTGGCGCGCAGTAGGAAAATCGATGTGGCTGCTGTAAGGGGATGAAGCTTTCGGGGTAAGGCAGGAATCAGGAACGGAAGTTTTATTCAATGCTGCATTATTAAATGTACCTTTAGTTGAATATGTTGCTTTCAAAACATGATTTTTATCTATATTAATTATATTATATCTTTGAATATATGCGCTGTTAGAAAATTTTGTATCCTGATATCAATTAACATTGTAGATGGATGACGAGATATCTCGCATTTCATATTATGCATATAATTTTAAAATATTTGGTGAAAATAAGTATTTAACATGATAATGATTTTTAACTAATAAATTAAACAAAAAAAGAGTAAGAAAAATAATTCTTGATGCAAAAAAGAAGCTAATTGCTGAATATAATTAGCAATATAAAAAAATGTCCGGTCCACAATGTGTTAAATTACTATTCTTCAAAAACTTATGTACACTTTTATAAATTAGAGATGTTTTAAACTTTGGAATTATATTATTTGAAATTATTACAGTCTTTTACAATTCTATTCTATCACTTTCTATGATCAAGATTAAATGAATTTATTTTCAGCAACTAGTAATTCTCAAAGAAACATCTCAGTATAACTTTATTCAGCCAATGAAACTGTTCACGCTCATGGCAGTCTTGCAATAAATTTTTTTTATTCTCATAATCGCGCGAAGCTAGTGTGCGATCATCCGAGCGTGTCGTTTGGGAGAGAACCGTCAGATCGAGACCTGAATCTGCGAGCAGATTCCCAGATATAGCTTAGGATAATCCAATTGCGAATTATTCACGCCGCCGGCGAGGCTCGTGCGGTACTCTTCTCTCTCTCATCTCAATCATCGTGTCGAGACGGCCGTACAATGACGACCGCCGGTGTGTATTGTCGCTCCTCAATGGGCGCCCCTAACTAAATACCTATCGAGCAGTCACGCCCCTGAAGGCACCCCCGTTGTGTCCTGTTGTACGCGTGAAATTGTCGAAAGAACCGTAAAATCGCGAAACGAGGACGCGGAACCAGACGCAGATCTATGAAGCGGAAGAATCTGACCGGGCTGGAAATTGTCGATTAAATGGACTCCCTTTAGGAATAGTAGAGCAAGCTAAACGATAAAAATTAGTTAAAGAAAGCTAAAAGACAATAGATATATAAAACATAGGAAAATAAATATAATGTATTAATATGTAACAAAGAAATAAAAATTAAATAGTAATAACAAAACAAATAGATTATATCGGCCATGAATGGAACAAGCTGTCGAAGTTGAGTGAGCAGGGCGAGACTGTCTCAAAAAGCCTCTCGTAAGAATGTAGAATGCGCCCTGCATCCTTGCGGGAGTCCTCGATTCCGTTTCTTTTTTTGAAACGACCGGTACTGACTCAATCGGGTTTGGGAAGGGTTGAAGGATCTCCGCTAATCCGCGGCTTACACGGACTTGAGTGTAAATATTGATTCCAATCTGCCGTGTCGGCGACAATGGGCTATCCAGACGGGTCCGGCAAGTCCGGCGAGCACGGGCCGCTGTCAAAACAGTCATTAACCACCTTGCAATGAACGATCCTGGTGGTTGGCACGCGGTCATCTCTTCTCTATCCTCGTATCTGTCAGGATCTAGGATCGTCGACAATTCCCCCGAACTTCGGGACCAGAAATCGCCGTTTTACGTGGATTATCTGTTAATCGCGCACTATTCAGCATGAACAGTTATAATGACGCGATATCTTGAACTATACCCGCACAAGTTTTGCAAATATCCTGATGAACTTGCAGGTTGTTGTAAGATACATTGAAATATTCCAGAACTAGATATTTATATTATTAGTTTTTTTTTATTCTCCAGGAATCAATCATTTCTCTTGATTCTTGAATAGATGTTTTGACATAGAGGACACGTAAAAAGAGATAGTATTATAAAATAAGTAGGAATGGGTAATTTAATCTCTGATAAAATTAATCTTCCTGTGCGAACCTGGCCATTACACTTACCCAGCATTCGCCATTTATTTAAGGAGGGTGAATTGAAACGGATGGAATATTGCCTATTAATATTGTAATATATACCGCGATCGTGATGGCTTGTATAAGAGAATAATCTATATCAATAAAATTCCCGGAGGAAGGTATTTACGCTAATGAAAATGTAGTTGTTACGAAAGATTGCGTACTCACTATAACATAAATTCACTGTGACGATTAACTGCGGTGAGTCTTCAATTGCTTCATCATAACGTATTTTCAACGTGAAATTCAAAACAAAAATTAAAAAAGATACGTAAGAGAAAAATTTATAATAAAAAATATTACAATTTATTTAAAATATATGTGTTAAAAAAGGGGAATTCCACATTTTCTGCGGTAATAATTCTAATTTGAATAAAAATCTGTTAAATAATACATTACAATTGTATCCAATGATTATACAGCAGTGAGCGTCAACGTTTATCTGACATTCTTATCCAGTACTTATCCGCATCCTCAAGGGGTAAGCGGATCTCGTATCCAGCTCTGCGGGGAACAAGTAGAACATGAGCATTCTAAGTGAATAATAAACATAGCAGTGGGGTTAGATATACGGCGTTTTATATGGGTGACTGTCTCTCCCTCTGTCTAAACGCGAATGTGCGTTTAAGGTGCTCATACTGGTCCCCTAGCCTCCGGGCAGTGTGTGTCTCCTTCTTACCCGGGAGCGCTCCCTCTCTCGCAACCGAGAAATTATTATTCCGCTATTACACGATGATTACCCAATAGTACGTGGGCGTAATACGAGAAATAAGCGTGCAGTTTCACGGTGCGGTGGATCCGATGACAAACCGAATAAATCCGCCGCGCATTTAGCGCCTCTCGGCGAGACACATGTTCGTACATCTGTCTTCGGAAACTAGTCTGTGTTTAGTAAATCATCGCCCACGATTTGTATGCGCATGTTCCTCCTACTGTCGAGGCTTGTCAGAGTCATAATCTGAAAGATAAGAATGTAAAGAAGAATTTAATTTCCATTCACGCAATGTAAAAACTACACGACGAATCTATTGATTCAATTTCTCAAAGGAGCGATAAATTGCAAAAAGAGAAATTGCAAAATTAATTTGTCTCCCGATATATAAAGAATATCAAGAGCGATTTATATATATGATACTTACATCGAGGAAAACTCCGTACGTGTAGTATGCTTCCTTAAATTGAATCTCAAGGACCGACGGTGGTTTATGCCATGCAAATTGGGTCGGCCCACCCCTTCGGCCTTTCTTCCAAATCCTAATCCAATCCGCTTCTATGCAGAGTCTACCTGCTTCCGTTGCCGTTGTATGAAAGCACGAGCCACAGAATACAAGCACCTTCAAACGAATCTTTGCAACCACTGTAAAGCCTCTGAAAAAAAACGATATTCTTTAACAAGATATGTAAACGTCTGCACAAGAACCATATTAAAATGTATCGAACCGAAATATGTAATTATTGGTAGAATAATATATTGTATTATCTAATAAAGTTAATTCATGATATATCGATGATGATGATTATATCTATATATCTATTTATGGAAAGTCCTTACATTCCAATCCCCGAGTCGGATGTACGCACGCGCGCACAGTGCATTAACGCTGATTATAATTCAACGGTTTTATAAATTCGCCGTCGATTCGGCTTGTCATGCCCTTTGAGGGACTGACAACGGGGACCAGCTTGGAGCGAGTGTCCCCCTGTGTCATTCGATGTTCGTTTAATTAGCAAACATATTGCGAGCTTATCATTCTCCAGCAAACACAGTTATGTAAGTATTATATTATCGCAATAAATTCGAATGTAACAAGTGATATAGCAAAACTATCACAAATAATGTGCGTTACTTGTTATGTCCACGTAATAGTTATAAAACTGAATTATACGTAATTAATGTTATGTAACAACAATATAAATTAGGATATAATATTCGCTATATTACAGTTACTTTCATGTTATATAACTCTTACAATCTGTGTTTGCTGAGTCAGTAGACCGCAATGATGGAGAAGATTAGAAATGCGCTCTACAGTTGCCAACATGTCAGAAGATTATGACAATTGGAAAATATATAAACAAAAAAATTAACAGTTTGATATCCATATCATCATATATTCCACTCTTAAAAAAGCCGTGTTAAATCAAATCATTGTTGCCTTTTTTCCGCGATGCTGATTGGTTATCTCGATTCGCGTTGTGCGTTATGTTCAGTTTAGATTACCATCGCGCGGCTGTCTTCGCGTGGAGGTTAACAATTTGGTAGAGTGTGATAATTGTGCATATAATAAATAATGATGAATATTATTATTAGAAAACATTATTAATATTGAAAACTAAAATAGCGTGCGCCTGTGTATTGGTAACAATATAAATATCCCAGAACTCCTCGGAAAAAGAACAAATTTCTAAGAGCTAGAACTTTTTCATTTCTGAGTTTACGGTATTTTCAATTGCAGAGAACTCTAGGCAATATGCCAATTAACAATATAACCATCTCAGAACTTCTCGGAAAAAGAAAAAATTTCTAAGAGCTAGAACTTTTTCATTTTTGAGTTTACGGTATTTTCAATTGCAGAGAACTCTAGGCAATATAACAAATAATGATATCAACAACTCAGAACTTCTCGGAAAAGAAAAAATTTCTAATGGCTTGAACTTTTTCATTTCTAAATCTAAAGGGTTTTCAATCGTCGAGAACTATTAGCAATATGCCAAATCCACTCTTAAAAGAGCCATGTTAAATGTCTTCGCGTGGAGGTTAACAATTTGGTAGAGCGTGATAATTGTGCATATAATAAATAATAGATGAATATTATTAGTCGAAAACATTATTAATATTGAAAAATAAAATAGCGCGCGCCTGTGTTGTACTAGTTGATTATTAAAAATGCAAGAGATGACAATAAGAGATGCATAATTTAAATTATGCATTTTGTAAAATTCATTGCTGCTTGCTTCTTAGATTAGAAATAATATTCCTATGGCGCGTAATTTTTTAGAATACGCCAAAAATATAACAGAGCTATCAATTTTTCATGATCTTCTGGATCCACAGTCAACGCAAAGAACCCTCTATTTTTCATGATAATGAAGAAAGCAGGAAACCCTTTTGTGTCGATGGTGGAGTATTGTTGCGGGTAGCCACGCCACGCGACAGCTGCCCGATAGTATCAACTATCAATATCATTGTTGAGGCCTATCGGGCTATCAAGAGATCCTCATGATATCGCTTGCGTCGATAATAAATTCTCTTTTCCCTCTTCTCTGTCATTCCTTCTCCGTTTCATTCGATCGCAGCTAATTATAATTAATAATAATTTTTAATCTATTGCGCTATTAATATGCACAAGTCTTCTTTCACGGCGCAGATGTTCCTTCGGAGATTACGCAGGCCTGTGTATTGCTCACGGTTGGATTTCGCAAAGTTATCGTAACACATACATACCGTCATGATTATTAAGTATTCGGGGCAAGAGGCATCATGGCGCACTCGAGTTGAACGCGTGTTATTATTAAGAACTGTCGGGCGAACAACGATTCCTGAGCAATCTGAAACAGAGATACGGTTATGGGCGGCTGTCGCAACAGCGTGAGTGTTTTCGTAGGCCTGCCGAATGCCGAGTACAATGGAGCCACGGACACTGGGCGAAGCGGTGTATCGATGTAGGTAACCCCGTGTATCTCTCTTGTCGGGAAATAACAATTTCGTGCCAGAGCGAGCTTCATGCCTCGCTCCCCTTGCCGGATGACCAACTCCGACAGCGCTACAAAATAATTACCATAATTACAACGATAATTATGACTCGCTCGCGAACACGTGGCAAACATGCGATTGATGCCGTGCGGACTCTACAAACGCGCACACGTGTTGTTTGCTGCTTTATTAGATTTTACGTTAGGAGTATCGTCGAGATTGCTGAATCTGGCAGTTGCACAACGATCGATTATTATTCATACGAACTGCTTTATTATTATTATTAATTTAATAATAATTTAGAGAAGAGGGAAGAGAAAGTGGCAGAAGCGTTGAGAAATTCATGTTTCGTTTTAAACTCATGGCGTTTACGGTATATTATAATTTATGTTGTTTCTTAAATACGTCATCTTCCTTTCCTCTCCCGATGTAAGTGCATGAAATAATAAATATTTGATTCCTTTAATATTTGATCGAATAAGGACTCAATACACGCACGCGTGCAAGCGTTGCTCCCCGTCGTTGAGCTTAACCAACCGCTTAAGCACTTCGCACGGGCGACAAAAGGGTTTCATCCCCGAGAGTCCCGAGCGCGCTAATAGATTGCGCAAATGCTCTTTGCGGGAACGGCATCCGAAAGCTATTCGGCGGCCGGCGATGTGGCGGACGGGGGACCTGAAATATTCATCCGAAGCCCCGTCGCGCTACCGCGACATTTGGATGGTATAACCTTGGCGATGCCGTCGGCTTTGATCTCGTATTCTCGATCGCCAATAGCCGTGCGTATCAAAGGGCTCGATAAGCCTTTCCCCGCCGCCTCTTCAATCCCCATCTCTCTTTCTCGTCACCGATAATCTACCCACGAAATGCACGCGGATTCATTTCGGCATCGGAAAACAAATCAGCCCCCCGAAAAACGTAGTTGAGCATGTTAATCGTTATTCGATGGAGATATCAACGATTGATCGATTAATCAGCAATAAATCGACATTTATGGCACGATATAAAAAATGTAGTATTTTTCACATAAATGGTGATTTGATAAATTTACGATTATTTAAAATTTATTTTTCATATGTGTCATTACACTTTGCGTGCGATTATTCGTGATATATAATAATTTCCTGATAAATAAAACCAACATTTGCTTACAGTTATATTACTAGAGTATTGAAAATATTTATATTTTAAGGGCAAGAAGGGAAACCTTTTCAGAGTTAATCCACCTAATTCATCAGTAAATCGTATGAATGCCAAACGCCATGACGGGGGCCTTTATGCGTGATCTCTGTAAAAAGAGCCAACTGGCCCATTCATTATCTCGAGAGCGGCGGTTAATCGGCGATGAGGAGAGGAACCCTTTTGTGCAAGATCGAAATAGCGATGGGCCGAGTGAACGATGACCAAGAAGGTGAGAGGAAAGTGACCGGTCTCCTCCCTCTCTCTCTCTCTCTCTCTCTCTCTCTCTCTGTCGAACGAACGAATGGGCCTATCCACGCCCATCTCTCTGGGCCCCCATAACAATGGCCATCGCACCCGCGACAAAAGCTAAACACCCAAAATATTGGCGAAAATCCTGGCATTCTGTTGCGGTTAGTAAGTGGGGCGAGATGTGAGGGCACGGGCCGGGCCCCACTGAATGTCTCTCTTTCTCTCTCCCGAATCTAATCTATCCCCCTCGCCAATAATCCTGTTATACGGCCAAACGGTCACGTTTCTCTCTCGGTCCCTCCGCTATAGAGCTGCTCGCCGGAATCGAGAAGCCTTCTCTCTCTCTTTTTCTTCCTCTCGATATCTTGAGCACTTCCGCTCCGATTGCTCTTGTACTCTGCTCATTCGAAATTACGCGCCTCTCTCGCCACAAAGAGGGAGAACGGGGCCTCTTGATGGCGACGGCTCGTGCGATTCACCCCGAAGAGCAGAATCCGGTGCGTCTCGTTAGGCGCGAAGGACCCGCGCGGCTGTAAACACAAATGGCACCCCACGGTGCGTCGTTGTCGCCACTTCCGTTACCCTCTCGAGTGGTAATACGTCGTTTAGCGCGCCATCGTGTCTCAAGAGCACTCTATAAAGGTACCACTCGTCGATCCCTCGGGTATCTTGAACAATTATCGATGGCAAATCGATGGTCGATTGTCATTAACCGATATCCGTTTTTAGAAGTGCGTTTTCGCGTGGCTTGCCGAGTGGTTACAGAATATCACGCGCATTCAGCGCTAAATACTCATTGATTCGCATCCAAATGTTCCGAAAACAGAACTAAACATTTAAAACGTCTATAACTAAATATTTAAACGTTATAACTAAATATTTAAAACGTCTTCTATGAAAATTGATTCTTTAATTTAATCTGAAAAGTGTGAGCGTGTTTTGACGCGTCGAAAGGAAAACGTTACTTGCCACAGATAACGCTCGAAAAACGCAAGAGAGCTCTGAAAATCTGGTAGCGGGAAACAGAGCCCAATGAGACTGGTGCTCTCCGGTGGAGAGTTTATAAATTATGAATATTTAAGCACGCGTACACACATAGAGAGCGCGTCCTGGGCGGTGCTTCTTCGCCGCCGTCATCGTTGTCGTCATCGCCATCGTTGGACATCGAGTTATTTTGCCGGTCTCCGGTGCAATAACGTCGCGCCACGTGAAAGGGGGGGGGAGGGTGCTTAGGAAACAGGCCGGTATACGACGCTAAAACGGCAGCATCCCTTTGAGACGAGCGTCAAAGCTAATGGAGCCCCACCTCTCTTTGCCGCGGCACGCTCTCTCCTCTCGTCTCTCCGTACCTCGCTATCTACCGGTTACTCCAGCTATATAATCACGTCACTAACACCAACACCAACGGCACTTCCCGCACCTTCAGCCACCTCCGCGTCCTCCGTGTTCATCCCCCATCCGCCCAACAGTCTTCCACTCTTTCCCCGTATTACAAAAGCGGGTCGCGAAGGGTAGTAACGCGGAGGCTTCCCCCTTCCCCACCCCACGGTAATGTTTAGTACCAGTTGATTGCAAGCTCGTTAGAATATGCATAAAGCATCGTTGTTAAATGCCCTTTCTCTTGCGCCGCGGCGGAGAATTTAATGGATACGCGCGGCTCCGTAATGGCTGGCAGCCCGGAAGTGTTTGCCAAGTTTGCGCTATTTGCTAAACGGTTCGGTCGTACGAATAGTTGACGTATGTACGAATTCCACATGCGCGACGAGCAGTATCGAGGGAAAACGTAATATTCCATGGTCGCTGTTTCTATTCTCAGTTTGTTGGAACAGGCAAGCTCTGCTAATTTTCCCGTGCGCTCTATATTTTGATTATACAAAACGTTTGTTACGTGAGGCGCATGTAAATAGTTACTCTTAAATTTTATCCAGATTAAACATTTCATACAAAAATTAATTATAACTTTACAAGTATTTTTAATTAAAGATTTGAAATAGTTTATCTAATAATTTGAAATAGTTAATCTAAAGAAAATTGGAGTATTTAATGTCATATATATTTTTTTATTAGTTGTTAATTTATTATATTAATTTTGGGATAGATGACTACATAGAAAAAATGACCAATTCCTCTAACTTCGCTACTGGCCACGCAGCAAAGTTATCATGCAGTCTGTGGTGAGCTTTAGTTGTGTTTGCAACAAAAGATTTAATGTTTTACAAAAAAAACATAATTGTGAAAATATTTCCATTTTAAACTTTATTGTCTGCTAACAATTTTTTCGTACTATTTACGCATAAGTATTAAAGATATCTAGTTTGAATTGACAAAAATTAAAATTTTATTTAGAGGTTTATTTAGAGTTCTCGGTGTGTAGCTGATATCATACAGTTTCCACTCATGCCCGTCATGTTTTATGAAGTGCTGTAGTCATCTCTCTTGGATAATCGAGAGAAATAGCCATAGCAGCTCCGAAATAGTTAATTACCCGTAGAATTATCATAGTTTTTCGTACTATTTACGCATAAGTATTAAAGATATTTTCTATTTTCCCTCTTCTTTTTAGATGCCGAACAAATACCTAAAGAGGGTATTCATGAAAAGGGTGGAAAGAAAAGCATCTAAAAGACGTTACTAACAGTTTTCGTCAAAATGTTTTTTCTAAAAATCATAAGAAGTATGCCTTAGGCCTAATTTTGATCTAGAATCATTCCTTTTCTCTCTTTTGTTTACTTTTACGTTAATTTTAAAGCTACCCAACTAACTTTGCACTGTATGGTGATCTCCTCCATACATGGGAGATATGGCGAAGGTCCTTGCATTTCTAAAAAAACTTTTGTAAAATATATATAATATATATTATACATAGGATGTATATACGTATGTTCTGTTTTAAAAGAATGTTTCATAAAAGAGAACATTAAAATAATACTAGTCTATTTTTTAAAGATGTTTTTATTAAAGAATTATGTTTTCAGTAATCAAAAAAGACTATGGCCATCTATCCCGAAGTTACTCTATGTGTTACTACATGCATTGACATGACGAGATTGGTTCTAAAGTTGGTTTTTCTGTTGCTAATTATACGTTAATAGTTTAATACTGCAATAGAATTGATAAGGTTTAATATTTAATAATTTAATAATTAGTAGAATAATAAATCTATTTATTTATCTAAATTTAGCACACATTATGTTGAATTAAATACTTGCGAGATATAGGTCTGATTTGTTCGATCGTCCATCGCATGCATATGTATACATACATACATGTACAGACAAGGAGTTTGAAAACCGATTAGCAGTGTATTTCGAAGCATCAAAACCGCCGGATACCTCGTGCTGTGCGTCAACGCGAAACTTTGAGCAGGCTTCGAACTTGCCGGTCGTTCCACCACGACATTTATTAACTTTACCAACGGGGAAACTGCCGCGAGTTTCTGCCGTGGCGGCGGATTACATGGCGAATTAGGTAAGCTGGGATTAGCCTTACCCAATTTCGCGTAGTTTCCGCTCCTCTAATATCCGAAACAAAAAATATATCGAATATTGTGTATACAACGATAGTAAATATAAAATAGTAAAATAAAAGATGAAAAGACTTTAATAAAATAACATTAAAACTAATTTTATATTTTAAAGTTAATTTATGCTTGAAATTATGTACGGAATAATAATAATTTCTGTCTGTAAATTTTCATTCAGAAAAGTACATTATTCTCTTCTTCCTTTTTTATTTTTTAAAAAAGGAAGAAAATATTTTAAATTTTAAGTTTAAAAAAATAAAATATTAAAATCATTTCCGACTGTTTTCTAATAAAAAATAAAATTTTTTTCTTTTTTGTATAATCCAATTAATAACTGACAAAAAAATTTGATACAAGTATTTGTCACAAGTATTTGTCACAAGTATTTGGAGCTGAAAAACGCAGCGCGCGGATTGCGTGACGGAGATTCGTTAGTTCAAATTTCCGAGGGAGAGGGAGGATCGAAAGAAAAGAGGATGTCCCTGGATGAGGACACGGAGGGAAATCGGAGAAGCTGTCAACGGAGCGCCATGCATCTGCCACTTACCCGCGCCACCACCCTCGATCACGGGTCTCGGGGTATACCTTTTTTCCCACAATGACGCTCCATTTCGTCACAATTATCGCCATTATTCGGGCGCGAGGAGAGAGGGCGCGTTTTAACGCGCAAGCCGTACGCACAAGGGTCCAATATATGTCTAGTGTACACCATCAATGCACCTCCGCACACGCACGAATGCACTTATGTACGCACACGTACAAACGTGACCCGACCGGAGGTCGTTACGCGGCCATCGCTCGAGAAATCGACCGTCGATTCTTCCCTCGATCGCTCGTTTTATTGTGTTTTGACAGCGGCGGCGAGCTCTGGTTTCGCGCAACCACTTCTGGTCGGCTTTTACTATCTCGCGCAGCCATAGCCAACACAGAGAGCGACAGAGAGATTGATCTTATCGACGCTTGAGTTTGCCCCGCGAATTCGAGAGCACCTTATTCACCACCTCCCCACCGTTGTTACTCCCTGCCTCCCTTTTGGCTTCTTCGATTCCTTTTTGGTAGCGCGACGATCGTATCTGATCGGACCAAATATAGAGTTACGTGTTCGTCCAGGTCCTGTGCAAGCAAATACGACCCCCGATTATTTCGAGGAGGGCTCCTTTGAAAGGCTCGATTTATCGTGCCAATCTACGCACGATTTTTGCTGTTGCCGATAATGCAATGGCCACGGCTACGTAGACCCGGGTGTCCCATCGCGCCGCGAAAAAGCACGCAAAGTGAATTATATCGGGAAATTGCATCTTTTTACACGACGTGATATTCGCGCAAATTTGCCGTTAAATGCGGCACTAAGAGCCGTACCTACGTACTATAGGTATGTTCTTTGGCGGGTCTATTTATTTGCGTATACGCGACTGCCTGAAGAACGAATAGATTCGATTAGCACAATTTTTATTGAATTGTATTTTCTGCGTAATATGAATGTAGCGTATCTGCGCGCGATACCTTTTCTTGCACTTAAAAAATTTTTTTCATTAAGTAATAAGTATTATGCTACAATACTGAACTATACATTACCATGCACATAAACCATAAACATAAATAATATCAGGAATGAAATTTAATATAAAAATTAAGCAAGTGTGTGTACGTGCATATTCCTAATCGATATTATTTAAACAATTTTTCCAGGTATGATTTTCTTTTCTCTTTTTAATTATCTTATTCTAAAAAAGGCGTGTAACTTCTTAAAGTTCTTTTTTATCGAATAGTTGAGGCCTCTTTTACGCGACGCTGATTGATTATCTCGCTTGGCTCGAACTTCGTGTGGCTTGAACTTCGTGTTGCGAATGTCAGAATGTCATAGTGGCTGTTAGTGCGGTTATATTGATAAATTTGTGTTATTTATTTCATCGTGAAAAATAAAATAAAATAGCGCGCGCATAGCGTATAATATAAATTTTAATGGCTAGAACTTTTTCATTTATTGTTTTAACGAATTCTAAATCATCGAGAACTCTAGGCAATATGCCAATTAACAATATAAAGAGCACAGAACTCCTCGGAAAAGAAAAAAATTTTAATGGCTAGAACTCTTTCATTTATTGTTTTAATGAATTCTAAATCATCGAGAACTCTAGGCAATATGCCAATTAACAATATAAAGAGCACAGAACTCTTCGGAAAAGAAAAAAATTTTAATGGCTAGAACTTTTTCATTTCTGAGTTTACGGTATTTTCAATTGCAGAGAACTCTAGGCAATATGCCAATTAACAATATAACCATCTCAGAACTTCTCGGAAAAAGAAAAAATTTCTAAGAGCTAGAACTTTTTCATTTTTGAGTTTACGGTATTTTCAATTGCAGAGAACTCTAGGCAATATAACAAATAATGATATCAACAACTCAGAACTCCTCGGAAAAAGAAAAAAATTGTATAGGCTAGAACTTTTTCATTTCTAAATCTAAAGGATTTTCAATCGTCGAAAACTCTTCGCAATATGCCAAATCCACTCTTAAAAAAGCCGTGTTAAATGTCTTCGGGTGGAGGTTAACAATTTGGTAGAGTGTGATAATTGTGCATATAATAAATAATAGATGAATATTATTATTCGAAAACATTATTAATATTGAAAAATAAAATAGCGCGCGCCTGTGTTGTACTAGTATTATTATAGTTTAAAGGGAAACGTTTCTTAATATAATTCCTGTTAGTAACGAGATATTAATTTTTCATTACGTCTATGACGATAATAAACAATATTCTCCATCCATCGCGAAAGCCATGCGCTGCATGTCTATTACGAGGATTCGCGGTCGGCAATCGTCGGCAGACAACGCGGTATCGCTATCTGCAATCCTCGCACGTACCGAATATACCGGGTAGCTTGATCGGTGGAGCATTTACAGGCTCGTTTTCGCACATTCGCGTCGAGCAATGTCAACGTTGTATTTCCGTTGCATCAACGGTGCGCTCGGGTGCAACAGAGACGCGAATAGCCGCGAGGGGGGTAGCAAATACTGCAGGGGGAGGCAAATACTGGCTGAGAGCGGGGGGAGGGGCGAGGGGGAACGGCGGACTGTTATTTGCAACGAGTCGCAACAATTGCAACTCGAGCCGATCGCGCGCACGTCGGCGACGGTACCTCCGGTTAGGATAAACGCCATATTGCTGCATCGGTCCCCTTGCCTTCCTCCCTCTTGCCATACGAATTGAAAATAGTGTTTTTGTGCAAGCCGAAACGACAGATATGAAACCAGCATGGCGGATGCTTACAAATAGTTGCGGGGCGGCGACTACGTATAAATGCGCGCCGGGCAACCCGGGGCTCCCTCGTGCCTTTGTCCGCGAATCGCGCCACGCGGACCGAAAGGATTTTCTGACGAGCAAAGCGAGAGAAAGAAAGATAGAGAGAGAGAGGGGGGGGAAGGTTGCGCGCGGATGTGAGAACAGAGGGACGCCGATGGAATTTTACGTTCCTCCTCTCTTCCGCGCCCTCCGCGCTACGTCTTTGATGCGGTTCTATCGACTACAAGGTACGACTTGGGATCGGTTATAAAAAGGTCTAATTGCGGAGAAAAACCGGTTGTCAGTCAGGGGTGCTATAAATCAACAACCAAACCTACACGGTTTCTATACCGCGATAGTTTTCTTAATAAACTGGTTGTGAGGTGTTTAATAGTTGTATGCTTTGTTATATTCAATAGAATTGAGATTCAAAATAAGTTCAGAATTCTTTTAACATTCTTAAATGCCGTAACGTCTATTTTCTTGACAACATAATTTTATTAATAATTTATCAGCAACGTAAATTAAATATTAAACATTCTATTAAAAATGGAACAAAAATGTACAGATTTTTTAGTAAGAAGGAAAAAATAGCAAGTAAAGATGACTATGCAATTGTAAAGAAATATCAATTGTAACAAGTCAAGTTTTGAAGGGTAAGCATGGCATTGCGTAATACGTCAGTATTGAGAAGCATCAAAGCATCTAGATATCCATTCTACTACGTCACAAATATATAAAATATGAAATCGTTACCTGAAGTTGCAGGATCCGAATGAAAATTTGCGCGATCCAGTATCCAAGAATCACTGCAGATGAGGCCGAGTAATCTTGAGAAACAGTCTCGATCCCTGTAGTTAAACTCCATGACGGGAGAGCGACACGCACAGAGCAAGGGAGGAGGAGAGTGACAGTAGAATGAGAGAGACCGATGCCATTTCCGAAACTCTCACGGTGCAGCACGCGCTCTGAAAACGGGAAACACGCATCGATCGTCCCTCGACAACCCACGGTCCAGGATCGGCTATGATATCGAGCTACGTTAGGCCACGCAGAGATAAGAGAGCGGCGATGACAACCGTACCACCATCGGAACCGTCACCATCTCCACCACCCTCGGTGACCAGACTACCTGGCTATCTGGGATCAATATCGCAACGTAATGGGCGTGGCGACCGGTGGTGGGTTCCATCTTCATTGGCCCCTCCGCTCTCGCATTGGCTGGCGTTCCGGCATACTGGTTCCCTCTCCCAAGCTGGATTCCACGCGACTCACGGCGACAGAGTAGCCGGATACCCCCCTTTGCAACGAATCCCGCGTTCGCACCCCGCGAGATGGGGCGGGCCTCGACGGAGCGGTCGCGTGCGGAGTGGGGCACGAACCCTCTCGATGAGGCGGTCGCACGGTCGTGATCGTAAATCAGGACCAGTCGGCCACTCGGAGCGCATCGCGACAAACAGGGTGAAAACTGTTGGAAAACAGGGGCTACCGCGATCGTCGGCGGCGCGACGTCGCCACCCCCGCAGCGGTAATTCACGCTCCGGAGTACCGCACGACGGCAACGGAGTGGCGAGTTCAGTGTGCGAGGAAGTGCATCGAATCCGCGAATTGTTGCTCCGATGTTGGTTTTCCGACTTGTCGTTCTAATGGCCACGTAGTGGAGAAGTCGTAGTTGACGCGACCGTGCAGTTTCCTCCGATCGGGGAGGCCGATCAGTGGTGCCAGCCAGGAACGATCGGGGTAGACTCGGCTGATCGTCATGTGCAGCAACGAGAGTCCGCCGCCGGCGAAGGAGCCGCTAGCCGTGAGTCTGGGTAATCCGATGGCCGGCTTCCTGCCGGGTCTCGAGCACTATCGGCTGCAATTGTATCACTACGCGATGGCGGAGCGGCTGCGACTGGCGCAGCAGCTGCACCCGCAGCACCCCGGCGTGGCACATCCACCGTCGGGAACGCCGACAGCCCATCTGAGCATCGGCCCAGGCTTCCCGGCCCCACTGCCTCTGTATCCGGCGGCTGCAGCCGCGGCCGGTTACCCCGGCCGACTGGCCCTGTCCATGGCGCTGCTGCACCCGCACCATCAGCGGATACCCGAAGAGCCGAAACCGCAGCACAGCTACATCGGCCTGATCGCCATGGCGATCCTCTCGTCGCCGGACAAGAAGCTCGTGTTGTCCGACATTTATCAGCACATCCTCGAGCACTACCCGTATTTTCGGACTCGCGGGCCCGGTTGGCGCAATTCCATCCGGCATAATCTTTCGCTGAACGACTGCTTCGTCAAGTCCGGCAGGAGCGCCAATGGCAAGGGTCACTATTGGGCGATCCATCCGGCGAACCTGGAGGACTTTCGGCGCGGTGACTTCCGCCGACGTAAGGCCCAGCGCAAGGTACGCCGGCACATGGGCCTGGCGGTGGACGAAGAGCCCGACAGCCCGAGTCCGCCACCCCTACCAGCCACGCCACCACCCCCGACGGCCCTCGGCGCTCCAGTGGCCTCGCAGCCGATAGCTACGCTGTGGACACCGCATCACCATCATCAGCAGCAACAACAGCAGCACCAGCACCAGCCTCAGCAACAGCACTCCTTCCAAAGTCAGTCCATTCGGCAATCGTCCTTCCAGCCATCAAGAAAGCGGCAGTTCGACGTGGCGTCCCTCTTGGCGCCGGATGATCAGCAGCATCAGATCGAGGCGGATGTGCTGAGGCCGGTGAAAGCGCGCAGATTCAGCTGCAGCGAGGATGAGCTGCACGATCTCCCGGAGGCCGATCAGGACGATGAGGACGTCGACGTCGACGTGGTCGCCGACGCGAACGCCTTACCGTCGCCGGGCACGCCACCATCGACCAGCCCGGATGTGCCCAAGGTCGTGTCTCCAACGTGGAGCCATCAGAGTGTACAGAGCGGCGGTCAGCAGCAACAGCAGCAACAGCTATCGGCCGTACACCTACACAATCACTTGCACGTCAGGAACTATTACATCCCAGCCAACTCCGCCGGCGGATCCAGCGTCTAATGGCGAACTCTTAGGAAGAAGTCGGTCCGCACGGCAGGTAGCTGCTCGTGTCACGATTCTCCCCTCGTTTCTTCTTCTCTCCACATGTTTTCGAGAATTCTCGAATGTATAGAGCGTCTGATTGCTATCACATTTACATTTAATGACATATCTTTCGGCAAATCTGAAGTCGATTCTTGTTTGATGGAAGCTTCGATGCGCTTACTTTTCAAATGAGGAACGATTAAAAATAAAAATGTTTTTGACAAAACAGGTTTAGAAGAAAAGAATAAGTAGTAAATAATTTTATATTCAAATTAGTTTCAAGCGTAAGTTCTATCACAACGGGAGATTGCTATAAGATTGTTTGATTCAATAAATAAATAAGTAATAACTTCTTGTGACTTCAGATTAATCGAATAATATGTCATTATAATATATTGCGATGGAAGAGAAAGATCGGAAAATAATATAAACTTAAGCAACGATGATCAAATTATAAAAGAGAAAGAAAGAGAAAATTTAAGAGTTTCTGATCTATGATTGAATCTATGATTGAAATAAATTGTCAGATTCGTTCGTTGCAGTGCAATATAAAGAGCAATTATGCCATTTAGACTATAGACTTTTATCATTTTTAGCACATATATTCATGTTTTACTTATTCGAAACATGAAAGTTCTAAAAACGTCTGAAAGATATTCTTTAGGTATTTCTTTTCAATCATCTTTTCAATATTTGCATTGTGCGCAATAGACAAAAAAACACGCGTGAAAAGTGCGCATGACGCATTTTATTAGGTGCGATTTCCGTGGCAAGTAAAAGCGGAAAATTGTGAGTAACGTATTAATAAATTGGACCATGCAAGAAACAGATTACTAATTATGCTTTTTTAATAACGTCAGATATTGTATTTTCGCATATTACTTATAATATATCTTACTTTTGCTAACAATGAAATTTTGCGCCACAAAACTTTGATCGTGCATTGCTTTACCAATAAGAAAAAATGAGGAGAGAATTTTAAACAGTAACTTTCCACAATGATTGAGAAATTGACGTTTATTTATTTTACAATATAATCCACTCCTAACATTTGCATCAATGAATGGATTTTTATGCAGATAACAGCCAATTTCCTGTCGATGGGGAACCGATCTTCGTTACGTGTGAAGAATAATTCGAGTTTGATAATTCGAATTCGGCAATTCGAATCTCCGTTTACGCGCGGAGAACTTATACGTGTATTATATAGATAGATGTCTAAGAAAGGATTATATATAGACTGGAGTTTGGCGGTAGAATCTCAGCATATGGAATTTCTCGGATCATTGATTGACCGGTTTATGACGATTGATTATCCGTTTATCTTAAAAGTGGAAAAATGCAAGTTTAAACAAACAAATTGCATTTTAATATCTAAAATTAGTTATTTATCTAATACACTTATTTTTATTTATAATGTTTATATGTTTGTATATATTTTGTATATTATAATAGCACTCTGGCGTAATGGTACGGTAATGGATCACGGAATTATTAAACATAGTGTATCTACTTATTGTGCATGTATCGTCCCTGTACAGAAGCAAAACGGTATACTATGGATTTGTGTTGATTCCTGTCTGCTAAATACTCTTGTTCCTAAACTACAAAATATTCTAAAACAATATTTCTAAAGAAATATCGTTTCCTTTTCATCAAAGATTGTCATATGTGATTTACAATCAAACGAGTATTTGCTCTCCTCGATTTTAATGGAGTTATGGTTACCAGATTAGGATTGATCCGTTCATACACAATATTGGATTGTAACAAAAGTCTGTAGCATTGTTTAATTTTTCTTTTAAGAAAAAAAGATCACAAGTTTTGGAAAGATGGAATCATAAAGCTACCACAAAGGTGGCAAATGTTAATAGAACAAGACGGTGGAAATGTAGTTGAATAAATATTTATGCATATATATAATAATTTTGGAATTTCACTAAAATAACTATGAACTTTTGTTATAACCCAATATTTCTCTTTCGCAATGCCTGACAGGCAATTCGAATTTACACGGTTACTATTTAATTACTATTCGAAAACTTCTGCTCAATGTCAAAAAAGAATAATTCAGATCCACTCATTAGAGAAGATAAAGTCGTTGTATATATAGATAGATATCTTGATTTCGTCTGAGTCTATCGAATCTAATTTATAATACAATTCGTTTGTAAAAGTTTTTAAAATAGATACGAAAGTTTCTTAAGGCCGATATTTTTCCAGATTGAACTTGCTCCATCTTCGACATAAATGGAAAACGTTAACGCTGAGATTCTGCCGGCAAATTTAGAATTCTTTTGTAAATACGAGGACGCAGCCCGGTTGCCGGAAACGGCGGCGCATAGGATGCTGATATACGCGGGGCATTACGTCAGACTGATTGCGATCTCCGCTTGTTCAAAGTGTAATATAAACGTCGTTTAAGGTTTAACATAGCGCATCTCTTCCCACTGTATAATCTACGTTGGTAGAGACGGTAATACGAAGATACATTCTGTACAAACCCGAGTACTCCATCCCCGGTCCATCTCCCCGTTGTATGTATGTATGTATATGTATCGATGTATACGTACCTGCGTATATAAATTCAGACACGTCCGGAAGCGATCGGAAACGACGATCGCGTTAGCGATGTCACACCGATGAGGAATGTGCAAGACCATTTTTTAACAGTTACCTCGTAAGCATACGCCGGTGGCCTGTTACTGTCTCGATGCAACTGAACTTTAATAAAGTTTCTGTTCCCACGAATATGAATCTCTGCTAATTAACCCGTCTCTCCTACGAAAAGAAAAAAAACGGAAACGAAATAATTGCAACGTTTTCATCGAGATAAAAATCGCGTTATTCACGTGTAGGCGCGCCTTCGTCTAAATTTCCTTCACTTCTTGTCGTATTACAGCGCGTAAACCTGATTTAATTAATCCCTGCATTACTGAACAATGCGAACATGTTACTTTTATAATTCTTCCCACAATTTTACAATCTGCTGTTAATATTTTTCAACATCCAGCTAATCCTATTTCTGACCTGCAACATTCGATTCTCAAAGATCTTCCTTTTGATTTTGCGATATAATTTTCAACTTTGTTCACTGATTACAATTTTCACATTTTTATTTTATTCTATTTTTCGATTTATTATTTACATATTTATTATTGTTTTTTTATTCCCGAAAAGATTTATTCAAGATTTCTTTTCTTTTATCTTCTTCTTTTCTTCTATTAATGATTATCACTTCGACATTGACGAAACCTTTTTCTTATGCAACTTGTGATATTTGTGCATCAACTGAGAAAATAATACACACAAGTTGACGGAAACACTCCGCATTTGCGCGCCGTTAGGCGATACGCAGAGAATGACTGAGAAATTTATTTGTCATGATAATAAACGGCCAGACTTGGCCATTAGTTAATGCACACAAGCCACAAGACGAACGTTTGTTGCACGCGAGCTGGCTGGTCACGAAAATAATGGTGTTCACTCGAGCGCGGAGAGACAAGTGCATTCTTCGGATCTATTATCGTGATTACGCGTGCTATTAACAAGTCGAGAGAGAGATGCCAACTAGGAAAAAGAAGCTGAGAAATGTCGGAGTGCAGATAATTAAGAGAGACTGGAAGAAGGTAAAGAACAGTAAAACGCACTAATCGAGTAATATCACTAATCGGGAGAAGTTTCGTTGATGTTGACATTAATATAATCTTGTCGCACGATAGTGATTCGTTTGAGTTCTCATGCAGATATTTCTCGAATAATTACGCTTTCATTAAATACCTCATGCCGTTGCAAAAATATTACTGTCAGTCAGGAGTTGGAACATTGAATTGGTTACTCGAAGGCGAATAATATGCCTCAAGTTTCAAGCGGATTGACAAGCGGCGATATAAATTCGCCGATAGCCTCTTTCTCTTGTGTTTTCTGTAAAATCATTTCCACTCGTTCGTTAAGTATGCTCGCGATCACCTGTCATTCCGTCGGCGTGGCCAACGACAAGCACGATGCTCAAACTCATCAGAATAATAAATACTTTGTAAAAAAATTAGCGTACGAAAATGACAGGTGAATATCAATATTTCGAATGTAATGTTTCCTGATGATGGTACGTTTAATCGGCATCGATGCTAACAATTGCTGCAACACGCATAATGTAACGACAATTCAATGATATCTGATGCCATTGACGTAAGGAATAATTTCAATTTGAAAACGCACGGAATACAAAACACATTTAGAACATTACGTGTACGTATGCATAAGAATGCATTTTAAAGAGTGCGATGCTAAGTTTAAAATGATATTAAACTGACCGCAATGTATTTAAGCATGGATTTCTTTTTTATACTGTCTCGTTTTATTATATCGCGATAGACGCTGACAGGCATTTTCTTGTCGAAGAAAATCGTGCTTTCTTCGTTTATCTAGGACTTTAACAGAAACGACAACGATTTATTTTCAGCAAAGGAAGCTGCCGTACATTCCTGTATCTAATCTGTGTTTAGACGTGCTGTAAAATAGGAAATAACGGCTCGATCTGTGTTTATCGTAAATAATTCTCTTGGAAAATCCGCTTTAATGAATCACGCATTTGCCATGGCTTGCTACCAGTCCGAATCCATAAGACAAATCCGACCCTTGCGGATAATCTCCTTGTTTCCTTCAAAGTTTTCTGAAGCATCGCATTGCGCACATATGTTGAGTAAATCGTGATTGCATTTTTACAGTAATATAAATGTAAATAGTGCATTTATATTGCAAATAATAAAAATTCAAGAAAAGTAATTTGTAGGAATCGAAAACGATTACTAAACCTGCGCTTACTTCTAATAGTACACATAATCATATGTTTGTTCGCAAATACGAGAATCAATTTCCAAATATCGATATTTTTATGAAAATTATAAAGCTTAGTTAGTTGTATATATAAAACAGCTACAAAATTATTTACTGATAATAATCATCCTCTAACGAACATCAGTTACATGTAGATAATACATTTTTTACATCAAATCAACAACCATTGAAAAATTAAAATCTTGATTGATATCTAAATGACATTTTTATTTATTTCGATCATTCATGATGATTTCCATTTGCTACGGCGCGTTTAATGCGTGAAATTTTCATTAATGACACATGGAATTAGTTATGTATCCGATATTGTGAACCGGCAGTGAAACGTTGGGTACAGGATTTAGCTGCGCAATCCTGTCGGCGTGTATTTATCGACGAGTATTTCGTGGCGTCCCATTGTCTCTCGATTCATCAAATGAAGCCTTGCAGATAACCGCTAAGTGAGCAACTATAAATCCTTGGCGAGGAACATGCCCTACGACAACGACAACGACGACGATGAGAAACCCGACAAAGGGGAACGAAAGCAATTTGTTAAATATTGCTTGCGGCAAAGTAAACGGCACAAACACTGGAGCCATAGCAATGCCCGATTTAAGGAGGCTACCTGGCGACGAGCGCCATGCTGTGCCAACATGCTGCAGCTTATTCACGTACAAACCTCTCCTAAACTCTCGAAAAATAATCACTGAAAAATACTTTTCAGATGAGATTGATTAAACATAATAATAATATAAGTTAATAACATAAATATTTGATATAATATATAATATGAAAGTTATTTCTGAGCATTTTCCATAATTTTGAGGACGCCGTTAATTATCAAGTTTTACATGTGATTAAATAGATTGATAAATAATTTAATATCCTTATTAATTTATATATATTTAAATATTAATTATTATTAATTTGAACCTAGACAAAATTGTATCAGATTACATTCTTTTGTAGACGGAAATTTCCATTTCCCTGGCACAAGAATGTAGAATCTCTGCTTATGTTTCTCGGCAGATCCGGCGAGTTTTCGCGTTCAAATCTTTGCGTTCACAGATACGTGTTTAGACGCGCTTTCGAGGCCGCGCGATGAGCTTTCCCACAGTGAGGCGAGGGTGTTAGAAAAACAGTCAACGACGTTTGCCCGCTTGCAACGTTGCTGTGTGCAGTCTATGCAAACTCCATTCTGGTTTGTTATTTCAAATCGAGTGGTTGAGCTATCAGTCAGAGTTTTCGGATATTTAACAAATAATGACGAAGCATATATATATATATATATATATATATATATATCCCTTGATGAAAATGGGATGAGAATAGGATCAAGACTTCGAGGATATCGTGTGCCTTGGGATGAAATATCTTCTTCTCTTATTCAGGCAACCAAACACGCATTCAGAATATTTTTAACATCTCGACAAAGACCCCAATAAACTGAAAAGATCAATAATCTTTTGCTTATTTCTAAATTTATTTTCTAAAATCTAAAATTAACATTAACTTTGATATCAATCCTCTTTATTATATTATATTAATATTAATTACTTTTTATAATACTATTAAATCGAAAAGTTCGATTCAATTTTTGAATCAAATTTTACTTTATTGCATTTAGTAAAACCAAATTATTCATCAACCAAATAATCATCCTCTTTATAATATAATATAGACATTATCAATATTATTGTGTGTATTACATGTACAAATTAAATTAAATCGAACTTTTTGACTGATCCAATCAATACCAATTTTATTTTTCCCCCAAAAATTTTATTTTTCAAAAAATAACGTTTGCAGAGACTTGCTATTACGTAAAGCAATACCGTGCGATGCGCAAATGAGAAAAACATATGGTTCGTCAGCATTCAAAACAGGAAACGATCTGCCAACTTCACGCTATTTTCACGTCGCTCACGGGATCGGGTATTTGCCGATCGCAAGATTTTCCGCGCGATACCATACATCCTCGGTGGGCCTTTACGTTATAACGAGCCTATGCGATGTGGGCATTGTGCCGGACGTATTTAGAGCAGATTGCTGGATCGGACACGGCAGAGCCGGTGTGTTTGCGACTGCGTTGCAACACGCTATGCATACATAACCGGGTATGCAGTCGCCAAATGTACATGTACGTGTATCTATACATGGGCCGGGTCGAGACGTTCATTTCGCGTAAGTCACAGCGAGGTGAAGCGACACGTACACCGGATGCGTGCCTCCTCCATGGTGGCGCAATCCATAGCTAGGTAGTGCCTGCCATGGGGGAGAGAACAGAATAGCGGAGAGAGAATCGACCAGTGATCTCATTGACCCTGATGGTTGTTGCACGCCAAATGAATTTGCGGCTGCGCGGATTACGATCAACTTCGCGGCACAAAGGGCGTCTCAATCCTCGAGAAGTGACCCGTGAGAATCCTCAGCGGAAGTACTGGCTGTGCGCGGTATCATCACGGAGTCCCTCCAACTCCCTTTCTGAAGCAAAATGCTAGGGTAAAAGAGAAAAATAAAAGAAAAATTACAAGAAATTCTAATTAAAAGCAGAATTTCTAGACAGCGATCGAATATTCGTTGCTCGTTGCGAACGCCCTTGATGGCGGGCGTGCCACATTTTCGTGACTCTCCCAAGGGCCGAAGGGCAGGCAGCACGCAAGGACGCGGCTAGGTGTGATCATTGCGCAAATATCTCGTGTATGGGAGTTTCGACGTCGGGATTCCGCGACGACGGGAGCCTCGGTCAACACTTTTGTGTGCAGCACCGCAGGTAAAATATTAGCCGGGCCGAGTCTTTCGAGTGCGGTCGGGGTCGCGGGACGCGTCAAATGGAATCGGCCTCTGTTCGCTCAATGACGAAGGTCCCGCGGGATTGATGCTCCCGTAAGGAAAACGTGCTTTTACGCATGCTTTCCGATCGACTCAGGTGTGACGATTCTAATGCCTAATAATCCATTTACGACGCCTATTGTCGCGTCGCGCCGCAACACCGACCGATGCGTTGTATTTTTAGGATCACACACGGTGCTCTCGAGGATCGGGATCGACAAATAGATCCGTGCAGAGTCTGGTCATATATTACCTTATTGCGTGACTCAAAATTGGAACGATCTCGAGGACCCACAGCCGCTCACACAAGGACTTCCGCTTCTCTCTAAACCACGTGGTAACACAACGTGGTTTTAAATAAAATTTTTATAATTTCGAAAATTTCTAAGATACATTTGTATTGCTATATATTTCGTAAAGAGGATTAATTTTTAAAAATACTTTTCTCCTTTTAATTTAAAATCATTATACTTATTATTATTTTTATGCAACTGCTACATCGTCCCAAATGATACCAAGTATAACTGAAGGGTTCTACTTTGGGAAAAAACTCTGCGTCTATTCTTAATGCGCAGCCAGGCGCTCGCTCAAGCGCAGCGGCCAAACATTAAGTCACAATATTGTTAATTGAATGCACTCGTTCGCAGCTCACGCGTGCTCGCTCGCAACACTCGCAATTCGCTGCAGCGCAATTATTTTTCCTCGAGAGTGCGCTCCGCTGATGCTTCAGCACCTCCGGACAATCGGGATGCCTGACGAGAGAATCAGGTCCGGGGTACGCAACGGCGCGGCGGAGCCGCGCGTGAACCCTGCGGCGCGTGCAGCTGCCGGCGGGCCCTTCTTAAATTTCTATTCGCCGTGCAAAACGCAAATACGCCGTCAAACGTCGACACAATGGCATCCGAAAACACGTCGTCGTAGGCGAGGTCTAACGAGGACGATGACTGTTGCGCGAGAAACCACTTTATTAACAGCTCCAAACGACCGCACCGTTTCCGCATCAGCGGATCCGTCGTGAACCTTTCTTTCGTGAAAATCTTTTGTCTCGTGAAAATTTATTTTTATTATCGGAAATCGGAAGTCGTTCATTATCGCTTAATCTAATGGAGCGTCGTGTATCTTAAATGCTGTCGTTGCTTACACACGATTTATCAAAAGTGCATAAATGAGATATAAAATGTTTAATTACGTTGTTACGGCCGATACTATTGTTGGAAACAATATGTTGCATCAGGCTATTAGTTTTGTGTGTACCGAGGTACTTGAATATACTTTATGTACTCGTTCTCCGAAGTAGAGAACGCCGCACGCGAGAAATCTATGCGGGGTAGCCTGCCGGTAAGCGAAAAGTAACGGTCCGCGTATATAAACATCGTGTATCGTGCAAATTTATCGCGCCGATATTTTCATAATCCATCATTACGCCGCGGCTGACCATAATTTTATGATAATGGTGCCGCATTAAATTTTCCCTGTGCAGGATCGACCGTCCGGCACTGCGCCCCTATAGTGCAACGGTGTGCGTTATTTTGCGGATGCCTGCACCACATTGCGCAACAAAACACACATAATTTCGTATTACGAGCTTCTCCTTGAGGAGGAAATATTTTTTAAATAGCTGTGATTTCATTGTCGTGGCCGATCTAGACATGCAACGCAGATTTGAACGCGACAGATCCAGATGAGCCTGAAGTTTCCATTTTCGTAATCTTTTTTTGGATACATGTCGGATTTTTCATGGGATGGAAAGGGCGGAAGATTGAGTTTCTTGACAACGACCCGATTTTTCGGTATCGTGCGATATCACCTGACATGAATAAATAAATCAGAACCATCGCATAGAGCCGATTGATCATGATGTATCGCGCGATTGATGTGATTGTAACCTACAGAGCGTAACATACAGGAACATACGTTTTAAATAGTCTTTTCACGCGTCCATCGACGACATTAAAAAATCGATTCTCGCTTGCGGAAAATAAAGAAATAATTCTTACGTAACAATATTCGATATCAAATATTTTAGTAAGATACAAACTAATAGCGACAGCGAAACGAACTGGATATTCTCTGATCTGATCTGATCTGATCAGCGCAGTATATCTATCGATACAGATCAATAAAGAACCTATGGACACCCCGTATATATACACCGTATACATACGGTCGGAATGTATCGCGGCAACTCGAAATTCGGGGATTATCCTGTTACGTCGCGTGCATTAGCGTGGAGCCGATAATGGCCGTAGCAAAAGCCCACCCTCGCGAATTTGTAAAACCTTCCGCGCATCCGTCGCAGCCGCACGCGCCACGATGAAAATTTCCGCGTGTGTGAGTACGCGCGCGCGGGTGCACATATTGCAAATTGCACGCGCACGACCATTGATTGACTCCGACCGACGGACGCGGTGCAATTCGCCGCCGACCGGCTGCAAATAAATAACGCACTCGCTCCCTCTCTCGCTCGTAACGCGGCTCGTTTGCCGCTCATGTGCGGCGGCATTTGCCAGAAAATAGGTGGAACGCCTACCGAAAACGCGCACCGCGTTTCATAATGCGGATGTCACCGGAAAATATTTGACAACAGTACTGAAATGCGGAGTGGCCGGCTCGAGCCGAAGCCGAATCCATTGAAATTTTCACGTGGAAAATAACGCGGGGACGATTGTTGTAAGACCGTTTCGTCTTTATTCTGCGAGGGCGGATTGTTCGATTTGTCGAGATTGCAGCAATTTAAATCGTCTTGATGGACGGAAAATGATATTGAAAATAGGAGAAAATCGATTCTCCAGAAAGAAGAAAATCGCTTTGCGTTTTATGACAATTCGATCCGTGAATTCTCTACTTATAATTTTCTCCTCATACCTTTCTCAACTTTTGATGAAGCAAAAATTTTAATATTGTAACCAATAATTATGATAAGTATCAAAAGAGAATTATAATTTATTACGATTTATAAAAAATCATATCTATTTCGAATAATAAATTTTACTCACCAGTACTTAAAGAAATATTTCGACGTAAATCTTTAAATATTTTCTTCTTCACTAATACTAATACTAATACTAATAAATAATATCTTAATATCTTAATAAATAATATCATCGATATCTGCATCAAGGCATAGTACTCTTAAATAGATGCGCGCCATTTTTGCAGTCGTTCACCGCCGCGAAGTATATACTCGCGGGCTGTTCGAGGACACTTGTTCAGGCACGGATACTTGAGGGTGAAACCGAGCGCATGATCAAATGCGGTCGCGCCCGTACCCTCGACGACACGCTGCGGCATGGCTGGAGAACACTCTGACGACGGTGGGTTCGAATACAAATCGGAAACAAATTCGGAGTCAAGTGGCCACCGCCGCCGTCGCCGCCACGCCGCGCGTAATGACATTCGGCCGTGCGTGAAGCATCGCCGTTGGATTCAAAGTGTCTCTCTCTCCCGGAGGGTCCGTCTCGAGAGGACGACTCGTCGTCTCCGGGCCTCGGGCGTGCAGTCTGAATGTCGAATTTCCGCAAACACCCTAGTGTATTAAGACGTTTACGTGCCTGGGTACGAGTCGTCGTGCGCTTGGACTCTTGAAACCTGATAGATGCACCAACACAGGATGAAGAAGATAGAATATGATCTCTTAATCCAGATTTCGATCAAGATCTCCGAATGTAATCTACTTTGCTTGGAGAAAGAAAAGATATTTAAAATACAATTGTGATAAATGTAAAATAGCAGCAACCACCACTTGATTGGCAATGACTGGCTTGGTCATTGATCGCTTCGATATTTTCAGTACTGTAATAATTAATGATATTTTAAAAAAACAATATCTTTACCGAAATCGTATCGCATGCGACTCTTGAGGCGCAAGTTTCCCATCTTCTTCTCGGAAGTAATTAAAAAGAATTTGTGACGCGCGACACGACGCTGTAGCTCCACGACGCGGCGGATTGTCGCGGCCGGAGTATGCTTTCTCCGTCTTCCTCTCCTGTTCCGCCGGGACGTTTCGAAAAGCGAGCAAAAGGGGCAACGAACGCTACTTATACAATATGTACGCCGCGGCCTCTGTATACGCCTCTACCTCAGCCGATGTTTGCCGTGCGGCTCCCGGTAGCCGCGCGATCGAGGTGTCTTCGACGGTATTTCTTTACACACGCAACCGCGCACACGCTCTCCTCCTACCGGCGTGTACTTTTCCACGCGCGAGCGTCCGGCGAGCGAGCGTAACCGCGTGCCCGGCTAATGGACGCGCACTCGAGACCACTTTGGCCGCGGCAAACATCGACGACGGTTTCTGAAAACCCATCCGCACGACCGTCCATTCGTCCGGCCAGCTTACCTTGCACCGAAAACATTTTTACGCTCCTTGATAGACCCGAGCGATCCGGGAGAGCCCGGCGCGATCGTCGCGAGACGACGTTCAGGTACCACCGGTGGAGGATTACTCATCATTGGATGACTTTCGGGAATTCCGGGAGCCTGTAGATTGAAATTACGTTAATTACAGCTTAATTACAGCCTAGAAACTCAACTTTAATTAATTAATAATTCGTTAAAATGTATACTGAACACGCTATTATTCGGTTGACACGCAAAGCTCGCCGGTTTCCTCATTAAGCGCTCCAGCGCCTGCCGGAAACCGCTTGCGATCGCGCAAAAATTCTTCATTGGCCGGAGGTTACGAGATTAGTAATGGGAGCTCGAGGGGCGCGTTACAGTTGTTGCCAGGCTTGGCTACGACGAAACTCGATCGCCCGACTTGTGATCGAGGTGCTGGCCGCGTCCCCCGGGAAGACTCTCCCGGCAAAATTTTACCCTCCGCGCACCCTCGGGGTATTCCCCGACAACGAGCGTTTGGCCTGCTAATACGGCGCATTATGTCGCAATCGTTTCTCGATCTTCCTCGCTGGGACGTAACATTGCTATCGAATGCTCTATTTAGGCAATTAAGTCCTACTCCTAACCGCGCGACAAATAAGTGCTTCTATCGGCTGTCCCGGTAACCTTCCTCTTATCTTTTCAAGGGCAACAGATAATTAGCACGTTTTAACGTTTCTGCTGAATTTGTCAACGTCACGGCGGGTCGAGGCTCCGCTGCACCTGCCGCAGATGCATGCGATGCACTCTGTTGCGGCGTTTCGGCTTGACACTCGTCGCAGCCTCGGACCTCGCTTCTCTCGCGCGCGTTCACGATAATTAATACAAATGTACTGGGGGGTGCACCCGCGCGACTTGTACCCTCTTACGTCGAGTCGTTCCCGTCCGGGCGCATGCGAGACGAGAAAAATCTAATGACTTTATTCAACGTCACTGGGCCTGTAATTACCCGCAGGCTGGTACGCGGGAGGAAACGGCAACCCCATGGCGATTAGCAGCCCCTCAGTGATTACCAAGTTAGCCTAAATAGGGTATAGTGTTTAGGGAGAGTCTACGTGGATCCAATGCTAATAAACGCCGGTACCTATATAAGGATGCGAACGGCGGCGTGCGAAAGCGCTTTTGAACAAAGCTATCAGAGAAAAATCTAACAGACTGTATAACGTTTTATGTGTGTGTGAGCCAGATTGTTTCTTACATTAAATATACCTTATATGAAGTATCTTCGGTATTCGAATGTAACAAAATTAACATTCAGGTATAATGATAATATGAAAAGGATCTTAAAAGTTCGTGATTCATAACAAAACAATTAAAAATTAATTAAATAAATTAAATAATAAATAATTAAATAATTAATTTTCAACTAATAAAGTAATATAAGAAGAAAACTTCTCCTCCGATCTGTGGAAGTTGGCGCAAATAAAATTGTATCAACTTTATTTAAGCTTGAAATAAATTTATGTATTGTTTAATGCTATTTCATAAACCACGAGATTTAGATCATCAAAATCAGTTCGCCGGTTATCAAACAATTTGTCAACGTGTCGAGATCGACGCGCAAGAACCGCGGAAGGAGAACACGAAAAGAACGAGGAGCAAAGAAGACAGAGCTCTGTTTCTCTTTCTCCCTTTCTCTCCCTTGGTCGTCTTGGTATCCGCTCAGAAATTCCGCTCACGTGCAAGATGGCGGCTGTAGTTTGCCCCAACATCTCCCGTTTCACTCTCTCGCCCCGTCGCTCCTCCTCGCTCCAATCAACCCTCTCGCTTTCGTCTTCTCGTCCTTGCCCTTTAACGGCGGAATAGCTGCTGCGCCGCCGATGCCGACGACGGCGTCGCCCGAGGGTTGCGTCGGCGTCGGTCGGCGTTGGTTAGGCGTCCCAACAGTTTGACGACATGCCCATTACATCGCTCGTTGCACCCCGCTGCCGCCATTCGGCACGACGACGACAACGTTCTCTGATGCGCCCTCGCGAAGTGGCGCGCACGTGAGGGCACGAGGCCTCTTCCTCCTCCCTTTGACCCCTCTCTCTCTCTCGCCGGAATCCTCGGGCGTTCGAACAGGGTGGAACGACAGTGGGGCTCTATTTGTCCGTCTTTGTAAAATAAACGCTCGCGGATACGCCCCTGAATACTAATTCCGCACCGTAGACGTTCTACTCATCCTCCCCGACGACCACCAGCACACCGTGTTCCTCTTCGGCCGATCACCGCTGAGCCACCGCGAATACTTGCCTCGATTTCCACCGAGGGAACTTGTATCCGGTGGTGCTCGCCTCACCGACGAAGGAAACAAAAGGAGTCGGAGAGATAGAGATCATCGAGAGTGGCGAATCAGTGTGCCGGAGTTTAAGACGTTGCTGATTCGATAGTTGGCAGTTCCCGTGACTTGAGGACGAACCGTTGGCTCCTTGTACTCAACAGTTTTCCCTTATAAGCAATTTTTATTATAATTGTAATTTGAGGAAAAATTTGCTTCAGATATATATTGCATTGTTAATTTATTAATTCATTGAATAAATAAAGCATGCAGTGAAGTAATAAAATTTGTCTATTATTTGTATACAAATAATTGATGTTTTTTACAAAAAGTAAAAATAATTTATCTTTGTCCCGTCGGTTACAATTGCAGCTTTGTACTCAGTTTGCACACAAATCCACGGATCAATCAGACTCTCGTCTAGACGGATCTCTCTATCGAGGACGAAGCAACGAGCAGCTGGACGAAGATCTCGCGGCGGTTGTCGTCGAGGCGGGTGTCGTGTTTGCTCAAAACTTTAGGTCATCGCTTTGCCAGAGAGACCGATATATACGTATTCTAAGAGCCCGACAAATAGTACTCGAGTGAGCCACGAAAGGAGGCTGCTGGCTCTCTCGTATCGAGAGATCGCGGCCGACGTCTCGAGAGGACACCAAAAAACGTACGCGCAAACTTCTCTCCTTTCTCCTTTGCCTTCCCTCCTCCGTTTCCCAGCCGATTTTTTGTCTCTTTCTCTTCTGGGTCATCGTCGTTCCACGGCGAAGGCCGAGTTTACCGTTTCGCTCGTTCATCCTTCCTTTTTCCGAGACGAGATCGTGAAAAGCGGAGGCAGAGATTAGACCAAGGCGTCTCCCGCACATTCCCCTTAAGAAGGATCAACGTTGACGGAGCTAACCAGCTGTAAGGATCTCTAAAGGGATCTCGCGCGGGTCCTCAAAACTAATCCCACGTCGAAAAGAATTACAAGAAATAAAGCGAGATAAAAATGTCAGCCCCACGGCGATGCCCGTCATGCTGCAAATCGTGCAAACTGTCTCGGCGACCTGAAAATTCTCGCGTTTCCTGTCATGGTGGTTCATTCAGAAGTTTGTGAGCTACACAAGTGAGTGGCGATGAGCCTTTTAACGCTGAATTGGTCAAAAAATATCAGCTATAAAAGAGAACGACTCCTCTAAGACATGAAAGAAAATAGTACGATTAATTGTTACGCAGTAGCATGTTTAAATTAATTTTTCTGATTAATTATGAAAGAGCGTGATTAATGCAATATCTATATATTAAGGCCATGCAGTTTCCTTGATCAAATGGCAATCGCAATTAGTAAAACTGAATTAAATAAATTTTGATTTCTTATATCTACGTCATGACGATCTTACGGGCTCGACATCTAGGAGCAAGGTGCTCGATCTCGGTATTCCGTTACGTAAGCCCCATGGAATCGCTCGTGGAGAGGATGCTGCGGATGATCGAAACGAGAATCGCTGCCAGCTCGCCGTCAGTCGCGCGCGGCTGGCGATCTCCGGCCGTACAACGCGATAATGATCGCGCCCGCGCGATGATGCCGCCGGCATAGCACGGTGAACAGGTATGCGCGTCGTGCTTTGTTAGTTAAATAAACACCAAATGCCGGATGGCTCTCGGGTCCACAGTGAAGCCTTTGTGCACGGTCAGTCTACTCTACCCGTGGCCGCGAAGCGCCACGAAACATCTTAGCGCCTGCCGATGGTTGTTCTTGCACTGCCCGGCGCGGAGATTTGTAGATAAAGATCGAGGATGCGTCTCGATCAATCGATCGGCACAGCCCACGGGCCGAAAGAGCGACCGAAGGAGGAATTTCGTACGAAAAAGGGACATGGGCCTAAGGCTCATTTTAGCTTCAGATCAATTAGTATAATATATTGATAACGAAGTTTTATTTGTAGAAAAAAATATATATAATGTTTTATTCAAAATGTGTGAGATTGATTGATTAAATGTGCCATTATATAAATAAATATAAATTTTTTTATGTAGTTTAGTCTTCCAAAACTATATGCTTTGCATTCAGTTTCTAAAGATTCGTTTTTATTACTTTCGCTAAATTTTAAAAATGCAAATAAGTGTCATAAATTAATATTTAGTTGTATACAGTCAGTTACGCGATAAAATAAAAATAATACTAATTTATAATATCTCGAATACTGTAAATCTCTCTCAAAGTTATAGCGAACAGCAGCGACTTTATAAATTTCACTCTAATTTATTCAAAAGTAAAGCACCAACACCGTGATGAGTTTATTTAAACAACAGAATTCTACCTATTTTTTAGAGCCATATGCTTTTTAACGCGCGTTCTTTTGTAACTCTCTCGAACCAGGCTTGTATCGATGTCAGATCGAGAGCCGCTACAATAGAACGAGAAGAAAATTCCAACTAATTTCGAACGAGATAGAACCCACTCGAGCGGGTAATTTTGCGCGATGAGTCGGGAAGTTTCATTTCGGTTTTGGAACGGTACTTCAGCCTCCTCCGTCTGTTTCTTCGAGACGAGTTGTTATCCGGCCGCACCGAGATGCCGCGCGACCTCAGGGCTCCCTAAACGCCGTAAACATCACTCCAAGTGGTTTTCCAGATTTCATGGATCCTCTCGAGTGACTCCACTCGAAGCACTCGGCCAGCGACGAGTCGACCGGACAAATCTGTATCGCTGTGCGATAATCCATAAGACGAAACGTCAGTTGTCCGCGGACAACATAGACATCCATTAGCACATACTTGGAAATATTGTGAAAGCTGTAAAATTTCTGTCATGGCTACGTCGAGTAGGTACGTATGGAGCAAGTATACGATAAAGGAGGAACATGATGAACATACATGCTTAGGTCATCCAAGAAGTACGATGAGACGCCAGGTTTGCAGACGGGAACGTTCTACTACAGCGTGGAGATACAATGTGGGCCCACAGACCAGGGGCATCTCATTGTCCATTGTGGCGGCTAAGCTGTCTTAGCCACAATAGCACGCGGTAATTCAATTAGTCCCTTTAGTCCGGCCGGTATTTTTCCCGGAGGGGTTATCGGTAATCTCGTCGCCGCCATCGCGCGCATCATGGGGTAGACGCAGAGATATAAAATTTCCTCGCAAAAATGCGGCTGCGGCGAAATGTTCTTCCGTACGCGTAATATCCGCACGGTTATTCGTTTACTTCGGCATCTGATTTTGATTTCACGCGTCCTTATCTTCGCCTTCGCGAATTGCTTCGGATCGTTCACCGTTATGTACGTCTTCGCAAGGTGGTGCCTCGTATCGATACTCATCCTCGGCAATTTGTACTTTACGAAACGATAATATTAATTCACCCTTTACCTCTATGATGACTATAACTTCTCGATAGCGTTGCAATGTCTTTAACTGATCAAGATAGTGCCTCGCTTTGATGACCGTTCCGAGCATCATGTTTGATCTGATTGAATCGCGGTTACATAATTGAATATCACTACTCAAGCTTCGCAATATTCGGCGAAAACGTAGCAATCACAAAACGACAGCGTTTCCGTCATACGGAATTTTTTATATAAAAATGTATCGGAGCGAGAGATTCGCGGCATCGTTGAGGACCGTGTGAAACGTATGTGCCGTCGATAATTCCACTCGATAACGGAGGCGGTTAAGACCACGGAACACGTGCGCATTAAATTATTAGCCTTTATGCATGAAGAATGACGCGCGTTCGAATATAATGGCGACTGCACTCTCAGGTATTTGCCATTCCGTTTCTTCCGCGTGCGCTGAAAAAAATCGCGACTATTCCGCGCATATAACATACATCGATACATAAAAGAGATACGACGATATATAAAAAAGATAGAACGATTACATATTATATGGAAGTGGAGAGATACGTACAGTGCGTATGTTGTGACATATCGAGGAGGACGAGCGCCGCCCGTAAATCCACTGTTCGTTGAATGCAGCCATACGTCGTCGCGGTTTTAATCAACGCCGTTGCAAATCCCTTCGGCGTCGGCTCTTTCATTCCTTTTTTTGTTCGTCGTCCATCGAGACCTCTCTTTTTTTAATTTCATTAGCGAACAGCAGTCGGATTACACGGACCCGGCAGAATCCCTCTTTGGGATTACGAAAGCTCGGAAAAACTGCAGAAAATGCCGGAAATAGCGCGGGGGCGTCGCGACGGCCTAAAACGCGTTCGCGTCGCGCATTCGTCGGACGCGCCAGCACTTTTTTGCACATTCGCAAACAAGTCAAAAGAAGCGAGATTGACTGCTGAGATTAATTAGAAAAAATCGTGTCCAGTCCAATCTTGTTAATCAAAGAAGATATGAGAGATACGGCTTTAATACTTTCGGAAAAAATAAAGAGAATAAAAATAAATCATTTGAGATAAAATTTTATGTACGCATAAATTTTAAATATAATTTTAAATGTAATAATATATGTTTATTATTACACAATTTAGTTTTGACAAAATAATGTATTTCTAAAGGAATAAATGTAGACGCGCAATTTAAATAGAAGAAAAATTGTAGAAGCTCCGCCAGAGCAATGAGTTTTTTGCGAACGACGTAGCGCGCGCTTGTAGGATTACAGTGATTACGCTCGCTGTAAAGAAGCAAGAAAAGGAAGGCATACAGCAAACTCACTCTGGAAATTAGCACGTTTTTCCAAGCGCACTGCTATAAATAACAGCATACTTGCCATTAAATAAAAGAAATACTCGCAACAAAAAAAAGCATAATTTTAATAGCGCTCGCGTGCGCTAGCTCTTGCGAAAGCTCTAAAATGAAACACGTGTCGCGTATCGTCAATTCACTCGTTTTTACGTGATGGACGATGCGTACGTGAAACAACCTGTCAAAACGCGTGATACTAACGCGGATCAAAACCAGTGACTGCAAGTTTTTCGATGCTATGAGAGATTGATCCGTCGTGTCTCGCATGAACAGATCGGTTGCCATTTGAGGGGGTGGGAATGCGAAAACGTTAACAGAGAACAGGGAAGCCGGAGATGGGACGATCGGCGGACCTCGCGATTTCCCGGAGAATTTTTTTTCTGCTTCCCACTCGACAGAGAGACGTAAATATGGCGGGCGAGGTTTCACATCCCTCGGTGCGCGCCGGCGGCGGCGGCGGCGGGCCCCGCCCAGCCTGGTATTCCACCCCCTCGGCAAAAATAAAGGAACAAACGCCGCACACACAATCGTCGAAACATTTTTGACGCTCGCTCTCGCGCGCGCCGGATCGACAGGGAGGATTGGCGGATAAAAGCGGAGGAGCGAGCGGCGGGGGTGGATGTTGCGGAACGGAGCAGAGCAGAGCGCGTAGAAAATCGCGGTGGTGAAGAGTGACAGGGGCGAGGAGAGAATGCGAGGAAAAGAGGAGAAATGGGGAGAAGAGAGTGGTCGAGAGGAGAGACGGGGAGGAAAAGAGCCCGCGAGAGGAAGAGAGAAAGTGGCGAGCTTGGAATCGGAGGAAGTCGACGGCCAGGCGATGGAGGAGGAGGGAGAGAACGGAGTAAGAGAGGGAGGGAGTTGGATGTTCGAACGAACGCAATTTGCATGATTTTGCATGTTTTAGCGCGCCCCGACGTTGCGCCCATCGGGTTTCAGCTGTCTGTCTACGTTTTCTGCTTGCTTTTCTGGCTACGGCATGGCCGGCACGCCGGGTGGTAGAATCGAAAAGAGGAAGAGGGAGGACAACGGCCAGGGATAAATTAGAGCGAGAGAGAAGGACAAAGAGTGGTTGTCGAGGGAGGTAGCGGCGTCGATTCGACGCGAAAGGGAATTATTTTCCTTGGTTTTTCTCGACGCGAAGATGCTTGTTCACCGAGAGAAGAAGAGGGTGAAAGAGAGAGGAAACTGTCGGATTATTAACGAGCTAGTACTTCGAACGAGTTCTCCTGCGATGCAAAATAAAATAAAATATTTAGCTCGTTAAATAAAAATACCAAAAGGTCGGGAGGAGCATCGTGCACTTGTCTCCATTAATGTTGTACCTCGTTGCGACACGAATCGATATTGTAATCGATATCGCGAGGTGACGGTTGTGTCATAGCGCATCTACATTTTTACACATATCACAATAGCACCATTCCTCAATGCGAACGACACTGGGCGCACCTTTTATCAGCCAGCAGGCTGCGAACCGGGAATATACGAGTGTGCCAAGCGTTCGGAATATATATTATTGTACGTACGATGTCCCGACACCACCGCGCACTGGCGGCATCGGTCGAAAAAGGACGAGTCACCACCGCTGCGGTGTACGACCCGGTATCACTCCTCGCCGCACTTGGTAAGGCCCGTTCCGGCTCTCTCTCATCGGCAACAATGGGCCAATAGCGAGCCGATAATGAGCGACCATTGTCACGTCCCTGAACCCGCACACGCGGATCGCGCACGGCTACGATAGGGGTGATGTGGGCGAGGGGTGGTGGCGGGACATCATTACAGGTAATCGCGTAAATCACGCGCAGATCCGTCCTATCCGCGATCCAGAAAATCGATCCTGGGTCCTTCCTGGCCGCCGTCGATTCTCTCTCTTTCCCCGTTCACCCTCTTCTTCGAAAGAATCGGCCAATTCCACATGTTACTGATAAGCTGCACTCTGATTAAACGCATAGCGACTCGATCAAACGCATTTAAGACTGCGCGATCAATCTCATTGCGGTAAATCTCTCGCGCGCATTCTTCTTTGATCCTGAGAATTAAATCTAGCGGAAGAAGATTCTTGAGATGCGTAAAAATGAGGAAAATATCTACGAAATGAAGATTTAGCTATTAAGAATTAGCTCTGATTATAAGTATATTGATTATGTAACGATGTGAAATTTGTATAGATGTAAAAACAGGCACTGGGCAGACACTAATAAAAATATCGCGATACGAGGCTTGTAAAATTACTTAATTATTTACATTATCATTAATTGCATTGTAATGTAATGCAGCGTACTACGTAATGGACGTTACAATTATAATGAATTTAATTAAAGGCTTTGCAATTTTTGAATTTGTAACATTAAATTATTTGTGTACTGCTATCGGTAGGATAGCGTTAACAATGTCTATTGTTACCACAAAACGATGTATTCGACACAGCTTTAGAAAAGCTTTCTAATCCTTAAGAGTTTACTATCTCAACTAATAAGTGTCCAAATTCGAATCCCTTTGGTATTTTAAGCGTTAATATAGAAATTTTTGTTATCGCCGCTTTTCGCATTTCTGCACATAATGGGGGTTTGTTTGGCAGTTCCGGCTTTTCTCGGATTTCTTTTCTCCCTTTTACTGCGATCAAATTGTTGTTCTAGAAAGCCGATTACAAGCGCATTTAATCTGGTACGGTTTAGGCTCTAGTCTCAAGGAAGATGGACATTACCGGGGAATCAGGTTTGGCGCCGTCAAAGTCGCAGCAGGTACCGCCGCGTGACCTCCCTATATTTCAACGCATTACAAACATCTTGTCTACCACCAACGGTGATCCAGCAGGTGCTCAGATTTGCGACAGATTTGCATGATTTGCACAGTGGGTAGCCAGTCTAAGGGTACGATGTGTTTGGTCAGGATTTCGATACTATGGCTCTATCTGCACTTAACCGTTTCAGTCTCTTTTCCGGGAAGGAAATAAATATATTTTAATAAATATATTTATGTTAGAGATACTGGATTCTCTCCGCTTCCATGCTGAGATTTACTATTTAATCAATTACGTTAAGAAAAAAATATTACTCGCGATTGTTTCTTTTTGATATTGCAATATGAAACAACTAACTTGTTGAGTTTTGTCACACGCGACGTTCCAATCGATTTCGATAACAGAATCGACATCGACATCTTGAGGGTTTTTTGCGGCACTCTAATTTCAAGTAGAAAGCAAAGACCTTCCGGGTCATGCTATGGGTTGTTAGTGAAATCGCTGCCGTGAGATCGCGATCAAAGTACGTTCATCAACAAGTTACTAGATGACGGATAATGTGAGCGTTAAATGATTAAGTTTCTCATATCGGGCCAAAGGCGATTAACTGATCTGGCTAACGTTCATTCCCGTAGATCACTGGAAATCGAACGATCATAAATAAGTACCGTACGCAAAATCATCATAATGTAACAAGGCAAAGAAACATTAACGAAAGAGGAAACTTCTTGTATTTTTTATAAAATCACAATCCACTCTTAAAAAAGCCGTGTTAAATATTAAATCGAAATCATTGTTGCCTTTTTTCCGCGATGCTGATTGGTTCTCTCGCTTGGCTCGAACTTCGTGTTGCGAATGTCAGAATGTCATAGTGGCTGTCAGTGCGGTTATATTAATAAAATATTGATAAATAAAACATTAATATTGAAAAATAAAATAGCGCGCATAGCGCGCGCCTGTGTTGCTAGTCTCCTATTCTAAAAAAGGCGTGTTAACTTCGTGAAGTTCTTTTTTATCGAATATTGAGGCCTCTTTTCCGCGACGCTGATTGGTTCTCTCGCTTGGCTCGAACTTCGTGTGACTTGAACTTCGTGTGACTTGAACTTCGTGTGACTTGAACTTCGTGTTGCGAATGTCAAAATGTCATAGTGGCTGTCAGTGCGGTTATATTGACAATTTTATTTATTATTTCTTAGGAACATGAAAACGGCAGCTGTCAATTCTGTCAAATTTGTATTGATGAAACACGATGAAATAAATAACATCTTTAACGCCTTTTTTAGAATAGGATTTGTGTTATTTATTATATAATAAATAATAGATGAATATTATTATTACACAGGCACGCGCTACGCGCGCTATTTTATTTTTCAATATTAATAATGTTTTCGAATAATAATATTAGTATAATAATAATAGCACAGAACTCCTTGGAAAAAGAAAACAATTTCGAAGGACTAGAACTTTTTCATTTCTGAGTTTACGGTATTTTCAATAGCAGAGAACTCTAGGCAATATAAAAAATAATGATATCATCAACTCAGAACTCCTCTGAGAAGAAAAAATTTTAAACTAGAGAACTTTTTCGTTTCTGAGTTTACGGTATTTTCAATAGCAGAGAACTCTAGGCAATATAAAAAATAATGATATCATCAACTCAGAACTTCTCTGAAAAAGAAAAAATGTCTAAGGGCTAGAACTTTTTCATTTCTGAGTTTACGGTATTTTCAATAGCAGAGAACTCTAGGCAATATAAAAACTAATGATATCATCAACTCAGAACTCCTCTGAGAAGAAAAAATTTCTAATGGTTAGAACTTTTTCATTTCTGAATTTACGGTATTTTCAATAGCAGAGAACTCTAGGCAATATAAAAAATAATGATATCATCAACTCAGAACTCCTCTGAGAAGAAAAAAATGTTAAACTCGAGAACTTTTTCATTTCTGAGTTTACGGTATTTTCAATAGCAGAGAACTCTAGGCAATATAAAAAATAATGATATCATCAACTCAGAACTTCTCTGAAAAAGAAAAAATGTCTAAGGGCTAGAACTTTTTCATTTATTAGTTTAACGAATTTTAAATCATCGAGAACTCTAGGCATTATTAATATTGAAAAATAAAATAGCGCGCGCATAGCGCGCGCCCGTGTTATACTAGTTAAAATAAAAAATAGTATATTAACCATAAATTCAAATCGTGATGTCTTATGCAATGAGAATAAATATGCTTTCTATATAATTATTTATAAAATTATATCTAGCGTTACCATGGTAATCAAAATCAAAAGTGCCTTGCGAGCATTTTACTATCTCATGTTCGTAAAAATAAATTCACCATTGAAAATCGATTAACTGCATTACAACACGTAGAAAATCCCAAGTGGCAAGAGGAAGTATTAAAAATTTTTATTTCTAAAAATATGACGCTTTCGTCCGCTAATTTGGCGATTTCGCCGGTCGCGTGATCATTACCAGAGATGTATCGTTCGGGAAAGGGTTAATGACGAGCGTTGCGCGCGAGCTGGCCGTGATCCTTTACCCGCGGCACTCCCTACCTCCCTTTTTACTCGTCTCCTCGCCTCACCGCTTCGTATCTTTGCGCTCAGAAACGGAGGATGACTTGCGTCCGTGAGGAGCGGCGAAATAGAGGTGTCTGAGATGAGAGGGCGGCGCGCCGCGTTTATTTATCCTGCCCGCTCTCCGAGAGCCGCTCCTCCCGCCTCCATCCATCTTCCCGGCGTTCTCCTCCTCCTGCTCGTCCTCTTCACCCTCTCCTCCTCATCTCGTCCTCACAGTCCATTCTTTCTTTTTACTACTCTCGTGACATCCTCTCCGAACTCACGCGATACAGCCTCTCTGTTCTTCTCTCTTTCAGCCTTTCTCTCACTAATCTCTCTCGTTCCTCACAGTGTCCCTCGTTCAACAGAGAAAACTCCTAGACTATAAATTCTTCGCCTTTTTTTTCCAGCACGATGACAGCAAACATACACTAGCTTTCCTCGTGGCCGGCCACCCTCTCGTTTATATCACGGACGCTCGCGCGCGCGGCCATCTTTCACCCTCTCGAGTCTCAGGAGCATCATTCTCTCTTTCTCTGTCCGTTCTTCTCGTTTTCTCTCTGTTTCTCGGTGGGCTTCGATACGTCTGTCCTCTCTCTCGTCTCGACGGTGAACCTCTTTCTTCTGCGGCGGGCTTTTGATCGCCGTCCGTGTGTGAGAGCACGTCATCCGTGAGTGTGGATGCTGCAATGCTGCGCGCGAGCTTCTTTTCTTCTCACCTCTCGATCGCACCGGCCGAGCTTTCGACCTTGCGACTCGCCTGTCGAGCCGCGGCCTATAATCACCAACCGATGCCGCCGTCACCGTAAAACCCATAGGCTCAGCGCGGCTTCCGACTGGCCACCACCGCCAACATCAACGGCAACGGATGACTACGATGGCACTGACATCATCTCGCATGAAGTATCCGATACCTGAAGCCACGTACATTCCTTGTCGAAATATGAAACATCGATTATTTACATTCCATTATTATCATGCACGAAAAGGTTCACTCATCTAATAATTATAAAAAATTATAATTTATGAATGTCTCACGGTATTTTAAGCAAACGTACGTAACTTAATGTTTTACGATAACGTCTACAAATCTGTGATAGACATCGATAACTCTTTCAACTATCTGTTGGTTCATGATTGCACGTCAGTGTCTGTTTAAGAGGCCATCACTGCGTGATGAGAACGTGGTGATTTTCCTTCGCTGGGGAGAGAACACGGCCTCAGGTGAACTGCGAACTACGAAAGCGCACGACACGCTCCTTGATATCCTCGACAAGCAGCTAGCGAAAAATCAAGACGCAAGGTAGTCTCCGAGGGGAGAGATCCGAGAGCTCCAGCGTTCCGTATCTCAAAGTATGTTCATGATAAAGACGTTTAGACGCCCCAGGCTTAAACTGACTTTAAGGCTGTCTATCTAAGATCCTACGAAAAATTTTAAGTTAAGAGGACTTTGAGAGGCATGTTATTATGGCCTTTAATAATGATCGTTCTTAATAAAATTTTTTAAAATGAAAGTACGTATCCTCGTGAAAGGTTCTTTCTCCAGTAGAAATAAAAATATATCTTCTGATCACATATCTTGTGTATTAAGTCCTACTTATTATAAACTTGATAAAAATAAATCAGATCGATTTTAATAAAACAAATTTCTGTAAAACATTTTGTGGTTTGATTCTTCGTTTATTATTGAAGAAACTGGCTTCGCGTATAGGTATAATTCACTTTTTTCGGACGGACAATATATTTGACAAGTAGATCGAGAAAAGGATCCTTCTCCTCGTTCTGCGTTCTTCTTCTCTCTTTCGTGGGACGAGAAACGCGACGCGCCAACTGTGATCCGGTTGCTTTTAATTAAAACATTCCCCGGACGCATCGCGGAAGCTCCGAGGAAAAATGAGCGAAAAGTACAGTAGGATGGTTGGTTTAGGGGAAAGCGGGGAGCGGATCGCCGACCAATTATCTGCTCCGATATGATCTTCCGCGTCTTTGCTCTCGCTCGAGTCGAATGGGCGACGACCGGTTAAGCTCCCGCGGGGCCCCCGAGGGAAATAAAGCTCGCCCGGGTTTCCTCTCGTTATTATACACACGCACCCGCCGCGGAACCGCGGCTATCTCTGCGATCTTCGGTCCTTTGAGGACCCCGATTCGACCTCACCCACCCCCCCTTCCTCCCTCTCCCACGTAATGCCTAAGGAACCGGCGCGGCTTTGCTAAATTAATTCCACGAGCTTGGCGGCCCGCGCTCTCTTCTCGGGCTCTCGGGAGCTACTTGCAATCGCGAGCTACGAGCAAATACGCTCCGCAACGGAGGAAAGGATTGTTAGTGTGATTAAGAATGGCTTATCTTGTGAAATGATTTTGGTACGAGAAAAATAATTAAGATAAGAATTACGTTCCGCAAGTTGCAGAATTTAGATACGTGTATTATATCATTATTAAAATAAAATCCAATTAAAGCAACGCGTTAAATAAAGTGGAGTTAATTCGCTGTCCGATTATGCAGATTACAATTTTTATTTATGAGATATGATTGGGACATAAGTTGAAAAGGATTCCTCGAGACATGAAATTCTTGCGAGACAATTACAGCTTGGCTGTTACGGTCGACGTGCAATCGACGCGAATTTATGATCCGCAATCTTTAAAAACGTAATTTCGTTCTTTCAAAGCGGCCGCCGCGTCGTCGATCGCGCGCTAGCGGTTATATCGGTGGTGCTAGCGGTGTTGGGGGTGGCGGCGCGCCTGGCAATACGTTCGCTTGTGCGTGGTTACACCCAGAAACGCGCCTACCTATCGGGAGGGCAGCGTAAAGACTCGTGAAAGCTTCCGGAGAGACAAATTGGCGTGAAAACGCATTTCGGGGGCAGAAACGTTGGTACAGGGTTTATGGGGGTGGATAGAGAGGGGTATCCATCCCCTCACCGCCTCCCGCCGTTCCCTCGTGCCGTGCTGTTCGGTAATGTCAAACATTTAGGTCGGACTCCGGGGCGTTCGGCTAAATACATTCACTCGTCGTGGTCCTATCATTCCGCGCGACCGCTCGCGAAGAATAGCGTGATAATGAGAGGGACATAATATATTTTATGGGGCACCTATACAGGCGGGGCCGCGCTGTGTTCCAGCCTGTGACGTTTTCGCGAACTACTTCGATCTTCCGCGCTCTCTTTTCTTTTTCCCCCTCGGTTTCTTCGGTCGCAGGAACAAAGTGGACCGTTGCCTATCGCGATTGGAACGTCACTTCCTAAGTGGACGTACTTACCTCGAGAAATACCGATTATCAGTGTGTTGTTAGATGTCCTCGAATTTCTCCCGAATCTGTTAAGGTCACTTCGTCGATAAGGTAAATGGGCTAAATCGCAGCTCTCCGTATTTGGTTTAATTTTGTTTTTTACTCGTAGTGTTCATATTCATAAGCAGAGTTCAGAGGACTATATTCTTGCAATTTCTACCTCTCAAGAAAATTTCAAGAAAGCATCTTCCGATGCGATTACCCTCCATAATTTCCTCAATAATATTGCGCGTCTATATTGATTCTCGCAATTTCTGTCTAACTTAACAGCAGCCTCGCGCAACCACATCCCAACGTGATTAGCTTTTATCGCACTTGGATTTAGTTGCGATAATAACTTGCTCTCCATTTTATCCCTGTAATCCTCTTCGAAAACTGCATTGTATGTGTAAAATGCAAAAATTAGAAGCTCAAGGAAAGTCCAAAAACTAAATACAGGACCAAAACAATATTTATATAATATATTCTTAAATAAAAAAAATTAAATAAAAATGCTTTTCTTTATTTTGCGTATCGTAGCGTAAAGTAGCGATCGGGTTATCCGACAAGAATATTAGCGATCGCTCATCGATGTATCGAGTCTGATCATTATCAGGAGCATTGCAGCGCAGGGGAGGGTCCACCTCTCACTCGGTCAGGACAACGGGACAGGATGCTGGGTCGAGACAAGCTGAAGCTGAGCTGAGTCGAGCCGCGTCAAGTGTGAACTGCGAGAGCGAGCGCGGCAGCGGCTCGGGCATTCGTCGGGTCGGGTCCGCTCGTGACTACCTCTCGCAGCAGCCATTAGTCGCACCCTGCAAATTGAGTGGCGCCTGCTAGATACGCGCCTGATTCCATTAAAGACATCAAACGGGCAAAAATTACATCAGCAGCCACCCTCCACTCTACGCGCCGCTGTATTAACCTGCCTGCCATGCAGGCATCCCCGGCGTACATGCACCCACACGCATACGTACACCGACACACATTTGTCCCTCTGTCTTCGTTCATGGGTCTCGCTAGCTTGCACCAATTCTCTCTCTTTCTCTCTCTCTCTCTCTGTCTATCCCTCTTTTTCTCGCCTCGTGAAACCAACGCGCTTAACGCACCGGAGGTGGCAATTTTTACCCTTTTTTTATGAGGTATTACTCGGTGACTGCAAGCGCAAGCGGTGATGAAAAATCTTCCCAACAACGGTCGATCGCCTCTGAAGTAGCTGGGCCAGCGTTAAAACCTTTTGCGGTGTGGTGATCGCGGTGATTGAGACCACTACCGAGTCGAACGCACTTTCAGACTTTGTCTGCGCCATTCTGCGCTTTCAAGTTAACGTAATGTCGATTATTCATGTATCTGGAATTTAAAAAATGTTTTTTACTTGGAGTTATACTTTTTTTCATGACGATTAATAAGTATTTCTTTTGCAAATTTGATCATTTACTTTTGAGTGCTATTTTCCCACGAGTTTGAGATTTATATTTGATATAAAAAATGATGAATCGTCATCATATGAGAATTTGATAAATGATTCAGAGGTAAATGATGTAAAGCACTGATCAATGATTTCCTCTCCACAGCGTAAACGGATGGAAAAAATTTCCTTATGTAAATGTACCCATGTATTATCCTACCGAGCCGATAGAGCCACTCATCATATTTCCAAGAGACTCAATATTTCAGTCTGGTTGGAGTAATTAAAAAATCTTTTTTACGAATAATAAGGCAGTCGTGGTTAGGGAAGTCGGATTAACAGGGATAGATACGAGCTCTTCCGTTCGTTTCTATCGATCGTCGATTTAACCCTTTCTATACTTTAATTTGTCTCAATGTCCGATCAGAACTCGCATTATGTGACTGTATTATAATTCTAGCTCTTCATTCCGCAATATAAAAGAGTGCAATATTTAACGGTGCATTAAATGAAATTACGGAATTAAAAAAACTATTAAGAAATCTGTATATCGTGCGATCTGATCTTCTCTGAGCGCCACTGAATATTTATGCTACATAAGCTTACGTCGTAAGAAATCTCGAAGGAAATCGCTGGACGATAGCCGGACAATTCGTGAGTATTTACGTGGCTGTGCCACGGACGAACGTTTTTTCGACGCAATTTTCTACACGGAACAACTGGGCCGCCGTGCTACGTCGCTCCGCGGCGCGGAGAAAGAGCCTGCCAAATCTAATTCCCGCCTCGCTTTATTTGATCATATTTTACATCGGCTTTTGACGCCGCCCTCGAAAGGCACGCTTTTAAAATACATTACACGTTGCATCGTGCTGGCGCGCTCCGCTACGCGATAAATACGCTCTACGTTTGAGCAATCATTCTCGCGGCTCTCCCATTAGTCGCGCCCTAACGATATTATCTCCGTGCCCCTTACAATGTGCGTGCCCCGCCGCGTGCAATGTGGAAATCTTAGGGTCGGCTAGTAACTGACTGGCTATAGATACAACGATTAACGAGACGACGTCGGAATCTCGATTGAAATCCACAACATTTATTCTAACGCGGAAATACTTGAGAACAAACTATAAAGAATTATATTTATAAATGACCAATTTGAAACATGAACAATTTCATCAGAAATTCAAGCAGAATTGTTCGCACGATTTATCGATAACGTTCGGTTTTTTTTTACTCAACGAGAATTAATTAATTAACATCGTTATCTAATTTGACTATTTACTTACAACGATTGTGATATTCCGTTCTATCGGATACCAACCCTTATCTTATCGGCTCCCCTACTTTCTGAATTTTTCCGCAGCATCCCGATATTCTGCCGCGATCTAACGCGATGGGCGCGCGCGTTTTGTGGCGTGAAACGAAAATAATATTTTATTCATACGCCATAGAGAGACGCGACTTTCCTCGCTTCCTGCCACCTCGGGCGAAATAATGCCTGGGGACCGACCGAACGACCGATCGGCCGACCGACCGGTCGTTGCACGTCAGGGAACGAGAGGCGGCAGTCGATGGGGGTTGCGACATGACGTCGTTCCCTGTCTTCCTCCGGAGAACGGGGTGTGTATTTGTGTGTCCCGCCGTTCGGGAGAAAACCCGCTGGATACGGAGGATGCGCGAGAGGGAGAGAAACGGAGATGCGGGAGAAAGAGCGGGATAAGCGCAGGAACAACGGGCTGCAAAATGCTCCCTGTCGCTTTGTACACATTTGCATACCGCGCGTTCCATGTGTGGCGTGACGACGTGTGAAATCCAGGCTCCTTTCCTTCCTTCCTTCCTTCCTCCCTTGCTTCGCCACCAAATACATCCGCGTGCACACACATCGCTACGCCGAGAATTCCCGATGAGCTCGCGGTATCGATGTGATCGCGATTTTAACAAAATATGTGTGCACATTCACAGTTTGAGAGACACAGGTCTCTTAAAAATGTTAAAATCTTGATATAAATTGGTTTTTAGTTTCTAAGTTAGTAATTAGCTCGTAAGTTGTCTTTTATTAAGTGCGAAATATTTACGCGCTTCAATAAAGAATGATTACTAACTGAAAATAATTATTTTTTAACGCGTAATGCATCTTGCACAACGGTTCTCGAAACAGCTGAAAAGTACCAAACCGAGCGCGTCTTGGGAAGCACAAAGAGAATTTTTAAGTCGGCGAGGAGGCCGCTTTAGTAAAGACGATATTTTCCGTGAAGGCAAAGGGTTGGAAGGATCTGGCGTGCTCTTTCCCTCGAAAACATTTACGAAACCGCCTGTAAACTTTAATCGTCATGAAGAAAACCCGAAAGAAGTTTATTAAAAAATCAGAGATGAAGAAATTAATTACGTTGAAAATAAATAGATATTTGATGTATGATAAATTGAGGATGAAAAGATAAAGATCGGATGTATATGCTGCAATCGAATTACGACTTAATTCTGGGGGACTATTTAGAAGCCCTTTTATCATTCCGCGCTCGCGCATGTCAGAGTAAAACTGTTGTGAGAAATTGTACGAAGGCGGTTCTCCTGTCTTATAATAAGTGTTCATAAGCGGAAGAACAACGACTGATAAAATGTTCTCGAGCGTTTTGTACATATTTGCATACCGCGCTTCGCGGTGCGTGACGGCGTGTGAAATTCGAACTTGTTCTGCCTTCAGCGTCGCGCTGAATCCACAATTCGAACTGGCATGTAATACTACGATTTCGCATTTACGAAAATTCGCGAGAGCACAGTGACTGAAAAGTCCATTTTAAGAAAAATTAATGCGTAATTTCGAAAGGATAAAAAGTTTGACTTCTCTTTTCAGTTCTAAAATAAAAATTGAGATCCCATTCTATGAAAAATGATTAAAATGAATCCGTAATGGCTTATTATTTTATCAAGTATACATTTTCAGTCTTGTCGATTGTGTGCGTGACGAGAATTATCATTTTCTATCCAATTGTAATATAAAAAAATTATTTTATACATATACATATAAGTCCTCTCTTAAATTCTCTCAAATATAACATATAATATATATATCAATTTGTCTATTTTTGCAGAACTTAATCCGAAGCAGAACCGCTCCAATGTTCATGGTCGTGTCAATCGCGATTCAAATTCCGCATCGTTAACGTGATCCACCGCGAAACTCAGCGAAATAAGTAAATTAAATCGTTTCGGGCCGATGATGCGGCCCGCGCGGCAACTTTAGGCGGATGACAGCGGACGGAGGAGAAGAGAGGCGCTCTGCAACGTCGACGTCTTCCGGTTCCGAGAGAGGAACTCGCTAACGAGCGGGGAGGAGACGGCTTAGAGAGACGCTCCGCAGGAACGAAAACGACGGCGGACAGGAGCGGAAACAATTAAATGCTCGTGCCCGAGTGGTCGCATTGTTCCGCCCGTGGCAGGGTCCGCGATTCGTGGATCTCTCCTCCTTATTGTCGATTCGCTCACTCGCCCCCGCGAAAGATACATCGTGTTGACTCGGGGTCCGCTTTATTGGACCGATGCGCGGATCTGAGTGCGGCTTTGCGAGGGGCTGCCCGCTTCGTTACACGCGCGAGACTAATTTGTCTGCTGCGTCGCGTGAGAATTTCATCCGATTGTGAGAGTTGAGCTGAACGGAAGAGTAGTATCTAGCGCGTTCACAAAAACTGTTTCAATTATTATTTCCTCTATTGTTATTAGATAATTGTTTGGTAATAATTGTGATAGCTAATTGTATTAAGTTTGCTGTAATCGGAAAAATAAATTTTATTTATAATAACTGTAAGAGATAACTGTAAGGGATAACTGTAAGAGTATATCGCAGTTTACTGGTTGGCTCACGCGAAATTTAACACCGCGAGATCTCTATCTGGTTTACAGAGGGTGATCATGAACCTTGACGAATGACGTTAGATCGTATCGGGGATCAAGATTTCTGTATTGCAAACGCCACGTGCTGTTACGCTTGAAATCGTGTGTATTCGCTCCCGTATGCTTGTATACGTAAATTGTAACAATTACTCGCGAACAAATAATTTAGATGAGACAAGTGAGCTACATGATAACATTGTGATCCATTTTCTGTCTAATAAAGACGTAAAATTTAAATTAAAATAATTTAATTGAACAAATTAATTAAAAGTTTAATTAAAAGATATTGGTCCAATATATTATATGCGGATAATTTTATTGCCTAAAATATATTTATTTATTTGTTCATGTAGCAAAAATTTCAGGTTACATCATGAAGAAAACGCAACAATGAGGGAAGTATGTAGTTAATAGAAGAAGCTTTGTATTCCAGGATTAAATTAGAGACTCTAATCGGAGAACGTTTAAAGAAACATTTAAATCTTAAAACGGACATGCGTCACGAAAATGGCAAATTGAAAGAATCATCGCTCTTCGATGAATATTAAAAAAGACGCGTTTTATCTTTATAGATCTTTGCGGATGAACAGCCAAAATACCGATCTGATTTCCCACCTTTCGGTGGCGATGACGAAGCCGAGAGGCAGATTCTCCCGGGAATTCCCAGCAGGGCTTCTTCCTAGCCGACGTAATCGAGCATCCACGCCGCGCGCATAAGCATGATTCTCTAAATGGTGGATTATCTCTTAAGCACAAATAAGGCCTCAAAATGGATCATACGATTTCAGCAAATCAATATTACATTAGTACTAAAATAAACAATGTCAAAATATATATACTATAAAATGCTATAAAAATAATATCTATAACATCTCGGAGGCTCATAATGTACGTGAATGGTCAAAGAAGACTGATAATTTTAATCTGAATTTAATTTTAATCACGGATTAAACAACAATTCTTTTGATTAAAGAAAACTCGATATCATTTCTTGATCCTGTCGTCAGGATATCTATAAATCTCGGTACATTTAGGGTTTGAACATGTCTCCATTCGCCACTGTATGCGCTGTGTGCGATCGAATGGCACGGCCCTTAAATCCGGCAGACTGTGCGTAACTCGTAATCCGCCGGTCCATTCTGCGTCACGAGAGATGCGGCTTCGTGTGTGGTACTAGTAATACACCGGTTCGCGTAATGCGGATCGGCGCACGTCAATGGTTCTCAAAATCTTTCCGTTGCGACACACTACTTTTTAACACGAAATTACAGTACGCTAAACAAGTTTAATTTGCCAACGTTATCCACAAGATATCACACTCGGATATATGGTGAGCATACGGTAAATAAATTGTTTATTAAACAAGAACGTTAAATAATAAAATTAATAAATTTTAGTAAAATATTTCAGTTTTCGTGTGACAAATAAGATGTCTCACGTGAGACATTTTGAGAATCACTGATTCATATAAATACATATACGAATCCGTGCGATCTTCCACTCGCGTCTGCACGTTGCGCGCGTGAAAAGGAAGACCCTGTCTGCCGCGCGCAAGCATCGGTTTGCGCCGCGACGCTGTCGATCGCGGCGATGCGATATCTCGAGACTGAATAGGTGCAGCGCCCCGGATCAACGTCCTCGGAGAATTCGTCGAGAGTCAACGTCGACGGATTTCCCCGCTCGATCCCCTTGATCTTCTAATAAGAAGTCGCGATATGGTCCCCGACGTGCGGGGGATGATTAGACGACCAAAGCCGGTTTTAGGCGGGGTGAGATCGCACCGATACAGCTTCGTGCCAAAAGTAAAAATGTGGGGACTGCTCACAATTGCGTTTGAGGAAAGGAAAGAAGAATTCCGGACAAACTTACGAAAGATGTGATACCACAGTAAAAAGAGAAATTTTATATTATTTATAAAATAGTATAATATATACATTGTATTAACCCATCTATTAAATTTTGTACGTTAAACTCGAATAATTATAAATCTAATAAATATACGTATATCGCTTCAAGTCTTACACGTGGATTATTTTTAATAAAATTCTCTACCCCCAAAAAGCGCAGTTTTCTATTATATTCGATCGTGATGATCGAAGCTTTTGTTTGTTAAATAAAACAAAATATTTTACAAGAGACATACCGTGAAATTTACAGATATGGAGCTCTCATCCCCTGGACCGCGTTTGTTCTCATATCGCCGAGGTGTCGATGTATATCCGCGGCTTTTATCCGTCTGGTCGAGTCAGCGAGAGGAGCCGCTTTCAACACCGTGCCATCTTCGTAATGGCTTAATAACCCGCTTTTCTGCGACGCCGGGATGCGCGGCAAAAAAGGACCGCGACGAGTAGGAAGAAAAAAGATGGCGAAGAGAAAGAGAGAGAGAGAGAGAGAGAGAGAAGGAGGGGAAGAATCCAGAAGGAATTCTCGGAGCCGATCGCAGCCTGCGCTCTGTTTGCGGGTATTTGTTGGACGTGCGTTATCCGAGCGCGGCATCTTTCTTTCACGATGCTGTCGGCATCGGCGGCGGCACATCTCGATATCGACCGCGGTATGTAACACGCGGCCCCGAAACAACATGGCCGGCGGGAGGATCTCCATAACGAGCGCGGTGACTTGCACATCCGACCCAGAACGCATTAGCCGTATTTGCATTTAATTGCCGGTTGTTTGTTTGACGTCCGCGCAACTGGCGGAATTAGGAACAGTCCGCCGGAGGGTGGGGGTGGCGCGCGGAGTACGGAGGGATGGACGGCAGGACGCGACTCGCACCCTGTGATCTGCGATCCGTCCGCGCGACCATCCACCGGGAGGAAGTTCGCGTCCTTCGCGTGTTACCCGTTTCCGGGCGATCTAATCTTTCCGTGAAGAAAATAATCGAGTTATTTCGTAAATTGTTTTCTAAGCTGCTTGGTGTGCTAGATACAACGATAGACACCTGAAGATTCTTAGGGAAACATGAAAAAACTCTGTATAAAAATATCATTGTCTGCGAGGCATCCAAATAAAATTGTGAAAAAAGTAATTGAAATATTTGAGCGGCTTAGAAAATGCGATGTCATTATATCATTACATTATGTCATTACAAGGATAACATCGAAGATACCACTGTTCTGCTATTATGTGAAGGCATCTGAAAGTCCAGCCGGAAGGTAATGGAAAGCGACGCAGTTATAAGTCGCGTTTTCACGTTATCAGTCGATAGCCTGCGCGGCTCTCCCAAAGGCACCCCGGGATCGCTTACGATTATGGGGGACGCACGTAGCTCGTCGGACGTATAACGGTGGATCGGGTATATAGAATCCTAACTGAATCTCTTCTCTCGGAGGATCTCTTCCGCGTCTTGCTCTTCTCCCTCCTCGTAGCCGACCTACACTCGGTGAATGCCTCTCCTTCGCTCCTTTCTTCGCGTCTCCCTTTCCTACCCAAGAGAACCGTCTTCCATTCTCTTTCTCCGTCTCTCTCTTTCCCTCTCCGGTCCCCTCTTCTTATCTGTCTCCTCGGTCCGTCTCCCACTTCCGGCGGCCCCACCCGTCGTCCCTTCGGGCAACCAATCCCGAGTAAAGTTTGTTACACAACTCGGCGAACTTTCGAAAATGGTCTGCCTCCGCCAAGTAAGCTGTTCTTGGCTCCCTCGTTAGCTAGACTTTCCTCTTTGGCGCGGTGCTCTCTCTGCCGCTAGAGAAACCGCGGCGGATGCGATGCGCGCTTTATCGCGTTCTCTCTCTCTCTCTCTCTCCGCCATTTCTCACAGTTTCTCTGCAAAATAGCATCTTCGCCGTCGACAATGCCGAGTTCCATGCGTTCGTTCCAGGCGACGAAAACTTTTCGCGCGACCAATGGCAGCCACGCCGGACTGCTGGTTGAGTTTAGCACGTTTGGAAATGTTTGCGATAAAAATGTGGACAAGAAAATTAGTCCAAATTTCGATCGACTCACGCGAACGGAGCACAGGGTCTTTATTTTTTTGTAAATTGCGTCGTGGGTTATGCACAGCAGTATGCACTCGTTCTTGCGTGACGCCGTTCTCTCTCTCTCTCTCTCAAGACATGCATTCTGATGGATACGATTGAATCGGTGCGCCGCTGCAATCAGAACAATCGTCGACGATAGTAGCCGCACATTGGCACAAGGCGCTGCTGAAAAGGCTCGGCTATTTTATCGAGATCGCCGGCTTACTTAGCCAGTTCCTCGAGTAACGCATTCATTAACGCAAATATCCGTCGGATGCATTAAGCGCGCGGTTGTTGTAATGCGCTCGTCGTATCACGGAAATTGCCGCGTCGACGCAATGCAAATTGCACTTTGTGTGCCGAATGCGCCTCTCGAGCTTATCACCCTTCCCCGATTAGCTCTTCCGTCCGTTGCCGATTTCCCTTGACGTTTTACAACGACGTAACATATGAGAAATTAAGTGCACCGATACTTTTTGAAAAGTATTGCAGAAAAGAGATGCAAATATACAAGTTAACTTGCAAGAAATCTGGCACAACTAGGGCACAGCTTACACGTTGACATACGTGGACATTATCTCCGAATATCAACATCGAATTTCGATAATTCTCATAACAAAATATGTACATAAATATTGAATAAATTTCTGTTTCCTCATCAATTTCCATATAACAAATATAACACATGGAATTTTATCAGTATTATTATTTCATAAATGACTGTGAAGTATTATACGTTGTTCGATTCCGCGATGAAATAAAAAGTCATTTTATATTAAACTTTTTATGCGAGCTTTAACAACAAATATTGATAATCTCATTACCAATATTGAAAATGTTTCGATATTTTCGCACAATTTAAAATCATATAATTGCAACTCGTTGCGATATTAAAATTTAATAAATGATTTTATAAATTAGATGAGAAAAATGTTACTCTCAGTAGACGTTACTGTGTAGACAATTCTATCGTTTTATAAACTATTCTTATGTTTTTCGTGTGCGCGTGACACAGAGAAGTGAAATCCATCAATAAATCTGTCTATTATGTATGTTTCTCATCAGCTGGTTAACTGTTAGCTGAATAAATAACTTTTAAACAATAACGTATGGAGAGACGATATGAAAGACGATGACCCCGTAATTCCAAATATACCTGAAATAAAAACTATCAGTCCTTCATCTTCGCCAAGAGGTATAGAAATTATTTCTCGTATTATTATCGAATTTTAAATATTTTTCTTCTTCTATATTTCTTTGTAAATACTGTAGAATGTGTTAAATAAATCTGTTTATTGTTATTACGTGATAATTTGTTATATATTATTAAATCCTGTTGAAAGTATAACCTCTGCTTTCTCTGATATGTTAATGACATTTGCACGTAAAATCAGATATAATTAGTTGTAGTAAAAACGCACAGTACAAATTAATATAATTAAAAAATTTTTATAATGTAATGTAATATAATGTTATTAGAATTTAATATATTGAAATATTTCTTAATAACTAAAATCATTTTATTCAATCTTCCTTAAAATAAACAATGAATTTTCAACTTAAAAGATTACGAGTTTTCAAAAAATCTGGAATTATTGTACAGATTAAAATTAGGAACTAAATTAAAAAATCAAGTTAAGTTACAAGATAAAAATATAATTATAAAATATTCCTTCACAATATCACTTTGTCTTCACGATATTAAACAATAATTAACACTTATCGGAGATTGGACAGACCACTTAATTAATTAATTAATTAACACAGTGTCAGAACGTCGAGTGTCGGCTTCCAATTCCAGCAGCTCCAGCAGTAGTTCGCCGTCTGATCTGAGAAGGCGACTTGAAGATTTACCGTCGCCGAACGAATTCACCCTTCTGGCTGATCGCGTGGCCACCCTCGGTCGACGGATCTCTCGTAAACGTGAGCTTTTCCTGCGTCTGCACGGAGTGGCGACTCGAATCGAGGAGAACGACGAGTGGGAGGAGAGGGAACAAAGAGCAGGGTCTGACGGCTCCTCGGGTGTATTCAGGTCGAAGGACGCCCGAGCCCGAAGAAGGGCGCGAATTCGCCTGGAAACTTCGACCAACGGCGACAAAACGATGGTGATTTCGCAAACTGACAATCCTACTGCTCCTTCCAAAACCACTGATAGCGAGAACAAATCAAATCCCATCGAAACCACTGTTGATCAATCGGCACGAGATCGCAATTACCTGCAGTCCTCTATGATCGAGGAGGTTGTATCTCGAAGACAACCTCGACCTACTTCTTTATCCGAACCAAGCTCCACACGTTCTGCCCATCACAATAATGTTACGTGGCAAAATACCAAACCCAATGCAAACTTCCACAGTTTCCGGAATTTTACGTCTCGCGACAGAGCATCGAGATCGGTCGATCTTCCGTCAGTTGCGCCGTTTTCCCTTAGCAATGTCCGACCGAAGAAATTTGGTGGGTATCGTCCGTCTTCCGGTATGATCCTGAAGAATCTCAGCTCCGGCAGTGAATCAGAATCCGCCAATGAAACGAATCGTGGACAGTCGTGCGTGCAAAACATCGGTGGACCGGTAGCAGCTTTGGAACTATCTTCGCCGGACTCTAAGAGCACTGCTGACAACGGTCCCTCCAAGAAGATGCCCATCATGTCCGCGAGGAGCGATATAACACGATCAATATTGCCAAATCTTCTACCTTCAACGCGATCACTTCACGACAACAATATTGGGAATCCGATTTCTCAAGAGGGTTCGCGAACAGCTTACATCGCTGGACAGTCAAACTGCAATGAATCTTCAATAAGATTTCCTAACCAGGTGGAAAACATAACTCGTGATGCACCTGCGAAGGCTTTCTATAACAAGCAAGCAAGTTGCGACAAACTTTCAACGAAGATTCCCAACGAATCCTGGCATATCGCAGCGAAATACGAATGTGATGAAAAAGAAGAGACATCACAAAACACATTAAGCTTTTCCGCAAGAAGTCTTATCTCAGAATCAGCAGAACTCGTAACAAGTGCTTATAACGAACAAATAAATCGAAATCTGTTGAACAATTATGATAAATTCAAACAAGGCAAAGGACAATTTGAAGATGAGCATAATGAGCAGGAAGAAGAAGGAAGCTACTGTACCATTGTGCCAAAAATACGTCACGATGAGCTCAAAGATCGATGCAGTTTTAACCATTCGACAGGTCAGCCTAACGTTGAAGCTAACTTTTCAGAAACTGACGGCAAGCATGTTTTCGATGCCGCAAAGTGGGATCAAATGACAAATTTCTACACGAACGAAACTGTCGGCAAACCAGATTTAATAGAAAGAGCCAGAACCGGCGTTACAGAAGACGCTTTATCGTCTGAAATTTCAGAACCGTTTGGAAGTGAAGATCATAGCCGATCGTCCTATGCGACAAAAATGTGCTTAAAGAAGGATGTATTTTCAAATAGGAGATCTCAAAATGATACCGATGTGTCAGAAAAATATGATCAGGAAATTATAACGGTGACTGATGTTCCTGCGCTTGCATTAAATTCACAGGATATTTCGTATTCGACATCAGCAGGCAGTCGCGAGTGTCCGGCAATGCGACCTCTGGACCCCCATGCACTGATCAAAGCTTTATCAGACGTATCTCTGAAACAAGAAAGACAGGATCCTTCAGCTGCTTCAAGGAAACGTGATGATCTTTATCGGCTAGATAATGATACGAACGCTGCATCGAGTGGAGTTCCGGATTTCCCCGTGAAAGGAGAAACATGGCGCGTACCGAGATCCTCGACCTCGGGGTCGCCTAAAAGACCGCTAATGCGTGTTCCTTCCAGGATACCCATCAGGATCTGTAGTAGCAAGAATATATCGGTTACTAATATTAATAAATTTTCAGGATCTTATAAAAATTCGGAGATTTTGAGAAGGGTCGCAAATAATGAAGAACAATTTATCGATGAAGATAATGTTCAGAATAAAGTAAGCAAGAATATTGTTCATCAACGATCGGTGACGGATTCGTCGTATCCCAAAATCTGCAAACAATATACTTTACAGAAACCGAGGGACGAGAGTACTGAAGTAGCGATTGTTGAAGCGCATTCGAGCAGATTTTCATCGGACGATGGAGTCGCAAAATACGGAGTTAACGACTACAAAACTGGAAGCTTAATTTCCTCGAATCAGCAGAGTCCTCGGACTCCGTTCGGAAATGAGATGTACGATAAGATGGAACGTTTGTCTAATAGCAGATTTAATGAAAATTGCCCAGCTGCATTTTTCAATGAGACGAGTTATTTGAGTAATCAAGATTACGCAAAGATCGACGACGACGTGCGATCCAAATCCGATCGTAGCACCTCACGGAAAAGTATGGAGACTGTAGACATCACTAGTGCTACCGGGTCATCATATTTGCCAAAATATAAGCACGATTTGATTCCAAAGAACGAATCGTCGAGAAACGTGGAGGAAAACGCCACTTGGAGAACAGAAGACGAATGCGCGTCGATCAATAACGAAGAGGAGCCCGAAAATCTGAAAAATAAAGACTATTATGATTCATACAGCAATAAAACGGAAGGGATGTATCTGCAAACAAAAGAGCACTTTGAATCAGAAATCGGAGAAATATACGATTGGCCTCCAGCCAAAAGTCAACTTCCTCAGATAGATCTCTCGTTAAAGATTGAGAGAATCGTTAGAAAGCAGTCGCGAGTCAACAATGACCCCAATTTTGATAATGACGAGCAAACTCTTCATCATAATCTGGAACTCACGAAGGTATCGGAAGCGGAGAATCTCACATCTCAGATGCGCAGAACGCAGGAGCTCTGCAGCTTGGCCACGAAGATGTCTTCGTCGATGCTGAACTTGAATTACGAGCCAAAGAAGAAGAAGAAGAAGAGCCAAGAGCGTCTGCCCTTTACAATTTCGGAAGTGTCAGGAGCACTATCAGCCGAGCACGTGGACACGAGCGATTATCAGTTGTCTGATAAACACTTCCGTAGCAAAATGGACGATCTGCTGCTGCAGGAAAAGACTGTGCATCGGTTGAAGGCGCATCCCAGTATAACGAGACTGGCCTCGTCGGGTTTGGAAGATACCGTAGAGGAGATCTTATGTTGCGTTGCGCAGGAGCAGCAGGAGAATGAGTCGTCCTCGAAGTCGAGAATGAGAGCACTCCTGCGAATATTTTCTTCAAAGCTAAGGAAAAGCTCGAAGCAGCGGAATGACAATCGAACCGCTGAATCGACCAAGATCATCTACGAAAATCGTGCCTGCCAAGTGGATTCCAAAACGAACAGTTGCTCATCAGATGATTCATCGGCAGAAGAAGCTCGTAGGCTGAGCCTCGAATCCTCCAATAATCGTTGGATTGATCATTCATCGATGCTCGTTTCTGATAGGAACATCTTGAAGAAGACAGAAAGTCTTGAAGTGATTACTCAGGAACATTCCCGCAGGAAATACGATCGAGACAATTTGTGGGTTCAAGATATCAAGGATTCTTTGTTCAGTGAGGATAAAGATGATAAAATGACCCGAGAGAAAGGTGAAGAAGACGATTCAAACAGAAATCCAAAGGATCAATACTCAATTTTCCTCGCGAAGGATTTCCAGTCCGATAAGTTATCGAGATCAAATAACGATCATAATTCTCGAAAGGGAGAGCAGGCCGACGTGCCGACTTCCAGTCATCTGATACCTGCAGATGGAAAAGATAAGGGGGACGTTGGTCAGAAGGCTTCGCCGAATGTCGTTCCCGAGGCTGAAGAAATAGAGGAGGATCTGACTGGCTGCCTCTGTCTGAGATTGTGTCGTTTACTTACTCCGTCCGGATATCGATTGTCAGTAAGGGAGCAAACTTCCTCTTCAAGAGTGAAAAAATCCAGTTTCCCGCTGCGGAAAAGAAAGAAATGACTCTTCAACGATTCCAAGCAGAAGTATTCAGGAGTATCGACAACTGATACTTTTACTCGGCCGGTGAGTGAAATGGCACGAGTACTGAAGACAAATATCGAGATATAAAGGAAGCATCAGATGGCAATAATTCTCCATTGTCGAAAAAGTATCAACCATCGATACCCACAGGTGTTTTTACCCGTTCGTGCGATGCAGAAAAATCATTGCAACTTTTAGATAGTAACATTTGATATTTTATCAAAATAGTGTACATATAGCATTAGCTGCAATTACAATGTAACAATTCGAACCATCAACAATTTTTGTGTAATTAGCACCTTACGTGTAACTTCCTCGGAACAGTCCACGGAAAATATTGAGCTTGAAATCTACCAATTACATTTGCGATCGATAGAAAAATTACATATCGATAGTATGAGCAATAACTGATATTCTAAATAAGTAGAGAGCGTGCAGGGAATTAGAAATACTCGAAAATATTTAGGATGATCACGAGGATCGGAGAGCTTCGGTAGTACGTAATCGAAGCACATCGTCGATTCACATGTTCCTCTTTTATTTATTCGCCGTTCGTACATATTTCACTTGTTTCTCAATAATAATTGTTGCAGCACGCAGTTACTTCCGTACCGTCGTGTTCATACTTGAGTACGAGTCTTTGCCGAAGATGCGCAATTATCGCCTTATAATAAAACGTTTCTTCGCTACGCATTAACTTATTATCATTATTATCGTTATCGTTATAGAAAAAATAAGTCTTTAAATAATCACATAAGAGTCGTCGAGAGCCTTTCGTGGAGGAGAGAATATGGGCGGGGGGAAAAAGGGGGAGGAGGGGGAGGGAGTAGGATCAGAGCACGTGTGTGGTGTGTACACTCATGCATACCGCGTATGTATAAACGCGCACGTGTATAAACGCGTACGTTAAGTGTAATATGAATGCATACGTGTGTGTACGTGTATGTGTGTGTGTGCGCGCGTGCATGCGTGTGCGCGTGCGTGAGGTATAAATGGTACATACGACGAAGGGACAGAGGGGTTGGCCGGATAAGATACAGATCGGGCGGAGGGCGGAGGGGACAATGGGGTGGCTGTGTGGTTCGAGAAGTAACGTTGTTTGGCCCTTAAACGGTACTTGCTTTCTCCCAGCTCCCTCGAAACAACAATGCACGCGGGCGCGCACGCTAAGTCTAGAAAAAGATCTATCTACCGAGAAGACCAGTCGTTTTCGCGTTTTCGGACTACACACGAGGAACGCGATTACACGTTATTCCATTATCGGGGAGGGCTATAATCGATCCGATCAGGGGGAGAGGGGGAGGGAGGGAGGGAGGAATGGGGGGGCGGGTAATGGGGGAGTGCAGGGCGGTCGACGGCCGCCGAGTAAGAGCGTAAAGTAAGAAAATCGACGCTAAAGGCAACGCGTTTCCGCGATCCACCTCGAGCGCTCTCATCTCTCTTCCTCTCTCTCTCTCTCTCTCTCTCTTTCTATTCTCCTGTCTATCTACCTTCCTTCCTCTCCCTACTTCTTTTCACCGTTACCAAGAATGGAAGGGAAGCTTCGCCCGCCGGCACACGTTTCGCATACAATCGCGCGCCTCCACGTACTCGTGCGACCGCATACGTGCTACGTACATTGACACGATACGCATGCGTGCTCGACGTCAATCAGACACCGCGACGTTCCGTCGCCTACCCGTCCGCATCGCCTACCTTCGAGCAAGCGACTTATCGGGCGTGACGCGGGGCTCGAGCACGTGAAACTTGAGAACCAAAAAAAAAAATAACGAGAACGCATTCTCCATCGAGATTGATGATTCCAATTGGAAAATTGAACAAAAAAAATACGCTGACGTGACAATCGTCCCTTTGACGAAAGATACGGTTTAAACGAAAGAAAATTGAGACCGTCTTCGAGCAGCAGCAGAACGGAGACTGCATCTTCGATGTATAATGTAAAAAAAGAAGATTGTGAAAATAATCTGCGACGGCATACATACATACATACATACATACATACATACATACATACACACACACACACGCGCGCGCGCTCACAGGGCGTGCTAGTCAATCTGGTTTTGCAAACGCAATTCCAAGGTAATTCCAGAGAGCCGCGCGAGTTGAATTACTTACTGAAGCACGAGGAGAAACGCGTTCGAGCAGTTATACGTACGACGCAATTATATCTGCCGTGGCCGTGGTTATCCTAATCGCTCGTCTCAAAGGTCGTTGGCGCGAGAACTCGTCGAAGAGTGAGATAGCGTACACGAATTACGCTTCCAACGAGATTGTACGATTTGGCAACAATGAGCAATCATAAATATATGCGATAAGCGGACGAATTTTCATCTTCCGATCTTCGAGGCGCTCGAGGTGCACGATCCGGCGATCTCTTGCTCCTTCCGCCTCTATTCTTCCGCTGGTCCGCTCGCTTTGGGTTCCTCAGCGAGGGACGTCCGTTCAGTTCTCTTTCGTTCGCTCCACATCGTCGTCGTCCTCTTCATCGTCGTCGCCGTCGTCAAGGCTCGCACCGCCGGGACGGGGCTTCTTGTCGGGGATACGGCGTCACAAGGGGGGTGGAATGGAAAATTCCCTCCGCACGTAGAACAAAATGTAAGGCTTACATTTAGCAACTGCGTCGGCGGTCGCCGGTCGTACGGAGCTATCGTTAAAATGGAACCACTGACCGTCATGTACAGCGAAGGCAGTGTAATGTCCAGTACCAGCGCTGCAATGCAAATACAAACGGTTACAATGTAAATCCTCCCCTGCACCTCTGCATTTTTTTATATTTCTTTGTTAAGGTCTAATTAGCTGGTAACTAAATAATAATTAGCTAATAAATTTTGTTCCCCGAAAATACTTTTCCAAGCAAAAACCTCGATAATGATGATGTTTAATGTAAAAGGCTCGTACGAATGTAGGTGTAAAAATAGGTGATAATGCCGCATTATCTTATCGCGTGATGGTGTTACTACTATTAGATTTCAATACAGCTTTCCTCGTCGGGCAATCTCTCTTTAATGAGAAATGTTGTTGCGGAAAGCGTACCCGGAACCATGGTGCACGATTACAGCAGCCAAGTCATAAAGATGACTATTCTGAGCGCCCAATCTCGTCCCGGTCACGCCGCGCACCGTGAACGCGGACATGTCGAGAGATTCCATTGGAAAATCCACCTGCGTGTCCACCTTCGAGCGATAGGAATTGCACCACCTAAATCTTTTAATGTGAAGGCACAACACCTGGAAAAAAATAAATACGACGTCAGCATCGATTAGCCTGTTCTACGTCAGCCCTATTTCTCTAATCGATCAGTCCTCTTTTCGGGTCACATTTGTTCGTGCAAGTTATAGCAATTGAAACACGCACGTTCGCGAACGCGAACGCCATCGTTTAGCGAAATTGGGACGCCGTCAAAAAATCGATACGGTTGTTAAAGAAGGCGACATAAATATAAAGTCGAATATCGAAAACGAAGAGCGCAGAGTTTCAAGGTTTTACACCTTAAAAAAGATAGTCAAAAGGATTACAAGGGTGTTGATCGAAATATTAAAACTGTGAAAAATAATATTTTAACTTGATGCTTACTTATTTTAGAATTTTTCAACTTTTGAATAAAATTTCGAATGTCCTCGAGGAAGACGTGTATGGTACTCACGTTAGGCAGCCTGTGTATCCAGAACCTCTTAGTGGACCTCTGCTTGCCCATGCAGTTGTCGCAAAAGTAGAGCTCGCTGTCAGCCAGCTCCTCGACCTTGAAGAATCTCGTCAGACTGTAAGTCAGACTACACACCTCCTCCTGCTCTTTCGTTCTGCTCCTCTGGAGTCTGTCCGGTATGTCGAGCGAGAGATCCTGGAAAGGCTCGTGCGTCTTCGAGTCCGTACGACAGTTCATGCAGTGGACCTGCGCGAGGAAACGCGATCCATAATTCGTCCGCGCTTCTCCCAAGAAGAAAAACGAAGAAGAACATGACTTTGGCAAACGACAGCAATCTCTCGAGAGCGCAGAGATTCCCCTCTGCCCGGGAGGCCGCAAGGAAGCTCGTTCCGCGCGCAATCGAGGCACTCTGTTTCATAGGGTCGGGCTCGGTCAACTTACCACGCTAAGTAGAGTGCCCCCAAATACGGCAGTGACGATGCTCTGTTTGCCGCGCAGTCCTAGCGGCTCGTGTCCCAACCTGGGTAACAGCTGCAACAGTTCGGTATGCAGCCGGTCGAGCATGTAGGTGAGAAACTCGTGGGCGTCCTGCTGCTGGTAGCCCCGAAATCTCGGCACGACCTTCCAGATAGCCAGGAACAGGCACTCGGGCGATATGGCTTGGCCGTTGGAGCCGCCGAGACTCAGACCGAGCAGCACCTTCCGGAGTTCCTCGGCGAGTAAAGCGTCGCTCATGGACATCTCCTTGGCGCGACCTGGAGTGACGATGCGGCCGCGGTGTGTCGGCGGCCCCGTCGACTCGTCGAACGCAATGCCCTCGAGGCACGGCATCTGCGTGAGGTACTCGCAAAAGTGGCTGATGTTGTTGAACGACTGCAGCACCACGTTCATGAAGCAGGTGTTACCGAGGTTCCTCAGGCCGACGACCTTCTTCTCTTTGGTACTCTTGGAGCTGCGGCGCTTGGCCGTCGGCCGATTGTCCGCGCTGCTGGCGTCCAGCGAGTGTAGCCTCTTGCGCGCCGTTCTTGGCCGTAGGTTCCTCACGACTACCTCTGCCTTCCATAACGCGTCGGGGTCGTCGTTGTCGTGGCCGCCGCTGTCGTGCGTCCTCGACGACGGCGTCGTGGATGGCGACGTGCTCCAGCTCTCGTCGTTCTCCTTGTGCTCATCTTTGCGGAACGTGACGCGGCGTATCTTCTCGATCTGCCCACTCGTGGTGTCGTTCACCACGTACTCGTCGCAGGTGTAACTGCAAGAGAAGCAAGACGATTTAGCGTTTCCGCGCTAACGAACCGATATGACATCCGTGAGCTGACACATCTCGACTTTTTTTTTGTATTAATAAAGGATCTTGAATTACTGGACTTCCCTCAATTTATTTTGCACTTGGTCGGTAAGACACCTCGCAGCATCGAGAGTTCAGCTCTCAGAGATTATATCGGTTTCGAGGAAAGGATACGCGCAAACGATCAGCATGCGGAGACGGTGAAAGCGGAGGAAACTCACCAGAATACTGCCAGGCTCTCACAGTCTATGCACACGCAGTGCTGAGTATTAGTCTCGTAGTGCTGCAACGCGTGTCCCGCCACGTATCGTCCGCAGTGCACGGCCCCGCAGTGCAGGCAGAGCCAGGGACTCTTCTCGGTGCCGCACACTATGCACGATAATAACATGAAACGTGAATGACAATTGCAAAACAAGCTTGACTCGTGTGTCATCGACGTGAAACAGAGGAATCAGGCATGTCGCGTTTGGGCAATTAATTTATGGCTCTTTATAAAAAAAATATATTGAATGTACATCATGTCAAATTAATTAATTAATGGATTCAGACATTTTATTCATGCATCTTGAAAAGTACACCTCATATTTATACTTCTCGCATGCTTTCCTAAAGATAGATGAAAGAAAGTTGATAGATTATAGAATGTTAATGGGGAACGTAAGTAGAAATATAGGCAGAGTTACAATACTTCATCTAATATTAATGTATGTGTATGTCGGTTGATAGCAACGGCTTCTGAGTATTCTACGAAGGATTGGGACATGCGGGGAAGGTATTAATAGTAATCGTCATATGCAGCACTTTGGACGTCAGCGACGTCAATTTATGTTCACATCTTTAATGTGGCTAACTGTGGCTCGTCATCACGATTACGCGACAAACTCAATCTTCGTATCAATAAAATCTATGTGACAAGGGTAAGTTTAGTTTCAAAAAACTGGTGCTTTATGGTGATGCATACGCAAATTTACATTAGAAATTTCCAGTGAATATTCCGTCGGGATAATTTTCGATAATCTGGTATCGTCCAATCAACAACCATCCAGTCGCAGGTGTAATATATCTGGTGGTTGCGAAATTGCGAGTCGGCACCGCCGTATCGTTTCGGCTCGTCTCAGCTTACGTAATTCTCGAGAGCGCGCGTAAAAGCGGGGTGCGGTGGCGAGTGGGGGTTCGACACACCCCCTTCGCAGTCGATCGATCGCGAAATGTCTCGGAATTCCATCGGGCTTCGGATTCCCAGCGTTTCGTGGTTTTTTTTTTTCTCTTTAATCACTTTAATCGGAATCTTCTTCGGGAAATTAATCGGAAACGCCGAAAAGAGAGGAACGACGAAAACATGAATCGTTGAATTTTTATATAAATTTAATATTTATATGCAATATAATTAAACGCAATGGCACACGCAAAAAGATAAAAATAAATAAATTCCGAAAATGGTTTTTTAAAAGAAAAATTATCATAAGATTAGAGATTAGGAATCATCTCCATATGTGGATGGCTCAAATCATTTGCCCCGTAGTATCGGCAGGCGTAAATCAGCCACTGTTTTATATTATAATATGCAAAGCATATGCTGATGGATTCAAATTCGCATCGAAATCCGGTGTATCCTCTCTCTTTCTCTCTTGCACGAGTCTCGAGACGGACGATTATTCAGCATTCGCGAGCAGCAGCGTAATCTTATACAGCGTAGAGCGGGAGAAGGGGACACTCTCCTACAGTGGAGATCAAAAAGCGCGAACACGTGAAAAATGAAACAGCTATACCGAAAGTCCGGGTACAGAAATCCGATCTGGTCGAAAGTCGTTTCCATCTGGAATCGTGTTCGTTTTCAGTGTCGATAGAAGAAGCTTTAGAATACAACAGTGCTCTATTGGTACGTTTTAATCAGTGACCAATTGCTAAACCTTGATGAAAGATAGGATATAACTTTGTTGCGTAGACACACGTGTTTCGAAGACTGATGGAGATCATCATTAATCTATAAATATAATTCGATATTATCTTTCGATTGAAAGACATCAATCAATCTTATATTCGCATTAAATATAATAATATAAGTGCAAATATCGATAGTTTCGAATAAAACATAAATGCTAATAAAATTAAAATGTGCTAATAAATTTTGAAATATCTATTGCACAATAACAGTATACATAAATAATAAATTTAAATTATTTTCTCCATTTTGTAAATTTATATTTGTAAATTTTCACTCTCTCTCTCTCTTTGTGTGTGTATGTACGTACATGTAGAGAAATAATAATTATCTCTACAAAGAGGCAAATAAATAACAAAAATTACTTTATTGAATCGCGAGTGCCGAGTAATCTAAATAATTAATATCGTCTGAAAGTTGGGATTCCAAGATTTCTCATTCAAGTATCAAGAAAGAATATTTAGCACTATCAGTGTTGATGTCTGCTAGAAAATAAATCGCTGTTATAGAAACAACACGGGCAACGCAGAATATCACCGGCACAGCGGTGAATGTTCAATGCGTTGTCGCCTCGCTGATAACGAACGGAGTAACAAGACGTGTTATCGGCCGAAAAATGCATACACTTCTACACTGGTTTCATACGTGACATTATTCGTACAGCATATTCGTTCATTCATTCAATGTCGGTCTGCTCAATGGAATGATCTAGTAGATCCTCACGCACGCGGATGTTCCTCGTGGATCATGCGAGTAACAGTTGTCGCGAGCATGATGTTTATTGTGTTATAACGTCATCGAATAAGAGACAAGCGATTTTCAAAGTGATGATTGTGAAAGTCGTTAAAATTTGTAAAATGCCTTTTATAATACTTTTATTATATTTATTGTATTATTTTATTTTAATATATAAATTTCTAAAAGAATTTTGCCGTAAGAAGCTGTTATCAATATCGTCTAACATTTGTTTTTGAAGAAATTAAGCCTTTATTATAAAAAGATAATAAACATGTGAATCTTCGAAATATTCGCCATTTTTAATGCTTTTCTCCATCTATCGGGCAACTGATAAATCCCATCTTGAACAAAGAAAGTAAATAAAGATTCAATTTCTTCAAAAATTAATTTGCACACCTAATATATAACATATTTGTTCATATATGCTACTCGATACTTCATACATTACTATTCGATATTACCTAATAGGTATAATAATATCGCTAATGTTTATGATAAAAAAAACTGGCTGTCAATGCCAAAGATACCCGATACCGAGGGCAAAGTATCCCCGCAGCGAGCTATCCGATTAGCAACGACGGTGCGATTATCGATTTTGCAACGTCGTGTAGCTGAAGGCAGACGGTCTGCACCAGCATCATCGTCATCATCAGCAGTAGCAGCAGCAGCGTAGGAAAAAGTGGCGACGGAAGAGGGACGGCAGCGCGAGGGTCCTTTTATAGTACGTAAGGGGCAATACTTTTTTTTCTTTTTCCCTCTCCTGGTCGACGCGGAACGCACGCGGTGGCCATCATTGCGGCGCGATTCCGCCGAGGCATTTAAATCGATCCGCCGCCGGATACGTCGCGATTCGCCGAGCGTGAACCGCTCTCTCGCTCGGTATCTTGCGATGCTGATCGCACGACGACACATCCTGGTGCGACTAGAGATGGTGCCATGAGAAAAAGCTTTGAAAAAGGCCCGGATATAGTAACGTTCGGTCGCGATGAAAGGCGAGGAATCGTTCTTCAAATTTAATATTAAACTACTTTTTGAAACTTGACTGTGAAACTTCCTTCAATCCGACATTATTGCATTATTATCGGGAGTAGCCTCATAATATCTGAAGAGTGTACAATGTTTTTGACCGAGAAGTGATATAATTTTCTACGTATATAAATTATCATGGTCAAGTTCCTGATGGCCTTTGTATTTATATTTTGTTAAAAAAAAAACATCTAGATACTTGTATTTGCCAGAGTGCACATAGAGTCGATACTGCACGCGAGATGAGGATTGCTAAAAAATATTCCATCGAGTGGTACCGAGTGGTACCGACGATTATGAGACACACACAGTGACAAGAGTAATCTCTTTGAGACTTTAAGTATTAATTGAATACTTTTTTTCAGGAAGATGTCTACCGATAAATTTTGATATCTGTGTCGATGGCCATTCTTAGCAGATGGTCGTGACGACGAATCGCCGAAAACGGCGCGGCCTATCGCTGATAGCACCGTGTTGAGTAATCAAACGTTTGCGGGGGGAAAAGTGCGTGTTCGCCAGGATTCTGACTCATCGTCAGTGACGTATCAATCTCTTACACGACACTGCGCGACGATTAGTCATGCACGTACATGTGTGTTGTTCCTTGTGTGCGTTGTTTATTGTATTTGTATTTTATATCCAGTTTATTGTCGTAGAAATGTTACACTATCACATTTAAGTTATTTAGAACGACGCGAGAGCTCTCTAACAACGAACAACTACGCTATTCATCGTGCAAATGCAACACAATGGACAAGTACGTTTTCTTTTTCAGTTAATGTGGCGCGGAGAAAAAAAACGTCATCGATATGAATAAGATGAATGTGTGCGAATAATATTGCTGCCAATATGCAACCGGACATTTGAGCGTCAAGACGTTTCCACTCTTTCTCTCCTTTTCTCTATTTCCCTCATTAATTGATAGATAACGTCATTCTCATTCAAGTAGGATAAACTCGATTCTCATTTATGCACAATATCGGCTCTATAATATTTACGGTGTTTTACGTGCGTTCATGTTTATCAATACAAAAATTTTCCAGGATTTTCACTCATGTTGGAAGTCACTAAGAAATATTATAGTTTCGACTGCTGCTGTTTCACTCGAGAGGCATCGACTCACATAGGATATCAGGTACAAAAGACCTATCACCGAACGAAATTAGCTAGGCCCCGGGCGGAGCCGCGATCGTACGTTTGCCACTTCAATTGCGCCGATCTATGGGGGTTTCGAGACAGAGGAGGTGGGAGACAAGCGGTGGGCGCGTAAGGGGAGAAAAAACACGCACGTTTCGGATAAATATAGTCTCGAGGTCGCGCGCAAAGAGAAAGGAAAGAGCCCGGCGTCAAGTGCGAGGAGGATTGCACCAGGATTCGGGGAAGAACCGGGCCCTCCTCTCTTTCGTCAGTCGCGGCCGTCGCCGATTTCACGGCCTCCGAGGGCTGCTCTCGCATCTCTCGCGAACGATCGTCGTCGTTCTGCTCCCCTCTCCCCCTCTCCTCTCCCGTGCCATTACTCTGCCCCCCCCCCCGTCGCGTCGTGCATTGTCTCGTAAACGCCGCCACTTTAACACAACTGTGCAGCGGTCAGCGATAACGCTTATCCGTTGCTCCGAGTCCTGTAATCTGTCCGTAACGACTGTTTGCAACGACAGCGTGCATTAATGCGTTTGGAGCGAGGCTTTGAAGAGCCGTTCGTACCACGAGGTAGCCGAAGCGCTAATGACGGTCTCCCCGCTCTCTACCACTGCGGAAAGATCTAGGAGAGACGGACAGTCGGCTGAAGCCCTCTCGGGTAACTTTGACCAACGCTTATGGCAACGACCCGGTGTCTCTATAGTGCATCCCGCGCTATAATGACCGTTGTCCGCGTATCTTTAAATCGATACCTCGAAGCGAGCACGACCAATGTCACTGTCTGGCTCGAAGGACGAGGGGTCCTATATCCGCGCACATGCGGACCCCAGTGAATCCCTTTTTATTCCCCGTGGCACATGAATCGTGCCGCATCGATCGCTCGAGCATCGAGGTTTCTGCGCGAACGGTTCTACGATATTTTTCGCGTATTTGCCTCGCTCTTTCTCCGGCCCCGCGATCTGCGCTCCTCGAACGGGTGGAATTCTCAGCAGAGGAGGAAGACAGCGAAGCCTGGAAAGAGAGCGACGGGGCGAACCGTTAGTCCGCGAGTTCTAATGACGGAGGCTCTTGGGGCCAGCTGATTAGTGCCGTCTGGTATTGATTTTCCAATGACGGCCGCGCGCCGCATACTGAGAACTCCCAGCAGGACGACGACGCACACGCGCATACAACCACCACCACCACCGCCACTGCCACCGCCACCGCCACCACCACACCGGCAGCAGCAGTACCACCACCACTATTATCATCACCACCACCACCAGCCATGCCGCCGGCGTGTTCTCGCGCGCGGAACGAGCCATGGGATCACGAATACGCTGTGCGAGAACGAGCGAGTGCACATACACACATACACACACACACCGACGTACGCCTACAAATTCACGTTGTACCACTCGCTCGCTGGTGTCTCACAGAGAAAGAAACACAGAGAACGAACGAACGAACGAGTGAGCGAGGGAGAACGAGAGAGAAAAAGGGAAAGAGTACGTATGTGTGTGTACGTGCAGTCATCGTGCGATGAGTTCGATCCGCGATACGTCGCTCGTTCGTTGCTTCGTGTGTCAAAGAGAGCCAACCGGGACGGTAGCGAGCGACGATGGTTGTTGCTGTTCACGAGGAGGACGCACGGGGCGACGTCCCTGCGCTTTTCCCGAGGGAAAACAGCGGCGACCCGCTCGCTCTCGTCTCGGCTACGACGGCTCAAGGCCGCGAGAGGAACGGCCGGGGCCTGGGTCACGAGGGACAGAGACGGGGAACGTCGTAGACAAGAAGCATGCTACGGGAGAGACGGAGAAAGGAACAGAGAGAGAGCTGCCGCCGAGATGTATGTGTGTGCGTATACGTGTCGCGCGCGCGCGCTTCGGAGGTGCGTGAGCGCTCGTGTACATGCGAAAGGAAGAGGAGAGTAAAACGGAACGAGAGAGAGAGAGAGAGAGAGAGAGGGGAGACAGGGCCGAGAGAAAGAAAGAAAAGCGAAAGAGAAGCGATTGCGAGGAGAGACTTGGATTTCCGAGAGATGAGCCGGTCTCCTTTTACCCGTCTATCCATTCATCTCTCTTTCTCTCTTCCTGTCTCTCTCTCTCTGACAACGCGGCAACGCTTCGTCCTCCGGACGCTCTTGTGCTCGAGCCGATTTAACATGGGCAAAAGATTCTTTCGCGGCGCTTTGTATAGAATCCCTACCTGCGCAGACGAACGGCAAGTCCTTCGCGGCACAGCCCGTTCCTTCTACGTCGTCATCGCCGAGCCGCACACTTTGAGCAAGGTGCGGGCACTCCATGGTTTCGCCAGCCACGCTTTTCCACAGGCCCCTCGTGGCCGCCTCGTCGCCGTTGTCGAGCACGAACGTTCACGAGGCAATTCCTCTTTCTCTTTTTCCACGGGACGGTGAACGAGGATCCAACCACGGGGGAACAACGGCAGGGACGACAGGGGGGGGGTAAAGGGGAGAGGAGAATAGAGGGGAGAGGTGGGGTAGGTACTCGCGATAAAGGGCGAGGAATCGGAGTACGCCGACGGGATGGTGTCGGCAATGGGACGAGCGTACAAAAAGCGGGGTACACACTGCGGTGCCCCGTGATATTCGTCACATAGCGCGGTGTTTGCGAGGTAACAGCACACTCTCACACGTCGCCTTTAACGGGAAAGAAAAAAAAAACGTAAAAAGTAAGCAAAACCAACGAGAGAGAGAGAGAGAGAGAAAAAGAGAGAGAGTATCGTTTCCGTTGCGCACTGTACGACGTACTGAGCAGTAGCGCGCAACGCGAGATTAAACGAATGAACAAACGAAGGAACGAACGAATGAACGAACGGTCGAACCAACGACGAACGAGCAAGCAAGCGAATGAACGCGAGGAGAGCGGCGGTGCGGCCGACTGTCGACCGAGCGCGACCGAGCTGCGTCGAGCTCGGTTCTGCGGTGGTCGGCCCACCTCCAGAGTCACAGACCACTAATAGTCGACTGACTCTCGCCGGTCGTGTGCGTTTTCTCCCTGTTCCCCGAGCATCCCCGGAGCACTCGACGTTCTCGCCGCCGCCGCCGCCGCCGCCGCCGCCGCTGCTGCCGCCGCCGCCGTCACTACTGTTTCCTCGTCCGTCTGCCGCTTACCGTTCGGTCTCTCTCTTTCTCCTTTTCACGCGTGTGCGAGCCGTCGCGCCCTTTCTCCCTCCGTCTTCTCTCTCTCCGCTGCCCGAACCTTACTCCGAGCGGCGAGATTGCGCTAGGTTCCCTAGCCTTGGTTCGCGCTAGGTCGCGCGCGACCTCTCGGCTCGGCCGATCAGGGCCGACTCTCGTCGAGGGCGCGGACGCTGGCTCGCGCAGGGCGACGCTTTTCGCCGCGAGCGCGAATTTATCGAGCGTCGTCGGCGTCGGCTGATGTTGCGAGACGCCACCCGCGAGCTGCCGCCGTCACCGCCGGATTCGGATCGATCGCGTAAGATCGCGGTACGACGAGACGAGCGAACGCAGCGGGCCTCTATCCTGCGCTGTACACGTATATATATATTTGCGCAACGCGCGAGTCACGACGGATGCGCTCCGCTGGACCGAACTCACGGAACACCGGCGCGCGATAGAACGCGATAGTCGCGAGAGAAAGCGGACCGCCTCGGCGATATACTGGATCATTCGGCGTCGGAAACCCGATTTTGTTTCGCGCTAACGCATATGCTGCAGGCATGCTATTCATTCCTCTTCCTTTGCATACAGGGCGTATTGTTAAAGAATTAGTTAATCGAAAAAAAAGCGAGCACCCCCCTGCGCCTCGGGACGAGATGCTACTAAAGCAGACCGGCTCTCTGGTTAAATAATCACGACTCGGGGTACCGACAAACGTTCGAGCTGCACCTGGCCGACGCAGCGCGCCAGGGATGTAGTCTCAGCCCTTCTGTCCCTCCCTTCGGTGCGGCCTTGCGCTCGACGTCGTGAGAAATATCGCCATCTGGCAAGACCAGTTCTCGTAAATAGCGAAGCGATCCTCCGTACGTTCGAGGGCCGGCGAAGCGCGATTGACACTATCGAGCGACCAGTCGCAGCTGACGAACGCGACAAAAAACGAGAAACGAAGAAACGCGAAACAGCGACGATATGATAGGCCTGACGTCGCGCACACGCGCGACGACGAGATCGTTACGTACGTCTTCCGGTGTGTGACACGATCTGCGAGTTGCAGGATCACGACGGGCTCGCACGTCGGTGATCACTCATGCGTCGCATCGACGACCGTGGCGTAACGAGAACGAGCATTCTCGCCCGAAAGACGGGCTTACGCGTGAAGCGGACGATCACTGCATGTCCCATTGAGTGCGAGGAAAATGGCGGACTGAGCGCACGCGCATCGTTGTCTCGGTCTCTTCTTTTATGAATCCGTAGATCGTATCATTTTCGGTTCTTTTCGTCAAGGTTCGATGCATCGGATTTAACGGAGTTGATGAAAGCAATATCAATCGCAATTTTGCAATATAATTTGTTGAATGAACACTCGATAGCGTGGAAAGATCGATTGTTAGGTTATCGAGACTTAACGATCGAGATTCGAAGAGACGAATATCGAGGAAAGAATCGTACATGTATGGGTGGTCCATAAGTTTATTGAAAAAGTCCGAGACCATTATTTTGTATTTTTTAATTTTTATGAACGTCTGCTAAACTGCGGGACAGGTTGTGTCAGTTGGAGTCCCGTGATGTTGGTGAACTCCAGCATCTTCAACATTTCCTTAGTCTCGGGATCGACCTCGATTATATCATGCTCCAGCGCGGAGACCTCGGGAACATAGTTGTCTCTGCGTTCCCTCTCTTCCTCCTGCAGCTTGATGGAGATTCCACGGACCTGGCTGTGCCTGAGTCTCTTCATCAGGTGAGTAATGAATCTATTGGTAAAAAAATAATTATTATAAATATAACGTAAGGTACAATGAAAATCATATTATTGAGAGTTTATTTAAATTGAAGATAAAGGAACAAAAATAGTGTGATTAATACAATCGCACAGATTATCGAAGGTGCACAAGTCACACAAAAATATGCATAAAATGTAAAAAGTTGCGCAGTTATTATTGCAGTATTTCCCTTAATTTAATTTATTTAGTCAAATTAAAGTTCAGAGTTAACCCATTAACCGAGGGTGACGAGTTAACTCGTCATTGTAAAATGCTTCTTCAGTGTGCAAAGTTAACTCGTCACGGATAATTGAAGGGAGGGAGGTTTAAACTTGATGAATCATTTGTTTCTTATTGTCGCCTTTTTATAGCTTCAAATATTTTTTTACTTGCATTCATTCCTATCGAAAAAGATGCTGCAATTGCTGTTTATTTTCTTAGCAATTGAAAGCGTAAACATAGTTCGCATATACTTTCCGTAGCAAGTGCAGAGTGCGCTTTCGGTGATTTTTATAAATTTTATAAACAAACTCCCTGATTAATGGGTTAAGAATTTCATTCATTTCAAGAATGATGACTATCAGAGTACATCATTGGTCAATTAGGAAAATACAATAAATTGAGACTCGGAGACTCGAGATGAAATATTTTGTAACACTTACCCGGCAATCTTGTTGCGCAAGGATTTGCTGGGGATGATGGCGATTTCCTCACATATCCTTTTGTTTGTGTGAAAATCCAGCGTGAGGCGTGGGTAGTACTTTTCGATGATGAGCTTCGCGGCCTTTTTGACCGTCTTCGTCCTAACGCGACTCTATAAATAGAGAGAAAATGTTAGGTGTCTGATGCACTATCGTACACGATCGCAGTTTGCATTAATAAATTAAATGTGTGGATCGTATCGCCAAAAGTCAAACACATAACCTAGACTCAAGGTTAGGTTATCACAGTGACTTTTAGGCGTAATATAGGTTAATATTCGCACTCCCGGGCTAAATAAATGATCCGTAAAACGAGTGCACGTTAATTTGCGATTAACTACTGCGGATTGTTACAATTTTTACGGATTAAAATTGATATTTTATAATGCATACGCACCATATTTGCTTATGTACCGAGAAGTCAATGAGCCAAAGAGAAAAGACTCACGAATGGCGACCTGGCGATACTATCGACGATGTGCGGCGGAGTCGCGAACTAACTTCAACTGCGTAAAATATCGTGATCAGATAAAGAAGCAAAAAATGTTTTTTGAAATTTATTTGAAAATGTATGAATGATTTTAAATTTTGGGTTGTAATATATTTGTCCCATTTCTTTATGTTTTTAACTAATATATTAATTTTTTTAATAATTAATATATACTACAATCTATATTTTAAAAACAATAAAAAAATGGGGTGAATATGTTACAACCCAGTACATAAACGTATTTCCTCAATACCATGTTACTAGTCTTTCTGTTTGTTTTGTGCTGCGAAATATCAGAAGAACACTACTCGCGCGGTAAATATACACTCATGGTTCGGAGTTTCATTCAGCGATGGCGTATCGGTGGCCAATTCTGCCACAGCGAAAGAGCTAAGCAAAGCATTTGTTATTTTACAATTTATAGTTTTAGAAATAAATAATTTCTAGTAAAATAACAGCTAGATGATTATTATACATATAGGGTTCATTAGGCTCACATAATAATCACTAAATAGTATTTTATCGATATCCTATGCGTCAGTATCAACGATAGATGAAGTGAACGCATAAATGAACAAATAAAATGCGTTTTTATGAAACTTTTAGTACCATAAAATATTCCAAATTTTTTATATGTTTTTAATTTACTTTTGGATATAAAGTTAATAAAAATTAATAACGTTCCGTTTATAAAATTTATGCAAATTCCATAAAATAACTTGAAATACAAATTTCATAAAAAAGACGTTATTCCTTTTTTTTAACTTTAGTCGTATCCAGAAATTAAATATATGAAGCAAACATTGATTTCATGTTAAATAATTTATTTCATATAAACAATTTGATTGTAACACTACTACATGCAGAAATTAATGTTTTATTCATGTTGATTTAAAATATATGTTATCGACATCTAATGCAGTAGAATTCAGAATAGACGATGGGGAGAAAATATTAAATATTTAGTTATTTTAATTTGACGTGTAACGCAAAACTTTTGTTTGATGATATCGTTAGTATTTTATTTAGTAAGGAGTTTATTTTATATTATTAAAAAGATATTAATTGAAAACATTTCTGCCTTGCCAAAGTTACGTCTTATATAGCGGATGACGACACCGAGAATGCGTGCGCACGCAATGCACAGCGATGTTCAGTGCAGTTCAGTGCGCGAGACTTTAGATTTGCGTTTTAAGTTCGTTGTTCCTCCCGTTTGCGCACACTAACGCCTACTTTTGTCCTCGGCAATTGAAACATGAAACGATACGTGCGCTCGATCTCCACGTGCACGATTCTCAAGTTCGTAAACGCGTCAGGGGGCTCGGAAATCGGAAATAACCGATGATAAAATGCGCGGAGTAGTGCGGTGGTTAGGAGCGGAGAGTGTTGGTGGCAGCAGCGCCACGCGAAGTTAGGCACAGAGGGGTGGTTACTCCGAGAAGGCGCGCGCGCACTCCGATAGACGGAGCGAGACGGCGGCGGTGCGCGCCGCGATTCAGATCGAGTGCGACGAGGATCGCGAGTGGGTCGCGGAGTTGCGCGAGCGGGATCGAGAGTGGCCGAGACGTGGCGGGAGCGAGAGGTCCTGGTGCGCGAGCGAGAGCGAGAGGGTAGGGCGCGCGCGAGCGTAGCGGCGAGGAAGAGGTAGGCGGTGAGTTTGTTTATCGCCTTGGTGAACGGCGAGAGCAGTCAGTGCGCGGTGCTACGCTCGATGCGTTACACCTAGTGGTGACGGTACGGAACGCGGGCGCGTTCGGGGTAGCTGCTGTCGGACGGGAAATTCGGTCGCGTTTTTCTCTCTTTCCCTCTCTCTGTCTCTCTTTCTCTCTCTCTCTCTCTCTCTTCCTCTCTCTTTTTCTCCTTCCCCGTACGGACGAACAGCGCGAGTGCCGTTCCCTCTCATCGGTTCTCTACGCACGTGCGACGCAATTTGATCGTCTTCCCGACGTCAGGAGGGGCAGTTGGTTGGGTAATCGTGCCGGAAGGACATGTCGTGGTGCACTGCCAAGAGATAGTAAAGGCTTTTTCCGCATTATCGTGCGTCGATCTGGTGACATTCGCGCGTCCCCGAGAGATTCGTCAGCGGTCTTTCTCTGCTTTCCCACTCGCACGAAAAATCTGTCATCGGCTACGTGGAAACGAGCATTCGCTGCATCGGGTAAGTTCCTCTTACAGCACTTTTTATGCATGAAATCGCATGCGGTGCATATCGAGGTCACCGGACGTCACCTTTGACGTGACGTTAGCTGCTATCCGCTGACGCGATAAACCTCCGCTCCGTCACTCGCAGTACTTCACTCCGTTCTCCATTCATCTCACGCATTTAAAATACCGTCGTCGATATATTTATATCGCCATTATTAATTTCGATGTTGAAAATATAACCTTGCGCTCGGTCGAAAACTTGACCCACATTACGAAGCCGCTTCCTGTCGGCATGTATTCCCACGCAGGGTCAAGCGATCTGCGATCGCAGATGCAAATTTGCCCCCAAAAACAAATTTTGAATTAACATTTGAAAGTAGATTTAATTATAATGCCAAATGAATGAATTTAGGCGTGAAAAATGAGAAAATGATGCGTGAGAACACACACGCGTGTAGAGGTTAGATTTCCTGTCGCGTATTTCGGGACCATTGCTTCTATACGACGTGTCACCATCAGTCAACACCCTCTCACGCTTGTGGCGGCCTTCCGTCAGCTGACATCCAGTGTGTCCCGACTGTTCCGCCAATGACTTTCTCCTCGGTACGAGCATTCGTCCTTCGCCGATTTCTTGCCGTGAGAGTCGAGTGCTGTAAAATAGACTCCCGTTCGACTCGAGCGAACGTTTTTAATTGGTAATTGCGTTTATTCGGGATTTCTCCGCCGAAAGGTCGCGTGCTCCTCTTTCGCTTTCATCGAAAATTGAGGTCGCCCTTGACCGCTGATCGAATCTGTCTCTGTTAACGCCATTTCTGGCAAAATTCGCGTTCGTAACAGCGGGATCATTGTGCTCCAATGTTAGATTTGGTAAAATCTCTTCTAAAATCTTTGTTTTGTTAGTGAGAAAATGAATATATCTTTTCATTGTTAAACTTACATTTGTGTGAACTTGTTGAATTATTACTTAGATATCTGTTTTATCTATTACGTCGGAATAATTATACGAATTTATCGATATATTTCTTAATGTTCTTTTTGATATTTAAGTTAAATGGGTCCTTCCAGTTTTTGCATGTTTTTATGGTTAAATGGAAGAATCATTTATTGCGCGCTATACGTGAAAGATTTGCTCGCGTGCGATAATAATCCATATAGTTATGTACATAAATTAAGATTTGACCGCGATGAATACAACATAGTATATATAATATATAGAAAATTATATAAAATGTTTCATGGCGATCGGTCACAGAATTTCCAACAAATTAAGTAACTCGAATTCATTCAACCAAAATAAATGCTTTATGAATATAAAGAATCGTCACGTTGGCAATACAGGAACTATTATTACATGTATGACAATTATTCGTAGAATAATCATATTACAGCAACAAAATTTTCGTGAGAAACGTTTGGAGATTGTTGTATGAGTTTCAATGATCGCTCGATTTTTTATGATAAATGCCGGAAATGTAAGTACAACAATCCGTTAGTCGAGCAGGGACGACGAAGTCAGGTCGCTGAAAAATTGTCATCGATGCTGTATGCATGAAACGTCGCGTGCGAGAAATATCACGCGCAGCGCGAGTCGAGTTGCTGTCTCCGCGCGACGTGTCGCGAAATATGCGGGCATTAGAGAAGCCGGCAAGCGCGAGCGCCCTTCTTTTCTCGCGTTTCTCAAGTCCATTTTACGCGATTCGCGAGAAAATTCACTGTGTATTATTAATCTGAGCGACATTATCCTAGAGAGAGAGAGATTTTACAGTCTTTTTTTTATGCTGAACAGTACAGGTCTTTTGGAATCTGCATTATTACATATCCGGATTGTACTTTTTGAGATTATGGCTCCATAGACAGTTGTTCAGTTTTATAAGGAATTTGTGCAATTTCGAACGTAGTTTTTGCTTGACAGGATACAGTCATTTATTCGTGACAAATCCAATTTCGAATGGATCGTGTGAAAGGAGGCTTTCTACTTCACTTCGTGTCGTCGTCGTTATTGTCATAAAGCCAGCCGCGCAAGCGAATTTGCAGCTTCGCTTTAATTCTGTCTTCTTAATTCGTACAGCGCGAGCTACCTTAACGTAACGCCGTAACGTCACTCGTAATACTGCGTAATTATGGCACAAGATGGAGTGCATTCTTGAGATCCAAGTCGTCGTCCATGATGCACGCTCCGTTTCTGCCGTCTTGATGCAACCGGCTTGTCACTTTCTTCTCTCTTATCTTCCTTTCCCTTGCAAGTTCTGGAAATCGAAACTTCGGTGGAAAATTACATCCGCGTGGGCGTCACGTATGAGCCACCTTGTTTTGCATCTAATGCGCTGAACAGTGGCGAGAAAGTTTTCATTTTATAGCATTTAATAGCAGAATAGAAAGTCTAGGTCTAATAGGATTAATCGACGTGAATGATAGATCCGTAAGCAAAGAAGCACATTTTTCTTGGAACTTACAAGTTGATTGAATTCGAAATCATCTGTTCTAAAAATAAAGATAGAGCGCAGTGATGATTCAAGGTGGGTTTTTCCGGTACGCTTGATTGCGATGACCGTTTCAATTATTATTATTCAGTACGATTGCTTCTAACTTCAACGCGCAAAGATTGTACTTTCACGCTCTTTACTTACGCTTACGCGCGCACGATTAAACGATTATTACCCCTGTGGTGACAGGCGAGAATGATGCGTATAAATACTCTATTCCGCGATTTCCGCGTATCGAATCGACATAAAGCAGCCTCGGAGCGGCGCAGAAAGGAAGAGGAAACGATCAATACACGATGCAATATTGTGACTGGCGATAATCCTCGAAACTTCGAATAAATGTCTGCTTGCAATTTTCCGTAAAAGCGTTATATGCGGTCTACCTCAATTTTTTGATATCTGCTATATGTAAAAATGTATTGAATGGAAATAAAATATATATTAAAATATTCATAAAAAAAGTTTTAATACGTAAAATATAAAATATGTGGTAGACCGTATGACACTTTTATCAAATTTTTATTCTATTTTAGAAATATAATTAGATTGAATATATAATAGATAGTTAATATAAATAGAAACGATTAGATACTATTTTTTAGATTTATAATACTATTTTTATAAAATTATTTATTACATTAAAATTAGTTTAACTAAGCATTTTTTAATTAGCAGCATTTAATATTTATTTAACATCAAAGCTGAACATTTTAAATTTTTAATACGAAGAACATTTATTATATGTTATATATTAATACAAAGTTTAAAACGAATAAGTACATTTACCTTTGAATATGCCATGGCAACGCGCGAGCTTCGTTTCCTAAACAAACACCATTACAATTTAAAGAATAAAATAACTATTAATAAATACACGAAAAGACTAATGCGGACATTAACATGCACTTAAGTATGTATCTATTGATCTAGTTAAACGAACACGCGATCTTTAAACCAACATGCTCCCATCGTAATCAAGCTGCTTCACATAAAATGACATGAAAAACTGTATTTTTCACATCAGCTTGTAATTATATAGTACGTAACACATATGACAGCACGAGACCTCGTTCGCATGGAGCGGTTATCAACTCTTTAACACATGCATAATTCAGTTCAATTGTTATTTAATCAATATATATATTTGCATAATTTATGCACAGAGAATTATCGAAATTGTAACAAGGATAAACTAATAATTTTTTTTAGACCGATTTAGCTGTGACCACTGGTCTGCTTTAACGTTCCGCAAATTTAAATGCACTTCTATCTGATGATGATGGTTACCATTAATTGTCTTACGGTTGAAGCATACGTGGTGCATTCGGTTGATGCGAAGCAACGGCAACCTATTTTTAAAAGCATTTTTTTCGAAAAACGTACACAAATGCATGTCAGAAGACGTTTATTTTTACGTTGAAGCATTTTGCATCGTATGAATGCACTCGTAACGTTTTCCCATTTTTTTTCACGGACAACTCAGCCTGACTTTTGCACGATCGGGCCACGTTCCATAGGTGGTTGCGCACGTCGTTTTCGCAAAATATTTACGCATCGTAGTGCGCTTTGTCCCGCTTTCGAGACTAAAAATGGGTTGGAAATATTATGCGCATCGATCGCACTTTTATCGCGCGGACAGCCTATGCTGAAATACGTGAATCGAAAATTTTCTTCTACTTGCGTATATCGTGTAAATCATCACGCAATCGTCGATCGATAAGAAAGGCAGAACGAAATTTTGCGCGAAAAAGGAAGCAATTTATTCTGAACAAAGTCTAAAACAAAAACTATTATTCTGGAAGTGTTACGAGTAAAATTTTGATTTCGTATTTCGAACATTGAAAAAACGAACACGTTGTATATCAGAAATTTTTCGATTCCATTGTAGGTAAATGTCTGTTCATGTGCAAACGAGGATTTGATTTTCTTTTTTTTTGTGCTTGTACTGCTTGTTATGTCCAACTTTATAATATATATATCAATGATATATTTATAGGAAATAAATGTGCGCACTCTCTCGTGTGATCTACACAGCTGTCTGATTGTGACAAACAAGAAATGTAATATTAAACATAATTTATCATGAACATAATACATTTGAGTCACAATTAATTACGAAAAATATCATCTGATATCACAATATCACTGAATAGAGGCCTGACTCGCGTACGATTTATTTTCAGAGGACCGCACGTAAATCTTAATTTCTGCTGCTGAAAATGTCAATTATCTTTATTTGCAACAAGTACGTCTCAACTAAGCAGTTTATTTAAAATAATGTTTACAAGAATTCTCTTTCATAATTAAACAGTTTTTGTCTTTTAAGATACATATCCCAAAATATCCTATAATTATAATTATAAAATTATATAATTATATAATTGATAATCATTAGGATAATTTGAATAAGTAATTCCTTGAATACATCAAAATTATCTGCTTGATACAAAAAGATCATCTAAAAGCATTAAAAATAGTTATTGCAAGTATATAAAAATATGACAAATAAAAATCTGAGAATGAATATTTAACACGAAAAAGATCGAAAAAATGTAAAAATAAAGTAGCATAGAATGTATAATAATGCAATATATAATATTATACATTTTGTATACATAAATGTATTCTCTCTTAGATTCAATTATAGTTTCTCTCTTACACGTTGTTAGATTTTTTTATATTGTTTTCTACTCGACCCGCAGCATCATCGGTAATTCTGTTCGCGATGCAGACGATACATGCACGTATACACGTATAGCAATACCTTCCTCTTCCCGCGAAAGAGATGTACGCACGCACGCACATACCACGTTTGCGATGTATTGGACTTAAATATCGTACTTACTATTCGTATCGCGGTGCCAGTCTTTGTGGCCCTTATCCTATACGGGCTGTGTACGTGCAACATTGCAATCCTCCTCATTTCCGTCTTGAGAAGGGATCACGCGGAGGGGGAAGTGAGTTCAAAAAAGACAAAATCGCTTCATCCCTTTTTACCCCTTCAGCATTGTTGCCAAAGAAATCCGACTCGCGATTTTTTCTTCACAAGCGACTTGAGAATTCGTTGAAGCATTGGGAGATTACGAACGCTTAATTGCTGAGAAACGCCAGGATTCTCCGACATTGTCTGAGTTGTCCGTCTTCCGTGGAATTCGAGGATGCAAGCGAAGACGGCCTTTTCAACTCTTTGCGCTCGACGAGCGATTGTTGTAGTCCGACAATTAGGTCCAACTTCATTGAGCTTCAAAGTCATCTCAGCTATTAAGTCCAACTTCATTGGGTTTCAAAGTCATCTCAGATATCGTAAGAAGGAAAATTGCTGGAATTTTTAGATTAATTTCTTTTCGCGCATGCCGTACATAGTACTTAATACTTTGTCTCCATAGATCTGTAATATATAATACAATGCATCTATATTTTTTTGCGACACTATTTTTTCTGTGATATTTTTTATTGTTGTTGTAATATCATCTATCATCTTTTTAAGTATCAGTAATATTGCCAGTATTTACACAATGGCTTAAAGTTACGCTACACGTAGCGTGAACAATCTTGCTAGTTGCAAGAAATACTGAACGCAAGTACACGCTATACGTTACACCACGATATGCGATCTCTTTTATTTCCGGCGCAATAAGTTTCTATGGAGCCCGAGATTTCCTCGTGGTCTAAAATAAATCGCTTCTTACACTCTGTATTAATGTTTATCGTTGCGGTGTATGTAGTGCGTCACGCGTGCGCTGCCGCAACGCGCTTCCCGTCGTTTATTGTCCGTTGCGAGGTTAAACAATTCCCTGTAAATTGTTAACATCCTGTATACGTGAAATGGGGCGGTGTCACGAAAAGCATTAACAGCTGAGCAATCTTGTTTTTGGGCGAGAATTTCACGTCGGTTTCGCTGACCGTATTTTCTCGGCAAACGCAGCTGCCTTGCCTAGAAGCGCTTTATTACTGACCTGTATTCACTCGGGATTTAACTTCTGCGGGTATTAACGCGGGAGCGAGCGAGCGAGCACCCGAAGTTTCGTCAGGATGAGTTTATATTCTTCTCTGGTGATGGCCTTCCGCCGAAGTACACGCGGCCGTCGTAATTGCGGGCGATAGTGTCACGCAAGTGGTTCTTGCAATTTAAATAGCACGTGACTGAAGACGCTGTCGTGTTCCGCTTTCGCGATCGCGAATCGCGTTTTGCTCGACCGGTACTCTTCGTATTTAATAAGTAGACGCGTCCAGCGTTCCGTGTTGCGGTGTACACGCGAATTGTTTTTTTATTAATTCGGACATTTATTGCGTACTCAGAGTTTAAATCATAAGTTTTAGTAAGAAATTAAAAGAAACACACTGACTAAAACTTTTTTAAAATTAATAATCAAATTTTGTTTCACAATTACAAAGCTCTAAAAAATTCGAATAATGAGTTGAACTTTTTAATTATCTGCACAACTTTAATAATCAGATTGAACGTATCGTGTTTCTTAAAGTAGGAGTTCTATTTTTTCTTTTCTTCCTCTGTTTGACCTCATAAATGTTCAATAAAGCAATCAAGAAATAAGTCATTAATATATCAAAAATTTCTTGATATTTCATATGACTCAGATATAAATACTTAAGAAAGAACATGTGCGCGATTCAAAGGCTTCTCTGAAGTAATGTATTGCGTGCTAAAAATGGTACCGTCTTGACGTCATCGAAGTCGATTGCGTACCTGTCATTCGACCATCGCATGCTTTGGTGAACAGCTTCCTCTGGATTATCTTCTAAACTAGATAAATAATTCTCTCACAATATTTGATAAATATTACAAGTTAAAATTCCTAATAGTCGTCGCATCTGCAAAATCCCTTACATATTATTAACTTTTTCTGTAATTTGAAATAATGTTGATTTGATTTTCAATGTAACTTTTTTTCTGATAAATGCGCATTTTTGCATTTTAACTACTTCCTTTCCGCATTGACAGCGAAAATTGAATACTTTTACTCGTTATTCACTTGAAACCAGTGCCGAACAATGTGTCTATTAAAAACATTTGTTCATTCGGATATTCTAAATCAAAATGTGTTACATTTTTGCGAGGAATTTTATTACGTTATTGCGCGAAATTATATTTTCGCCTCAATATCTTTGTCGACACTGTTTCGCGCGAATATTTTTCCAGTGAACGTGTCGCGCACCGCTAAAAACTCATTCGTTAATCAAGATACTTTCGTAATCTCAACTCAATATTCGCCGGATGAAGTGATAATTAATTTGTTGTCCGATTTGCCTCGGCATTATGCGCAGCATAATTGATTCTTATCGATCCCGGTAATTTCATTTATTATGAAAGCCAAATGATCGGAACCTAGTTTACGTGGCTTCAAAGGTCCGTCTCGTTTTACGTTCGAAGTTTAATGAGTGAGGTGAATGTATACTCGGGCACGACTATAAACTCGAATATTCGTATGGTTCGTATTCGTTCGCCGTATTGTTCGCTTTGGAGCAACCCAGAACAGTCGGTGGATGATAAGATGACACAAGACGCGATAATAATAACGGCGCATTTCGCCGCTATCGCACATGCGGCGACAAAATTATTCCACGGGCAGATATTTTCTTGGAAATCAGCTCCGTAAAGAAACTAATTCGGGATACATTTTCTACATCCAGTACAGTTGGTGCACTCGACTAGTTGCAGACTAGTTGTAGAGGAGTGTCTGCTTTTTTCCAAAGTTCACCGTTAACCTGCCTTTCCGGTGACCCACGTTGCAGCCGGCGTTTACGCGAACTTCCAACGAATTTAAAACGCGAGCGATTCGGAGTTTTTATTTGATTCGTAGATCCCGCAATGAGTGTTGGATTAATCTGCCGTGAGCGAGCAATGCCGTTATGAATAAACGAATAAACATGAATTATGACTTTTCTATAATATAACTCAGTTTTATCTTGGTTTATCGCGTTTATTCGTCGCGAAAATATGAATATAACCAACGAAGATATAATTAAATTGGAATACAATTGCATTTGAGAAATTTTAAAGGATTTATAAATCACTTATTATAATTAAATGTTTTTCATTATGATAATGTCTTAGATTATGACTGCCATTAATACCTCGTTTGTTTGTCGTTTGGAATTTTTTATTTGGAGGTTGGTTGTTTATTTGCAGCAGATAGATTTTCCTGACGTTTTGTCAGTTTAGGCCAATGTAATTATCTACTTCTGGTAATTACAGAGAGGCTTTTCAGTCCTATAATTATCACGCGTGTAAAACGTATGCGTTAGATATAATATTCTCTGTCTATCTCTCGAATCATTACCGAGCAGTAACGGTTTCGTGAGAGAACCCGATTAACTTCAAACTCAACTTATGTTCGGCCTTTCGCTCGTTTCGTCGTAACTATCGACAGCACCGTGGAAACGCGTGGAAACTTCTTCTTTTGCCTTACCAGTCTACCGCTTACTTTCCGAACTTTAGCAACTATACAGATATATGTAGTCGATCGTATAATCCACGATCGAAATTTGATCATCGAAAGCTTTCGCCACGTCGTTTCAGCAAGTTCCACTCGAATTCCTCTCTTTATTCTTGCAGGCGAATTCAATTCGATCGTATAACGGACCGATTTCGCTGTCGCCGAGTTTCAAATTATTTTTAGATAATTTCGCTCCAAGTATCGCAAACTTGCCTTCCATCGTCGTTTATAATACTGCAAACTTCTTCCCTGACGGCGAACGTAGCTTTTATGCTCGGCTCACTTTGACCTAAATGAGCTAACTAAAATAGATATTGAACTTTATTAATAACCCGTGAATAGGTAAAATGTACGATGGAATCTATCATTGTAATGCCATCCATTAGGTGGTTAACCGAGGATTACCGCGAACGCGTTTATGCAAGTTTAATTGTATTTTGTCATGACTGTCGCGCTCCTCGCATTATCATAAGCATCGTATCGCGCCAATGCGTTTGGTTATGATATAATCATTTATTTGTGCGTCGTGTTAAACGGATAAGTACACCGGACGGGTATTACGCGTTCGGTTATTTGCAAAACAATTGCATCACCGTACGTCACCGTGTCGCAAACAATGGGATCAATTATTAAATAATACCCGCTCGCGAGCTTTCTCCGTGCCATCTCGTTCGCTCTTTTTCCCTTTCACGGAAGGACATAGGACGAGGGGGAAGAGAGAAGAGCGTGCAATGAAGAGGCAGTGGAAGGAACTTTACAAACATTCGCGCGGGTCGCGCGTATTCCATGACGGAACATTGTAATGCAAATCCGCGTTGCGCACGTCAAGAAGCAGGAAAAACGAACTGCTCCCTCCTCCTCTCTCCCCGTATCTCGGTGACAATTAATATCACAACACTCGTGCCCGTAAGAATTCCCACTGCGTCCTTCCGACCCCGGGCGCGTGACGCGAATGTACGCCGGCTATAACCTGTGGTTTTCCTCGTCTTTGTGTTGCAGGATAAGACCAAGCCCGTCTCGTCGGCGACGACGACGAGCAAAACCCACGGTGCAGTGTCGTCCCGTCCTCGCCGTGACACGACTTCATCCGTCGTCGGCGACGTGCACGTCACACGCGTCGCTTCCGGCCACGCTCCCGAGAGAAGAGTGCGCGCGGATCCGATGCGAGACCCGCGAATTTCATAGATCGTCGAGACGAGGACTCACGTGGTGTCGGTCGTCATTCCGCTCGTCGGTCGCGAGACAACGCGAAATCGTCCGCGAACGCCACGCGAACGCTCTCCAGCGCCGCAGATATTATCGGAGATACCGCCCGCATCAGCAACCGTAGAACTCGTCGTCACTCGCCGTCGACGAGATGATCTTCAGAGTGACGTTATTGATTGTGTGCGCGCTGCTGGCCGGCGTGATATCCGAACCGAGACCGCGACCGCGACCAGTGCCGATCTATTCGAATCAGTTCGCCGTTTACGTGCCCAGTGGACTGGAGGCCGCCGACGAGATCGCCCAGGAACACGGATTCGACAACCATGGCCAGGTAAGTGCAGTCTGTCTTGTGCTGATGAAAGGAAGCCACGGTTTCCACTTGCATCGAAGAGAATTTTCTGTCGACGTTTCCGTTAAAAGATTGAAGCTCTTCGAGCGAACCACATGTTCCGTAACGCGTCTTTTCGTATCAGATTAGAGGCTGTTTTACGTAGTTCCTCTGATTTGTGTATCTCCGTGACGGAAAATTCGATTCTACATTGCTGCTACAATGCGCGGGCGAAACTTTGATTAGCGGAGTTTGGATGCGCTCCGTATAACGCAATTGTGCTTCGCGTGTCGATCGGTGCCTAACGAATACAATTCCGATTACTTTGCAACAATGTAATAGCGGCGAGGAGGGTGGTAGATTGTTAACGCGTTTCGCGTTTCAGTTTCGTTTTGCGCAACCGAGTACGCCGTTGTCTGTTGGGGGATGCGGAAAACGTGCCTGGTTTTGCTGCTGATAAGGCGGCTGATAAGTACCGTACCGTGTATCCCGAAATCGTACATCGCGGTCAGGCAACGGTGGACGTGACAGAAACATCGCACGCTAAATACTCGTTCATATAGCTCGATCGCACGCTAAGTACTCGTTTATATTGCTCGACGTATTGCCGCGAATACGGATACGCTGACCGATATATACAAGGTGTCTCAAGCTTTGCGTGCCTCTACGTTGCAATAAAACTTGTTCAGTGATCTACACCTTTTTTTAAATAAAAATCTGCTAAATTGCTTCTTTCACAATTTTGATGATATTTTATACATTTTGTAAAATATATTTCGGTAATAAAATTCTAAATTAACAGAGTGAAAGGTAATTGAAACCGAACGAAGCATTTTATTTTCAACAATGTATAAAGTTATTACAGTTTTACATTGTTGTCAAGGAAAAATTAACCTTTCTCATATTACTCGTAAAAATCATGTTACATTAAAATCGAATACAAACTCTAGATTACTTTCTATCGTTTAATTTGCCATTTTGATTACATCACGTGTAAAATGTGAAAACACCGACGTTATTTACGACTTCGAAATATCATGCAAACGACGTAATTTTGCGGTGAGATAAACGCAACGCGAGTGTAAAATGTTTCCTATGTAAAATGCCGCGCACAGGTTCTCTCGTCAAGACCAGATCTCTGTCAAGGTTCTCAGGATTCGAACGGTATATACACCTATAGCTCGTAGAATACTGGTCCTAAGATGAATTAATCATGCTAAAATTGCGTAATTATTCATGTTGAGGATAACTTTTCTTTCTGAAAGCGGTTATACAGCTGTTGTGAACATAATCATTTTTATATAACGTTCTCATCTTTTTTTTCTATTTGTTCTTAATTTTAGCCGTGATGTAAAGTTTGGAAATTTGTACGGTATGGGAACGACGTGCTGTTTAATCGCGAGGACACAGAAATAACTTGCACCAGCTTTTTTCCACGGCACGTTCACGCGCTTTCGCGTTTTCGTGGAGTTACGAGTGTAATAAAGTTTTTATATGCGTCTGAAAAGAACAAGAGATCGCGCTCCGGTGTCTTCTCTGCGTTTTAACATTCCGGCGCGGCGAGAAGCTTCGCTCGCGGATTTGACAACGCGCTTATAAAATTTGATTTCACCCAATGAACGCGAGTAATCAAACCGAGTCGAATATCGTCCTGTGTAAAACGAGGCAAGTCGCACTATACGTTTATGCGATCCTGTCAGCGGTATTCTCGATCTTGGCAGATAAGCTACAAAGCGCAGGCTCCCGCATCTTTACGTCGAATGTCTGTCTGATGGATGTGAAATTTTACGGTGAGGTGAATTGCGGCAGCGTGGAAGTTACGATCAGAACTAAGTGCGGAAAACATGAAAAGGGAAAATGCAGGGGAGCTAAATGCATCTCTCCATTATAGAGATCTTATTTTTGTGAACAGTAAAGCATTATACGAGTAGTGGAAGTAATGCATCCCCTTTTTTAGGATGCATGATTTTAACATATTTATCATAAAGTTTTCATAGACATTATATTACATAGACGGTTTAACAAATTCTATTAAAAAAATTTGTTTTTACGTTGATGGAAAAAATGTCAGAATATATCTGCAAGAATCAAGTTTTCAATAAGAAGTTTTCTTGATAATTTTATATGAAAAAATGCTCTATTAGTTTGTGGTACTGGTTTTCTAAAAACACTGTACACGCATGTTAATTATTTCTTTGATAAAATTAAAAGATTTATGATATGTAGCAGAAATGATAAGGCCCGTTCTACAATAAATTTGAGTCAGATATCAAGCGCATGCATATTACGTTGGCGGCTATCGTATAGAGTTATCGCAAGTCGACTGTCGCAGTCGGAACTAGAGATGGTCAAGTCTCATCTCTTCCGATTTTTACGACTACGACTGGCAATATAATCTTTATTCGATTTGACTTTTTAACATGAAATCAGTGAATATAGATGAAATAATTATTAATTTTGTGCGTGAAAATTTTTCTTTATATGACAAACACGATGTGGATTTTAAAAAAAGGATATACTAATAATATATATGTATCAGATAATTGCATAAGTTCGTGCCCGATTTAAAGATAAACTTTAATAGGTTAAATTTGAAAGAATACAGTTTTATTAATCAATTATATAGTCTCCATCCTTCTCTACAATTGTTTTCCAACGATCTACAAGCTTGTTGATTCCATTTTTGAAGAAAGAGCTTGGTTTTCCTTGAAAAAAGTTCGTAAGGTGGTTTTCGACAGCTTCCTCGGACTTAAGATTTTCGCCATTCAAACTATTTTGCAAAGACCGGAACAGATGAAAATCTGAAGACGCAATATCTGGAGAATATGGTGGGTGTTGGAGAATTTCCCATTGCAACTCCTGCAGTTTTCGCAGCGTCTGTTGGGCGACGTGCGGTCTAGCATTGTCGTGGTGGAAGATGATACCTTTCCGATTGACCAAGACCGGACGTTTTTCTCGAATAGCCGCATCGAGTCTAGTGAGTTGCTCACAGTATTTGTCCGCCGTGATTGTTTCGCCGCGTCGGAGTAGCTCGAAGTGAATAATTCCCCTGCAATTCCACCAAACACACAGCAACACCTTTATTGGATGCAGGCCAGCTTTTGCGACGGGTTCTGCACCTTCACCTGCTTTTTTCCAGGTCCTCTTTCTCTGTACGTTGTTGTACAGAATCCACTTCTCATCGCCTGTTATCATTCGATCCAAAAAAGGCTCTTTTTTTGTTACGTGCGAGGAGAGAAATGGCCACATTCATGCGGTTCAGCTTATTCCTTTCAGTCAAGAGATGCGGCACCCATGTATCGAGCTTGGAAACGTATCCAAGCTTTTTTAAATGGCGAAACGCGGTCGAATTATCAATTTTCAGCCTCTCAGCAATCTCTTCAGTTGTAATCCTTGGGTTTTCTTCCACTAAGGCACACACAATGTCGTCATCAATGCCAGAAGGCCGTCCAGAACGGAGTTGATCTTCTAAGTTGAAATCACCATTTCGGAATCTGCCAAACCACTTTTTAACTGTCCGGAGAGCAGGAGCACGGTCCAAATAAACGCTCTGAATGTTTTTTTGTGCAGTCCCAACACTCACGCCTTTCCGAAATTCGTATAGCATTACATGCCGCAAATGCACCTTTTCGTTCTCCATTTTTAAAAATTTCTCTTACGCACAAATTGACTTATCTGAACGATGCCTGACGCTAAAGTGACACAAGACACTGTTACCTATTCAGTGCATGCAATATAACCAAACAAAAATACCGCTCCGCCACGCAGTAAGTTAACCCCATCTATCTGAAAATCGGGCACGAACTTATGCAATCATCTGATATAAAACACTGCGACTTGCGACTGATTAGTAGAATGACGTATTCGAATCTGACATTCAACATGCGACAATTCGCGACATCCGACTCCGTCATACGATTTATTGTAGAACGAGTCTAATTGATTTTACGTTCCTCATGCTTTCATTAAAATCCAGAAAAAAATCCATTTTCTGATGTAACACTAGACTCATAATTATCTCGGATAGTGCATTGTCTATATACGTAGCGAAAATCTCGATATATATACTTTTTTCGTGGAGTCTTATTCATACACGCAGGTGCAGGCAAACGGAGATATCCTCTTTTATTAGTTTAACTTGAAGTACTATCGGCATAACGAACGTCCGGGGAGTCGTTATCGCTCACGGATAGCGTCGACGGTATCGTGGTATCCCTTTCTCGTTTTTCCACCCCCTATATCTCTGCAGTAACCGATTTTATCGAGAAACGAGGAAGAGTGGGGATCCAGAAGGAAAGGAAGAGATACGTCAAACGAACGCAATGATCGTCATGCGTCCGGCGTGCATCGGGCAAGTGACTGTATTTGTCAGATCTCGGTAATAAACTTTTATCTCACGACACATATATGTATTCGCGGAGCGCGTTCTGCTTTCTTCCTTTTTTTCCCCCTTTGCACTTCGTCCTTTTCTATCTGAAACGCGAAATCGACCCCGGGATTGGTCGCACGGTGGTTAGGAAGGAGGATGGAGAGGAACGCGAGGGGATGGAGAGAAAGTGCGATACGCAAGCGATGAAAAAAACAGCTTCACCATCCCGTACGTCATCCCCCGTCGAGATAAAAACTTTAGTGCTCGTTGTTGTAGAAATGTATCCAGCGTGAATGGGGAGAGAAGAGGCAGGAGTGGACGATGGAACGTGAGAACGTTGCAAGAAAATCACAGAAATAATTTTGTTCTGACCACTGATCCAAAGATGGATAATGTGTGTCGCGTGGCGGAAACCATTTTTTTTTATCTGACATTGAGGACCAATTTACGCGATTTGGTTGAACTTTAGCATAGATCGATTTTCTAGAAATCCAACTTAGAATCGAGTAGGTATTCTTAGAACTTGTTTGTTGAAATGAAAATAGATGATCTGTCGGTTGGGTATTTTAGTACGAAACAAGCTTAAATCTATATTGTTTTGGGTAACAAAATGTTAAACTTTCGTTTGGCAATCATCGAACCGCATAACCTCCTTCGCGCGCGTGGCAAGGGTGACAGAGGCAGAGGGTAGGTGTATGCAAATCTGCAAAATCCGACCATTATGTAAAGCACAGGAGATTGTCGGTGACATGACATATTTTGCAAAAGGTATCGACGAAAAGGTAGCGATTTGGAGAAGCGTTGGAAAGGTGTATGATACCGCATAAAATCTTGCCGTTCAATATTCGAACTAGAACAACTTGACATCGAATGTAGTATACCTTCTTATCATTCCTTTCTGGTTTCGAAAAATAAAGATTTCCTACAATGTAGGTCCATTAGAATCCTTTATTGCGTGATGTGTTTAACGAGGGAAGCGTAAAGCGTAAATCGGCGATTGGTCAATCTCGGATTTCGAAACTTTAAGAGAATATTAAGATTATTTTAGCGCCAGCACACCAGCTTGATGAAGCACACGAGATCCTACTGGATTGGCATGATTCCGCGGGCGAATAACTTCATAACAACGAACTCGATAAATTGAAGCCCGTGAAATTTCGCGCATAAGGGCGTTAACAAAGTTTCGCCTCATTTCCTACTTCGGTAATAAGTTTCGTCCAACTCGGTCAAACCGCTCTCTCGAGTTATCTGTCGGGTGGACGGGACAAGTTGGACGTTCTGATGAAGGGATGCAGGACCGCCGGGGTTAGTCTAAAATTAAAACCTGCTGGTCTGATCGGGTACTGGCGTTACACCGTCGAACGTGTATAGGGATTGAGTTTCGTGTGGCGCTCGAGTTAAGCCAATTGATTATCCTTCCGCCGCGGGCGGCTCCCTCCCCTGCCTGTAATCGCAAGTATCAAATTTCTCGCTATACCTGTTACATTTCGCAAGGAGCGAGAGAACACACCCGCGCTTAGGTTATATACGGAATTTACGGCGGGTTAGTAATGCAATTACTCTTCCAAGCTCTGTGGCGGGCTAGAATTATCACGAGCGGTGGCTCGTTCGGTTCTCCCTCCTCCCCTCTCTCTCTCTTTCTCTCTCTCTTCCAAAATTAAACATAGAACTTGATTCTTGTATCGCAATATTTCGTCGAATTTTCTTTCAACTGTTGCATACGGAATACAAGAGGAAAATCGGACGCAATTTGTGCGAGGAACGAGGCCACGCTGACACACACGCCGTGGTATATCGTTCCGTATAATCGCGATCAAACTGCCCCAACGGTATCAATCGTTTCGCAAGACAGGCAATTAAGCTCGTTGGAATTGGCTACGAGTTGGTAACACGGTTATTCTCTCTCTCTCCCTTTGTCTCTCTCGCAATTCAGGCAACCCTTCTCTGAAGTGACCTGAACTCGGCCGAGTTGCGATCGCGCGATGATCACGATCTTAACGCGGCTTACTGATCGGCGACGTTAGACGGATAAATATCTCGCGAACGAAGGGAATCGTCTGCTCCAGAAATTCTCGCTCGATGCAGCATCAAGGCGAGGCCTTACCTCGCGGAGAAAGGATTTCGTGTACGTGAGCTTTTTCCCACGTTTATAATCGTGTTTGAAGTCTTTTTACGTATTGGTTTCACATAAACGGTCACGTAAACGTGACATTTATCATCAGTCAGATATTTATTGTTAGATAAAAATAAAAAATTTGTAACGCAAGAATTTTACGAAGTAGCGAGGATTAGATCAAGATTAATTAATAATTGAACCAGGGTAAAAAATTGAATTAATATTTATTATAATGCTTATAATAATGCAATATGGAGCATTATAATTTATTATAATGCTCCATACTGATACAATATTGAATTATGCGCAATTAGATCATATTGCGTGAAACATCCTATATTTATATTCCGTCGTTTAAACTTGCGCGCCTACGATGCCTATATATATATATATATATATATGTAGCCGCAAGAGTTATATATTATATATTTTTCAACCATGCGAGGCTGCTCCTTTCCTTTCTCGCTAGGAAAACACGAGCTCTGGAGACTGCGATAAAACGCATGTCCTTGATAACGAAAAAATGATTGCTCCGCTTGACGAGATTGAACCTAAAATGCGAACAATATTTGGAAAAATGGCATAAGAACATGTAAGTACCATTCTCTCGGGGATGATTTCTTTCACTGTAAAGGAAGGTCCCCGCTAAGAGGAATATCCCGAAATAAAACTAATAAGAATGGCGAAAATAAAATTTTACGTTACTTACGTACCCTTACAAAGTTGATGGGGTTAGCCAGTCAAGCGTACGACGTACGCTCCCACTCCCAGAGAGGGATTTAGCGCAACGGGCGCTCGAATTTCCAGTTAGCTTGAAGGGTTGGGAAAAATAATTCTCCGCGAGATGAAATATTTTCCGGTCGATGGCGCCTAGCGTTGCGAACGAAAAATCGGGTCTCGGTCAGGTTAAAAATAAATATTTTTACACCCGGGAGCGAAAGGAAGATCGGGTGGTTCGTTTCGAGGGTTGTGCTCCTCAGTCCCAGATACGCCGTGACGCATGACGGAGGCTACCGTTGTCGGCTTTATACCCCCTGCCACAATTTCCGCGAATCGTTTCACCCCGGCAGACCGTGGAAAATCAGTTTCCTTCCGCGTCGCTCGTTCTTACCTTGATATCGTTGGACGTTGGTGCGCGAAAACCTCCCGATTTCCAGTGTGACCGTTATTTTTCCAACTTCTTCTTCTCGCGTCCCCACTTTTCTCTTGTTTGCTCTTGATCCAGCTTCTATTTGCTTTTTATACAGAGCGGAACAAATTAGCGTAACATGTAGTCGCATTACTTAGAAATTCCCTTGATAGAGAACCCAGCTGTATTCTGATAAGAACCGACACAAAGGGTGGTTATATGAGTCTGCGGTCCCACGTTGTTCTTAAAGTGCCATGAAAAATAATCCCAATAATGTAAGTTATTTTTCAAATCCAGATATTAGGAAAACAATTATTGTCATTCCAGCAGAAATATTAATATGATTAAAACACGGCATCCCGAATCTTCAAATAATATTTTTAATTTAGATTCTATTTCTATAACATTTCTATATTATTCCGAATTCTTTTGTTGAAGTACTTTTGTTGATACTCGTCCATGTTCTTACTTCTTACTGGATGTACATTTTCGGGAAGTAAATCCTTTCATTTAGCTTCGGGTTCATGAAACGTGACCGTCGTGCTATTATGGGATATTTTTTCAGTGGAAGACGGTAATAACGAGTTTAAGATATAGACGCTTACATAAGAATCCTCACATGTGGCTAAAACAAGTCGTATTCGTCTGGCTATTAAGATGCAAAACATATGCAGCTTTTGATTCTTCCTTCGTCTTGTATACAAGTCACATTAATTCTGCTATATTATCCTGAAATCTTTATTGCCGAAATAAATGTCGAGAAATTTGCATGTTATTTAAGTTACGATTTTTCATAGAAAAGTATTTTTAATAAACTTTAAATTCATCATCAATTATAACGTTGTACAATCCTGTGACACCCGATATACGCAGGCTACATATTGTAAATCAATCGGGTCGTGCTGCACTCTGATTAAGGATCAAGCTTAGACTCCGGCTGGATCCAAGATATTTATTGAGTGATATTAACTTGCAACTATTGTATGGTGCATCCCGATATACATTTTACGTGATGCGTTGTCTTGCAGTTTCTGAAATGCTGGGATGTTTCTTGGTACAAGACGCAGTTGCGCAGCTAATCCGCAAGGGAAATCGTGTTTCTGATGCAAATTCGCGAATGCAAATTGCGCGAGAAAGTGTCAAAGTCTCTCTTGAAAGTATAACTTGCGTTACGTCCAAAATCACGTGGTTCATGTATATTTAAAAGCCCACGGTGAATTATGCATTCCGATATTTTTAACACTCGTAACACTCTCTTTGGGATCGTCATCGATAAACAAGTCAGTTGCAAAGTGCATCAGATGCGATTAACCTTTGAATCAGGAGATAGAACTTGATGTTAGATATTTCAAAATCTGTTTAGCATGCATGCATTATTATATAGGCATTATATGCATCGTAGAAACCGCGACTAACGATGAATTATTCGCTAAAATTATTCACTATTTCGCAGCTGCATTTTTTATTACTTACTACATAACATACACAGTTTGTTTTCTGACTTGTTTCGCACTTCAGATTTCTATATTTAATTAAATATGACGACGATATTTTTCAGCGAAAATTTAATTGACTTCTGTTACCTTTTTATTAAAAAACAAACTGAGATTCTGTTAGAGTAATATTCTAAGAATAAAAATATCAGTTAATCGAAGAATTCCATTACGTAATTTTCTGTATTAAGTAATTTCGTTTATATATTCAGTTGAAATTTACACGGCGGTAATTTGATTTTAAATTAACGGAGATTCTGGAAGAATACTAATTTTGTGAAGCATATCATAAGTGTCTTCATGTATTAGTATTATAACGTGGTGTATCATTGGTGAGTTTTATGTTAAGAACGTCCCGCGTTTACGATGATCGACGAGGAAAACGTGTCGTGTTGTTTGCCTAATTGACGCGTGATTTCACCATGGTAATGCCTGTGCACGTATGATCGTCATGTTATAACGCACAGTTGCGCGTGGCGCGTTTAAACAATTAATTACGATGCACCTATCAGCTATCGATCAATTTGATGCATAAATCACATAAACTTTAGTGGAAATTTTCTTTTTAATAGAAATACAGAGACATTTTTACATTTACATCAATATTTAATTAAATAATATTTAATATTTTTGAGAAAATAAATAAATTAAGCCAAAAGCGAGCTAATAATTCGAAATAGTTATGTATTAAAAATTAATTTAAATACTGGAAATATAATTTATCATATTTCTGCATTTTCTGAGTGTCTGATAATATTTTTCTGTACTATTTAAATATTTTTACATTCACATTTAGACATTCACGCAATTTTCATCGAAAATTTCTATTTTATATTCATTTACATTATCGTATTTCCTTCATAAATGTTACTCGCGATTGTGCGTTGCCACGTTTCTTGCACGACCTTCCGTTCGCTGAACGCTGAAATTTTTATCGGAAACCAGCGCGTTGCATATTGATCGCACGGTCTGTACTTAGCACTGCATAAATCGAGTTGCGTTACATTGTGCTTATTGCGCGTAACAACGACATTGTAGTTCAGATATTGAAGCGGTTCCCCATGAATCACTCGGTTTCGCGAACCAGAGTAGAATCCCGCGTATGCATCACACATCGTCGATGCATGGGGAAACCGGTACCTGGAGCAACCAGCAGGCCGGTCGTTTAACGGGGGAATTGTACCGTTGTCGGGAAACACAGATGCGGCTCGGCGGTATTAAACATGCTGCCTTCCATTTCTTCGGTCGGCAGAAACAAAAACAAAAGTCATCGGGGACTCACTGTCTAGCACTGCTGTTTCCATCTCTTCACTCTCACCCTCTTACCTCGAGTCTCGTGGCTCTTACTCGGGTATATCTCGCTGGTTCTTCCTGGCCCTTCTTGCACGCGCAGATGCGCACACATGCACGCTCATTCTCTCTCATTCACGCGCAAGCATATTTGCTCGCTCGCTTACTCATTCACTCGCTGGCCACCTCTTTCTCTCTTCATATGTTCACTCATTCACTTACTCACTTATTCACTCGCTTCTTTTCGTGCGCACTCATACACCCTCGTTCGCTTGCACGTACTTGTTCTCTCTTTTCGCTCTCGCTATCTTGCCTGGCCGGTTCTTCTCGCTGCGGTTCCTGGCGATGTCGTAACCAGACGTTCGTCCCACCGGGCACATCCGCGTACACTCAGCGAGAATGAGCGGTCCGCGTGTACGGGCGCGAGGACATTTTTTAAAAAATATCACGCGAGTGCGCGCGAGGGAACTAGACGTTCAGATTGGACGTGTCCGTGGCCGTTTCCTCAACCGTGTCGGACATTTACTGTGTTCATTTACCGTGGACGATGTCGCCACAGACTACCGCGTTCGGTATTATACGGGTCCCGCTTTGTCGTCTTGCGCGTGATTTCTGCACGTCGACTTTATCTTAGATCAAAATCCTGGTCAACTCTCGTTATTCTGACCGTTTAGTCGTAAGAGCCGTAAAGACATTGGCATTCGGAAGAAATTGACAGCGGATTAGCCAAGATAATAAAGTCTGCAGAAGAAATATGTAAATGAATGAGGAAGCGCATTTCTCATGATTAGTTTTGTGATATATGAACGAAATAAAATACTGATAATGCGTAGTATTAAGTTATGTAGCTATTTGATGCTACAAAAATATTAGATTTCACTGGAGCTCTTATCTTCTTAATAATTGTTCCGAACTTTCAAATATTCACGAAAGTGTAATGAGAATTATTGCTACTTTCTTCACGCTGCATAATGTCGTTATCGGAGGCCCTCTCTTTATTAACGAAAGTTAAGTGGAACCGGCATCGGGTGAGTGAAAGTATCGGGGACTTTCAAATTCGTTCGTTCGCAATGTCGGTATTCTTTGGAAACGTTTTCAAACGACCAAATGCCACGAACGTCGTGCAACATTTCGCCGTCCGATTGCCGCGAAGCTCCACAGGCAACCGTCATCACGCAATAGTTTCGAAAGCGACTTTACGCCGTCTCTGCGGCCACTTTATTATCCCGTCTTGCGTGTACCGTGTGCCGGGTAAGTGTACAACGGGATAGCATTGCGCTAGTTTTGGCTGACGTTTCTTCCGCCGATCTGGAATTTACGTTTACGATAGTTGTTGGCCAGATATATGCGCACGATATATGTATACGATATCGAGAAGGCTCGCTTGTGCCGATTGCTCGACAACCGGAAGACACTCCATTGCCACCGATTACAAAAGTTTACGGTCGATCTGTAACACTCCTTCCCCGTCACGAGATTCTCCTTGTATTTTTCAAAGATAACCGGTATCGCTCGAAGAATAGCATTTACCGATACGGGGTTCGCTTCAAGATACAGTTATCCAGTTAAATTATATAGTCTCTTAAATTATATATTTTATAAATTTACATCGACATTTATTCTTTTTGCAAGTTAATGTCGTTGCATTATTAATTACGTTAATTATTATATTAGTAATATTATTATTAATATACAAATATATTCCTATCTAAATGGAAAGTAATGAATTATTAATTGCAATTATTCATATTAATAAGTGGTATTAACTCGGTACAAATTTGAGTGTAATAATTGCTTTATTTAATAGATTAAACGTCTACGTTTATTATAATACATATAAATAAATTATTCCAGAAATGTATGAAATATTTTACATTTAATATTTATTCTCTAAATGAAATTTTGAGATCCTTTTCTGATTTCTGAAAGCACTTAATTGTCTTCTCATCTTCTATATCTTGCAAAAGGAATATATCGATTTTCGATCGAAACGTATCACGCAGATCCGCTTACTTATCAGAGACCAATTTTCGAAAGGTTCGTCTTGCGTAGGAAGGAATAGACGTTATGAAATAACTGGATTACGTTCGCCGATGGTACATTCGCGAAGCCCTCCGCTTACTTGGTCGTATATTTCGGATGTACATTAAAGCCGGCTTATTTATTAAACTAGTATTACTCTCCATTATTCCCACGTGCAACGTGTGTTGCACGTCCGAGATAAATGTCGATGATTACAGTCGAAGATGGTGCAATTTCTCCTTCGTACTTATTCGTACGCGTTTTCTTTGTATTATTGCGCGCATTATCGACGCGAGATATCGAAATTATCTCGTGCTTTTGCTGCGCGAAAAATCGTGTCCTTTCTCACGTCTCCTAAGGAACGTTTGCTGTGCGTTTATGAATAATAGAATGTTTGTAGTACAAATTTGCAAGTTAAGCAAGCCATTTGTGATGTGTTACAAATTATTTGTTCTTTGAGGTGATTATTATATACTAATTGTAAATATCGTATCGTAGTTCTACGCATCTTCCTTTCCATCTTGCTTTATTCTCTATTTTTATAACACGGGTGAAACCGTATATAGTGTTTCAACGTTGGAAACGAGAATTTAGAAGTACAAAATTGTCCAAGAAGTTAAGAGTTTGATCACAGAGCGTTACCAGAAATGAATAAAAGACTAATAAAAGGATACCAACTTTTCTTTATTTACGGTATATTACGAGCTCGCGTTTGAAATTCAAGGTATGTCGAATGACCGTCTTTCCCGCTTTTAATTGTGACTGTCTTTTAATTATACCTGGTATTTAAAGCATTTAGCATAATTATTGCACCTGCCTACCGTCACTATTCCATGGAGATCTGTTCCTTTTAATATTATAAATGTTCTTTCCGACTGCGCTTTCACAAGAAAAAGCGAAGCATCTAGAAGTAATTAAAAATAGTTAAATTTTAATAAAAGAAATTCATTATAATTATAAAATTTCGGAATAGTTTTGATGTTTTAGCTTTATTGTTTATTGATCTTTTTGTTCGATCCGAATTGGTATTCGGACTTACTGTTATTTGCCGATATATTTAATTATTGAAAACGCCGCTTGCGATAATAAGAATACAAAATTGAAAAATATAATTCTGTTCATAATTCCAAATAATTTGAAACTACATGAGTGTACCAGCTTATTATTTGTTTGCAATTTATACGTTTGTATAATATAATACTAATCAGTGGCCATAATAATACAACAGTGACGTTTTTCATTTAACTGAAGGTCTCAACATATAAAATTAACTCGTAATACCTCGTTAAAATTAACAGGGTATTACGACAAAGGGAAGAACATTAACATTTTCCTATTTCATCGTGCGTTTAATGATCAAATGTTTGACACTTTATTGCGACACAGTATCTTTGAATCGAAATATAATAACATTAAAGCGATCACACATACAAACTAAAATCCATTTAAACATTCGGCAACGTTGCAATGGTATCCAATATCCATGAACAAACTGTTTCGTGACGATTAAAACGCGAGTATTATCTACGATTCAATTAGCATGCGCCTCGCCGTGACCCATAATCGCGCGGCGGTTATGCATTTTTCCGGTCGGGCCGGTCGAGATCGAGAGGGACTCGACCGCGTTCGTTCGATTCGAGAGCGAATGTGTAACGTGATTCTCTGAAAATGACTTTCACCTCGTTCTCCCGCGACGAGGCGTCCGATGATTTCCGGCAACACACATGTGCGAGGAATCCTTTCGCTCTATTACGAGCGAGTCGCGCGCTGAGCTTTTTCTGGTTCTCTCAAAGTTGCATTCTGCAAGATGTGTCGAGCTCTCGCCCGTCTGTCGCGCGCAACGCAAAAAAGGGCAAATTCTATGCATCCCTAAGCGTGCGAGGGCCAAGGCACCACTTCTCGCTTTATCCCTCTTGGATAGAATCGATCGCAAGAATTTCGCGTCTTGCCGCTGTTTGCGGATGCACCGGATAAAAAGGCAGCTGCTGGATAAATAATTCAGGTCGCGGATAACTGGAATAAAGGCGGAAGCGGATTGCACTCTCGAAATTGGAGTTCTTGTTACGTCGGACCGGCACGTTTGCGAACAGCACTTGTTTCGATCCTTCGCTTCCGAAATTCCGGAAGGCGAGGGCGCAGAGATCGATGACTCGATCGCATGTGCGCGAAAGCATCACGTTGAAATCGTTAGAGGGGAAATCGAAAGGGGGAGGAAAATCTGTATGCCTCATGACGCGCGATCCATCTTGACGGAATTAAATTAACGTTTCGCGGCGTTATTATTGTTTGCACGCTGTGCTCTAAAACCATCAGTGCATATTTCAATGACAACCGCGAGCTCGCCGGCCCCGTGACTCATTAGCGCACGCTCGCGTGTAAAAGTGTTAATTGCAACGGCCGTCTCTTTCTCGCCGTTTCCCCTTCGAGCTCAAATACGTAATCCCGCTACCAAACCCGACAATCTAGTAGACTCGTATGCATTACTTTCACACAGCCGAGCCCACCGCCTAACGCATTCTAGTCTCTCGCTCTTATTGTTAGATCACTTGGACCACATCCGAGATCTTGTCATGACGAAGTAAAGAAATGGAATATGAAAGGAAAATATCGAAGTTCCTATTCATTAAAATTTTACGCGCTTATTAAAGAGGCTGAGTTAATCCTGAGTTTATTTCAATTAATGTTTGTGGAAAAGATTGTATATACAATAATTCCGACTTTTATCTGTCTTTATCATTCAGGATTATAAAATGTATATAGGAATGTAGTATCGACTATATACCTATATTTTATTATTCGATATGCCGTAACATGGAGATACTTTGTGTGTTGTGTGTGTGACTTTGATATCCTTTTCTTTCCTTCCGCTATAAATTTTTATATTATTATATTTTGTGACAATGTCGTATTAAAGCAGATCCGTATTTGTCGTATCGAAATTGACGTACAATATGTTAATAAAAAATTTCAATTGTATTACGCGCCTTATGTTACCCACAAAATGGATTTTATTGTATAGTTTTTTCTGGAAAAATTACTGCGTTCTATCTCATCTTCTTTCTCGCAAAGAAATTGGTTTCTTAAAAGTTAACTCCACTCCCAATCTTCTGCTGCTTTTCAGAGGATTACCAACTTTGACAATCCTTGATGTAACAGCTTGTTTCTGGTCTAGATAATCGCACTTCCATTTTTTGCGGAATATCTGGAAATTTTTATTGCAGTATTGGTGTTACCGATGTAAAAATGTGTCAATTAAACAAATGAATATTAAAAATTCGAAATAGTAGAATGTTGGGTATTACCTTAAAAGATCAATGTGAAAAAAATATTCTCTAGATAATATACATATATAATATACAGGGTGGTCCACTTAAATCGATCATCTTAGATATTTCACTTGTTTTTGATGATACGAAATAATGTCTAAGGAAAAAGTTGCACCGTTCGAAGGGGCTATCATGATGACAGAACAAAAATTTTTTCAAGGCTATTTTTTTCGGAGATTCAAAAGTCAAGATAATTTTTTTAAATGGAACTACATATTTTTGTTTGCGCAATTTTATAGCCAACATCGAGAGGAGTTCAGCGACCTATGACAACATGACCTTTAAATGATCTTGAACGTGGGAAACAGAAAAATCAAACTTTATGCTCTTCAACACAAACATTTATTTAAGGAGGTGTTCGAAATGATGTCCTCCGACTTCAATACATTTTCTAAGGCTCCATGGACGTTCTACTTATCGAAGCCAACTTAGATTTTCGACGGTCCAGTAGTTCATATTTCTTCTATTTACTTGTCCATAGTTAGTGAACATTGATTCATCGGTAAACACTCATGTTCTGGAATTCAATGGAATGTAAGATTGAAATAATTCCATACATGTATTGTGTGCGTGTGTGTATGTGTATGTAAATATTTATGATCGCGAAATGCTTTCGCAGTTCAGTTCATTTCCTGAGCTTCTCGATATCAGAGTTTAAATATGACTGATTATACGAAAGAGGAAAGAATAGAAATGCTTCTTATTTACGGTGAAAGCGGAAGAAGCTCTACAGAGGCGCAGAGAATGTACTGCCAAAGATACCCTGAAAAGCGTTTACCGTCTCGCGCTGCTTTTGACCGTCTTATTAAAACATTTCGTGAAACTGGAAGTGTTTGTTCACGTAAGAAAATGCGACCTCGTTTGCAAACTAATGAACCAGCAGAAGTTGCTGTTTTGGCTGCAGTGGCAAATAATCCACATATCAGTTCTCGACAAATACAAAGAAATACTGATATTTCCAAGACAAGTGTTTTACGCATTCTTAAACTTTACTCATTTCATCCATATCACACTGCATTGCATCAAGAACTTCATGGAAATGATTTTATTAATCGAATAGAATTTTGTCAATGGGCGCTACAACAGTTGGAGGTCAATGAATTCTTCTTCAACAGAATATTGTTTACCGATGAATCAACTTTCACTAACCATGGACAAGTAAATAGAAGAAATATGCACTATTGGTCCGTTGAAAATCCAAAGTGGCTTCGACAAGTAGAACGTCAACGTCCATGGAGTCTTAATGTATGGTGTGGTGTTTTACACAATCGAATCATTGGCCCTTTCTTTATTGATGGTACATTAAATGGTCAAAAATATGCTGATTTTTTGTCCCAACAATTACCAAACTTATTGGAAGAGGTGCCGTTAGAAACTCGTTTACAAATGTGGTATCAGCATGGTGGTTGTCCGGCTCATAACGCACGTGTTGCACGTACAGTTTTACACGAAATGTTTCCGGAACACTGGATAGGAAGAGGAAGACATATCAGTTGGCCAGCACGTTCTCCTGATTTGAATCCTTTAGACTTTTTTGTGGGGAATGTTAAAGAACACTGTTTACAATAATGTACCAACTACACAAGAGAACATGAGAGAGAGCATTTTGAATGCATGTGCTAGTATAAATTCAGAAATGATAGAAAGGGTAAGAGTATCATTTGTGCATCGTATTAGAAAATGTATTGAAGTCGGAGGACATCATTTCGAACACCTCCTTAAATAAATGTTTGTGTTGAAGAGCATAAAGTTTGATTTTTCTGTTTCCCACGTTCAAGATCATTTAAAGGTCATGTTGTCATAGGTCGCTGAACTCCTCTCGATGTAGGCTATAAAATTGCGCAAACAAAAATATGTAGTTCCATTTAAAAAAATTATCTTGACCTTTGAATCTCCGAAAAAAATAGCCTTGAAAAAATTTTTGTTCTGTCATCATGATAGCCCCTTCGAACGGTGCAACTTTTTCCTTAGACATTTTTTCGTATCATCAAAAACAAGTGAAATATCTAAGATGATCGATTTAAGTGGACCACCCTGTATATTTTTTGAAGGAGTTGATTTATTAATGCCACAGAGAAATATCAGTTAAAAATGAATATCGAAAATATTAAAATGTTAAGGTAGCTTTGCTACACATACACGCGATAATAAAATGTGATATTTTCAAAAAATCAAGTTTCTGAATTAAACTTTTGTTGCGTAATATAATATTCAAATGGATATTGCATTAACATATGCTACATTTTATGTTTTAAACAGACTGAATCGAAAAGCAGGAAGGAATGCACAGAGTTGAATTACAAAGAAGTATCAGAAAATTCATAAAATTTTGCAAAAACAGCAAGAGCTAAATTTAGATTAATTTTTGTATTACTTTGATGAAAATGGGGAATACTGTTATAATGGATACTTCAATCTGTATATTTGCGGATGTACAAATTACATTACGTCGGAATTTTTTATCGCAGGACACGTACGATCGTACAAAGGCACGATTATAGGAGGAGATTCATGAAGCGGTCCACATTTTAGCGCAAGCGTCGGCGATTTTTGTTATATGCTGATTTCGCAAAAAGTTTTGCGTACGTGAACATGGGCCATGGCAAATAGCCTTATCTCGGCATTTTTACCCGACGATTATCATAACCGGGTGCGTCCACGCGTCCATGCGTGACCACGTCGATATGATGTTATCAGTGAAAGTTCAAGGAAATGTGTCTCGGTCAATTGACACAGAATTTACAAGTCACGAGGTGTGACGCAGTGATATGCAAAAAAACAAGCTCGTGTATAATAATTCGAATTAAATTGTATCTGTTCACTAGTGTAACTGGACACGACCATGTGCAGTGATCCGCGTTGGTCGTCCGAATCGTGAAATCCGCTAAGCCGTCTGATCACAATCAATTTTATTGTATTACGCGATAACGTGGCATCGCGTAATATACGATCAAGTATCGTGATTGGAAAAGTCAATTTCCGAGCGGAATTTTTCGATGGAAACACGGGTTTTACACACGCACGCATGCAACCCAAAATCGGTCTAATTTATATGGAGTTCTCTGCATCTGTTATATTGATTTTATTACGACTGTAATATAAAAATTAACAATATTTAAAACGTGAAATTGTGTAGAAATTAGTAATCTTTTTTTTAAGACCATTAATATATTCTGAATAAACAAAAAAGTACTTTCTTTAATGGTTACACGTTCGTGCGAATAGAAAAGTTTTATTTTCATTAATTTGATCTTTCATTCATATCACTCATTACGTTCGGAAAGCATGAGACATCTGGTCACTTTATCCATAACGTATTAGCGTTACGTCTACAGGGATGAAGGTTTAACGAGCTCGGCAATAAAGCGGGTTGTAAACTCACGGGTTTATCTAAAGCGTGACCATAAATCTTCGTGGTCGAAGAGGCCGCGTTGTTACAACCAGATGCGTCGGAATTTACTGTAAGCTGTAAAGCTACTTGAACGATTCGCCATTTGGTGACCATTGAAACGACATCATGCGTATCTTGATTTTCTGATCTTGGATTAAATGCTTCCTTGATAATATCTCGAATTTGATAATATCTTGAATGATATTATGAAGCGCATACTTGCGAAAGAATTTAAAGAGTTACATTGAAGAGTTTGAGAAATACGTTACTTTGACGTGTTAATAAACCTGACCCAGTAGGAGCATTCAAACTTTGTGTCCTAAGTTCAACCGCAATCTTACAGCTATGTGGACAAATACGGGAACGAGAATCGACATCTTCTCTCGTCAAAGCATCGGATGCAATTAGCAATCCTGTTGCATTGGCTGAGCGAAACTCCGGTCCAACTCCACTCGGCGGCGAAACAAGTTTCCTCACGGATATTAACTCTGAAATCATTCAATCGACATTGAAATGCCGGCATTTGCGAACCATGTTGTGGTTCAATACTAGACTTTGAGATACAATTGAACTTCGAAGTATAATTAAGCATTTCTCGCGTTAGGTTTCGAGAAAATAATAGCACATTATGCGCTCGTTTCAATCACGATCTTATTTCGTCTAAAAGAATATGTAGTAATTGTCAATTAATACTTTAATGACCGAATAGATTGGTGATTTTCCTATACATGTTTAATAAATTCCTGGTAATTAATTGATAGATATTTCTTTAGAAAGTATACCTATTTCTATCTTAAATTAATTGAAAGAAATTGGAAAGTCTTGTCTATGTACAATTATATAAAATATTTAGATCGCCAAAATCTCTTAATGTATATACACATTTCACATTTTGTAGCATACCAATATTGTCTTAACAGCCTTTAATGTGTACGTGAACACAAAAATTTGAAGAGAATGCTAACAAAAATATAAAATTTATTGTTCAATTTATAATACGAATAATGTTGCAAACGAAATGAGTTATGTTACGTGCACTTAGAGTTGCGACGTAATGAAATAATACAATTGGGATACGATATATAATCAGTACTTTATTTGACTACCTCAGAGATGTGACTTGTACAAGTTATAAACAGGAACTACTGACTAAGACTAAAACTACTGACTAAGGCTAAAAGCTAAAGCAGAAAAATCGTCATAAGGGAGGTGCATCCGTATGGAAAGGGAAAGGAATTTACAATGGTTAGTCGGAGCGCATATTTATGACATAGGGCTTATTTATGATCCATAGTAGTTGATTCAAGGATGAATCAGCAATGCGAAAATAAGAAGGAATTCGGAGCTTAGGCATGTTCTATGTAATAATCACCTTTCTTCGGGGAAGGACACAAGCTTTTAACACTAAAAAAAGGTATGCAAGGTTGCGGCACGTAACAGTTACAATTATCGTACGATCTTGAAAATTTAAATTATATAAGATCTTGGACTTCTTTATGTGCAATATAGCAACGTAATCGAATTGCTCGAACAATCGCAGAGCTACTATTCGCGTATTTAACGTGCATCAGTCGACAATCGGCAATCGCAGTTGATAGACCACTCATAATACTGAACTCTTCAATTCTCGCATAAAACACCGCCGTGTAATGGCGTAAACACCGCGACAAATCGCACTTTTATTCGCAGTCAAACTGATTTTACTAACGCGCAATTCGCCAAAATGGAAAACGATGAGCCGATATTTCTGCCTCTGTTTTACGTTTAACGATCTGTTTTCGATTTATTGATCGGTCTCTCCTTCTCTCTCTCTCTCTCTCTCTTTCTCTCAAATCATACTGCCATCCGCAGCTCGTATACGCGCAACCGCGCGTTTTATATTATCGCCGCCGATGAAGCGTAAATTGCCGTCGCGTATTACCTTCTCGCCGTGATAAAGCCACGATTAGATCGGCCGTAATTTTTCCGGACGAAACGAGGTGTTCGCCGACGGCGCTCCGATATCTAAAGGGATTAATTTTACACAGGGCACCAGGGCGATCTCTCCTGTCGTCGTTGTCGTCGTCCTCGATGAATTTCGCCACAGCGTTTACGCGCGACCGATCGATCATCGCCGCTTAAATCATCGTTGCCCGGGCGATAAACTCGCCCACGCGATGGACCAACTTTGCCCGCAAATTACGTCATCTGCAAGTTATTTCAATTTAAGATACGTTCAATACGCGTTGATAAGTGCATGAATATTAACGAGTCGTCGTCTACTCAGGATCTTAATAAATAAATACGGACTTTCGAATTTAACGACACATCATTAGGTATTAGTAAATTGCGATATTAATCAGTATATTGATATCACTGATATTATTTTCCCTGATCTTGGTGATTTCCTCTCGTACGTTACGATGTGTTCCTCGCGGAGCAAAGTGCTTGTCAAGCGTCATATTGCGATTAATATTTCCGCGATGATATCGCAAAGCATCGCGATTGGCAATCGGCAATCGGAGCATCATTTGTCACGTCGCGACCGCAGCAACGATTCGATCAAACGCTTCTCCAGGGAGGTAAATGTAGGACGGCGTGCCGATGCTTGACGCCGTCACGCGAATCTCATTGACACACAAGCGGCTAATTAGCATATCGAGGTGCTCGGACAAATTGGACGACAAATCGTCATGCAGAGGGGGAGAGGGTGGTGCGTGCAACCGAACGTGACGATGCGCCCAGCCATGCCTCCCTTTGCCGTCTCACTGCAAAGTACACCATGTCACGCGCTAAATTTCTGTCAGATAGCTTAATAAACGCGTAAACGTCGACGGTAAACGTCAACACTTGGTCTCTGGCGATTACGGCGTATGTTTCCTTGTTAATTGCGCTTGCAATTACATCACTCTAAGATCGTGGTCTCGCGAGGTCGGAAAGCCTTGACTAACCGTTTCAATGCGAGGTCGCGATCTTTTGCGCCGCAATCGTTACCATCATCAGTTACGTTCTCGCTAATTAGCGGGAAACAGGGGCACTCTGAATAGGTAGGGCAGAGCGAAGTAATTTTTTATGTTGCTGATTATACGTAATTATTGAGTCGATCTATTTGTCATAGTGAGAGGCGAAACGAAACGTCAAAAGAACTATGTATCGTGGCAGTGCGAAAGGTGAAAAGAGGAAGTCATTTATTGTCGATCCTATTAAATATTTCAGAGTAACAATTCCCGTAGGATCTTATTAAAAAGAGAAATTACGAACAGAGAAAAATGACTATATTACAAGATAACAAGAAATTAATGGAACAAATAATAATAACAATAAACTCAAAATTTAATAAACTAAGAATTATATACTTTGCGGAAGGACTGATGAGAAATGGTTATTGTATGTACAGCAGAATAGACTTTTATCATGTGAACAAGTTTGCCTGCATTAATTAGATAATCGAGTTAAACGATGTATCGATCTTACTCGTGCATCGCTAGTTTGAAGGATCTCGTTGCGATACATCGCTCATTGCTATCTTGCCGTGCTTTTTTTGCATCTTTTTCTCGAGCATATGACGATGCATATAAAAAATTATATTTCCTCTCTGAATCATATATATTAGAAAAATCTCTGCAATTAACTTGAACACAATCTGCTTTTTAGATTAAAGTTTTGCAAATTATTGTAAAAATAAGTTTTATCTTATCTTTCTATCCATGATAAACGTCAAATTAAAAGTAGTTAATCTTTATGATATAAGAATATGATATAAAATTATTGTAATCTTTATATAAAAAAGATAAGTTTTATGTAATAATTTTCGAATTTTTTAATGATTATCGAATGCAAATTGTATTAATATCGGTAGGAATAATTTATATTTAGTCGCTTTCGAGAAACTTTAACCTTTTTGTTTGCATGCTCAATCTCTCTTCGAGACATTTAACATCGTACGAACATGCAAACAGTTATGGACTAGTCAGGACGTCGCGGAGCGATGTATGTAATATCGAACGTGTTCGAAAAGTTTGCGATGTGGCAGCAGTTTTCGCGAACTTTTGCATCGTGTATCGACCGGTACTCACGCCGATCGGCGATAACGATAAGCCAAACGGTACGTATGTTGGATATGATTTATTCCCGATTGCTCGTAAATCGAGCGAACGGAAACACGCTCGCGTATTCGTCGATTCCTCATGCCAACTGTCCCGCGAGATTGCTGTGGCTTCTCGCGTGTACCAACACGTGACGAACTACAAACTGCAAACTACAAGCAGTTTTAGTCAAAAGTCCAAATAAAATATTACAAATCACATTGATCTTGCAAAATTGTTTTATTTGTTTTCTCTTCATGAGATTATTATTTATCGGGACAAGAAGTTCGATAAATTATGGAAAATTTGATCATCTTCCCTCAATGGAAAGCGACTTGTAAGTAAAGAAAAATATTCTGATGTTTTCTATGAATCATTTTAATATCAATATTAAATTTTATATGGGTATATAATTTTTTTCGAGTTATGTTTAAAGTCATAATATAAATCCTTAACTACAGAAGAGATCAAATCATTCTCAGCCAAAATTTTTATCAGTTATTTCAAGATAAGATTTTTCACGGTTTATGGATCAACTTATTACATGTCCGTACGTGTAAAAGAGAGGCAAAAGTGGTGAGCGGTTGGTTTAGGCATGGAGGTATGCCCTGCGTCGATAACGCAATCTCTGACTGACTCTCGCGACTCTTCGGAATCGGTGCCAAGGCTCGCATAAATTCCCAAGATGGAGAGGCTCTCGAAGAAGAAGCTCGATCTCCTACCTCTCCGGGCGTTCTGTCTGCCTGGCCGTCTTTTCTTCCTTCCTTCATCGAGTTTCCGCGGAAGCCCCGGAGTAACCCGCCGCGCGAGATTCGTTTTGCGGATAGAGATCTCGTTCGGCAGGCTTTTATCCAACCGAATCGCGAAAGCCGGGGGTTTTATTCAATACTGGCGCACAAAACACGCGTTCTGTTTCCTTTTACACTGCACTTTCGTATACTTTTTCGTACTTAGCTCATTAAAGGCGTGATATTTCGCGAAACATTCGACTCGTAATCAATTGCAAATTGTTTAACTAAATATGTCGTATTTGTAAAAATTAGAACGATTAATATATAACGCGATTTTGAAAGCTATAGTATATAATTCACTTATCACTTCTAGCAAGAAAAAGAGGAGCATCTGTGGACAAGCGAAAGGTTTTAAGAAGCTCGAGGGCTCGTTTTTAGAGTGAGAAAGTAATCGCATTAATATTAATGAAGGAGACGGCGTCAACTTGCACGTTGTAAAGGCAGAAGTGGGTCATCAGAAATCATGGCGCCCGCGCCGGTACCTATACGTTATACCGGCTTTATTGACGAAAACTGCTCTTCCGTCGCGACGATTTAGCTCTCACGAGGGTAATCTAATCTGTCTGCATTAACATCGAGAGCAATTGTGGAAAATTTCCCGTAAAATTAGAAAACACATTATCTCATTGCGATTTGCGATGAATATTTTATATATTATAAAAAGTGCCACTTTATCAATCTATTTGATTACATAATTCAACTTGATTATATAACTCGACTAAAAAATCTGTGAACGATTAACTACAATTCGTTTTTGCCAAACGAGTTGTGTATGCAGAAAAAAATTAAGCTATAATCTGATTTGTATATTACATTTTTGTTCTAAATTGATGTAAATTTTGCGATGCAGTTCTGATTTTATCGAATGTCACGGTAGACAAGTTTTATCATTGTATACTTTCTTTCAATATTATTTCGTATTTGCATTTTTGCAAATGATGTCTTTCGTGATCTGATTCTCAATATATATATTTGATAATATGCATATAGACTGTTTTATAATATATTACAATCAGAAAAAATTAATTAAATTTTGCACACTGAAATGTTAAGCTTCTGAAATATTTATTGGTTATCGAAAGAAAGAAAGCTCACTATATTACTATTAAATTGAAAATTGATTATTATAACTTTATACATATCGAATAACCGATAATACAAAAGAAAGTAATTAAAAATAGAGATCTCTTTTCCCGAAAAAGACAAAATTAAATTGTTTATGAAAGCTTATAAAATTCTTAATTCTTTATTTTGTTTTCTTTTTTTATATAAAACAATTATTATTATTATTATTTTATAATTACAAATAGAATAATTCTGCCTTTAATTACAAATAGAAATTAAGTGGAATGTATGAAATATTCTTTTATAAAAATCATTAACGAATTATTGACCTGGTAATCTCTTTGTTAATTTAATTACATCAGGTTGACGATACGATCGTATGAATGCGGCAAGTAATTACTACCGTAAAAACCTGGATTTTCCGCATTAAATTTTCAGCCTGAATCAGCTTTTGAAGAGCCTGCAAAGCTTCTCATAGCTATCGACACTATGCATTATTATTTTAATTACTTAAAGCTTCTTTGAATTCTAGAATCAGTAATCGAAATGCTATGTTCGAAAAGCGTCTTAGAGCACAAAGAGAGAAATTCTGATCGCGCTTGATCTTTATAATTCTCATTTAATCCGGAGGAGCAATTAATTTGCAATCAATTTGCATGTCTTCTCATGGATAATGTAAGCAATGCTCCTTAACGCTTTATGCTCCGAAATGTGTTTTTCTTCGAAGTATTCATATTTTCTTTATGTCATATACTTCATTTTTGTTTCGTATTGGGTCTTGTTATTTATATCAAGGTTTTAAATAAAAGAATTATATATTTAGATAATTAAAAAGCATTGATATAAAAAGGTTCATCTTTATTAATATGTATTTTGTACATAGTCATATGATATACTTTGCAGATTTGAAAAGTTCCTGTAAAATTATTGGAAAATGATTGAAAGCATTAATTTTTAAGAGAGTCTGAAGTAATGGTTTCATTCATTCTGCCTCTGATTGAAAGAGTTAAACAGTCGACAATTTTATCTCGTTCTTGCGCTGATCTTGCCAAGAAGATTACATACGTTTTGCGAAGCGATTACAGGTTTTTCCTTGACCTCTCATTTCGTCATTCGTCTATTGAGCGACAAGAGGGCGAAGCGCTCTCGTGACTTGGCGAGGTAATTTCAAGCCCGTGCACGCTCTTAATCCGTTTTATTACGAGGAGATCTCGAAGGTGCGCAATTAGCTTTGTCGTTGTCTCTCACGACTCGGAATCGAGTGACTCTTTATTGTGCAATCTCGATTTTCCTCCGCGACTGCCGCCACGCGTGTCGACTGTCGGGCTGCATTATAAAAAAGTCTCTTCTCGCACTTTTCCTCTAATTTCGACGATACATTTGATTCCGTCTCAGATTCTTTCTCACTTCTTGCTTATCCGACCTTTTTATCATTGCGCGTTCACTTCGATTCCTCGCGCGCGACGTACCTTTCGCGTTTATTGTTATCCCGTAGCTATGCGAAAAACGACAGCTGCGGAAAACGACGTTGCAGAAAGTACATTACAAACGGCTTCGCGCGAGACGCCGGATGCGACATAACGGCACGTTTCATGTTCCCTCTTGCATTTCTTATTTATGGAAATACATGCAATAAGACATACAGCACGTACAATCATCGTGATTCAATTTGGATAACGAGAATAATAATTGAACAAAATTGGTTTTCTGTAATAACGATATTTCGTACTTTAAACGGCTTTATAATTTATGGTAACTCATCGCTGTAATCCAATACAATGTAATGAGTGACGAAACGAGAATACACACGTGCGAATAATTTATTATATAAATTAATATTAATTAATAGTAATGTTATATCATGAGTTCCCTTACAGAGAGACAGGCAGACAGAGAAAGAGAGCGAGAGAGAGAGAGAAGAGAGAGGGAGTGAGAGCATGAGAGCGGTCTATCCGTAACGTAACTTTAGTACAACTGCAAGCGGATTTTTGGCGAGTCGCGGGATGGTTTACGATCACACTCACAGTACTCCGAGGTTGGAGGAATGGTGGCCAAGTTAAATTGAACCGTTTCACAGAGAGGTCTAACTGGGGAGCGTCGACAGTAGGTTTACGCTTGTCGTCGCCTCGTCGCCGTCCCGTCGCCGCTCGCTGCCGCTCGGTGAGAGAAACTTCGGTAATGTGTGTCTTCGCACTTAGGCGCGAGGACGTCGGTTACTGATGTAACTGCTTCGTCCCCGGTAATCAAGGTTTGCGCGATCGTTCGCGCATGTCTCGCGTGTATACGTCGCGTATCCGGTGCAGCGTTAAGACATCCGGGACCGGAAGGGAGAGACAGGCAAACGGGAGATTTAACGCCAGATTCGCGGAGTTAAACGCCGTATTCGCGAGACGTGACTTTACGACAATCGCATCTGAAACCTCCGTACGATGCGAGCGTTTCGCAGTGCCGCATCGTGAGCTTCCCGGGGCCTTTTACGGCCCTAAAGCTGCTGTGCAAGCGGTAGCGCGGCTACGGCTGGAGTATAAAAATCTCGCGAACGATTGAACGACTGAATTAACTTCTTCGGGACGTATAAAGCTACGACGAGCAATTTTCCTGCAGACCCAGCTATTTTTTGCACTTCCGTCAGTTATCGTTGCGCCTGTCTCGGTTTCCGTCAAGACGAACTGATCTCTCAACAGATGCCCGGTGCCAAGCTGATAAACCGGAACAATCTCTGATCCTACTTCTGTTCCAGCAAAATCCGCAAAGCTCTTCTCGTAGAACTTTCGATAAAGCAATCGTATAACCGCCGCAGCCAATCGTATGTACGTCAAACTATCCTAACGTTCCCGCGTACTTTGCAGCTAGATTTATTACAGTTTCTCGCCTCTAGTTTCGATTTGCGAACGTGCAAGAATTATAGTAGGATCTCCATTTATCGTTATCTATCTACGAAGCTTAATTCGCTAAATGTTTAATTGCTTAAAAATACATAAACCTTTGAAAATTTTTTTTTATGTCTTTTAACGTATTATTATTATTATTTTATTTTATTTTGTGTATAGCGCTTTATAAGCCTAAAACTTTGCACTTTGCAATGCTTGCGTGACACCGTATCCGATAAAACTCGCGATGGAATTTGAAAAGACTAACAAAGATAACAATCCTTTTAATAGTGAAAAGGTTGAGGGTTAAGCGCCTTGCAAGACAGCAGATATCGTCGAGGTAGAAACGAGGTCGCGAGTCTCCGTTTCGTACCATCCAGGACGTCGCGGCCAAGACGACGTCGTTTCGTCGTGGGAACGGGGCGTCTCGACAGTGACGACAAAAGGCGGCGATGGCGAGCATAGAGCTCGGAGAAGTTGCTCGGGATTTAGATTCGAAAGCCGTGTGATCGGCTTTCGGAAACGCAGCTTGCTTGCATCGTGTCTTTCTTCTCCCCTCTTTGTCTCTTTCTCTCTCTCTCTTTCTCGCTCTTTCTCCTCACTCGACCATGCACACACGCATCGAGAGCAGGCGCACGATAAAGGCAAACTTATCGATCGCCACGTGACGGGACCCCTTTAACTGGCTGGCCTTGTTCGCGCTCGAACTCTTTCTCCTCTTCCGTTCCCACTTCCGTTCTTCTGCTTCCTCGTTTTTCCTCTCCTCGGCGGCAGCCTGAAGAGTAAGCTCCGCGAAGAAGATTGGAGTTTTATTAATTTACCGCGTCGATACCCTTCGAAGCTTCTCTACCTCCGTTCCTCCGACGTGCTCTCGTGCCGCCTCTTTATTTAGGCATTTTCTAGCCAGATTGCTGCATCGCCGATTGAGTACGCCAACGGATCATGCCAAGTCATGCGCTCGCGCAGCTTCGTTCATTCACGATTCATTAGTCATCCTACACTTGCTGCGTTCTCGCAAACGCATTGTATGATGTTCACTTCCTCGTACCGATTTACCAGTGCAGCTATAAATCTTTTTGACGTATGGAATTGTATCATTAGTCTATGTAAACATTTCGCCTGGTAATTAACGTACAGCAACGCACGGCGAGGCGCAACTTAATATATCGTGCTTGCAGAACGTTTCGCTATTCTTACTGGAGAAATGGAATGATAATATTGTTCTGGGAATAAATCAGAGTAATATGCTTTTTACGTATCAGTTTGCTTTTGTCTCCATGAATATTTTTAAAGACGTACGTGAGATAAAGATGCAATATCTCTCGTTAATTATAAGTACACTATTTAAACTATTAAACACTATTACACTAATAATTTACAATATTAAACAATTCTCAATCTTGTTTATTTCGTTTATTCCGATTAAGTGCTTATTGCAGGATAGTCCTTCACATCGAAACAGTTCTATCATGACACTTTACTGACGCTGTTTGATATGTGTACTTATACGTACTTTTATTACTATATCTCTTTTTATATAGTATGTGTGTGTATATGTATGTGGCTTTGCGTTCCTGAGGGGAACTTAATCCCAGAATACATTATAACTCTCTTCGTTTTTTTTGTAAAGCGTGATGTCTTCCCCTGTAACATTCGTTTCCACTATCTTTCCTGTAAATATTCATGTCACGTTTTATATCCTGCCAGAAAGATGCGTACGTGTGCCGGATAATTTTACGACGTGGAATACCACGCAAAGAAACGGTGATTCTCGAATACAAAAGAGGAGAGTGATGCGCTGGGCGATCGACATTGACTGTGCTCTTTGTTTATCTTGAATTACTCCATTTTGCCATGAATCATATGTGACTCCGTAAAAACGAAAGAATCAGATCAATATCGGTATGTTTCTCGTTCATTCCTTTATTTTTTCTGCCATTCTTTGCAGAGCGACACCGGGCAAACACCGAGTTGTGCGATTCTTTCGTTCTTATGTAAATACAAAAACTTGTTTCCGTGCTGGTTGAGGGAACAATATTGGACACCACGTGTTCATATCATGTGTAGGTCCATGGAGTTCACTTTTTGTGGAATATTGTCGACATTTTTGTTTTCTTTCATGTTTTCATTCTGCATTGAAAGTATTCGAGCTTGTTGCGCAAAGTGAAAAGGTTCCGCGGATTGGGATATCTCTGAATAACATTGCTGCTATGTTTTCACATGAATACGAATATGTATCCAAATAAATATATATTTGCTGTATTAGATAAAAGCAATAACAGAGAATACTTTTCGTAACACACTAATTCGGTCCGCGTCATATTTTTAATTAAAAGTTGCATTGCATTCGGAAGTTCTTTCCTGCAATAAAATTCGTAGAAAATATTTTTTAAAAATTAAGCTGGCGTGGGATGGAAGAATATATTAGGGGTGTGATTTAGTTTTGAGGGTTTTTTTTGCTCAAAAACGCATGTATTTAAATATGATAATGAATGAATACCTTAATCAAAATATTTTCCTTCGTTTTCTATAACTTTTTCCCATCTTTCTGGCAAGAGATGGATTCCACGACTATAAAATGACTTCTTTTCAGTTGATCCATTCGTCGACGAATTTTCGCACTTCTTCGAAATTATGAAAGTGTGTATCCTCTAAAGCGTGTTGCATCGACCGGAACAAATAATAATCGCATGGAGCAATGTCTGGAGAATACGCGGGGTGCGGTAAGACTTCCCATTCAAGCTCTAATAGTGTTTGTTTCACTGATAACGCAACGTGAGGTCGAGCGTTGTCACGAAGAAGAATCACTTTCCGTCGTTTACTCGCAATTGGTGGTCGTTTTTGGTCTAATGCTTGCTTCAACTTGTACAATTGGTGTCGATAACGATCAGCCGTGACAGTCTCATGCGGATTTAACAGCTCATAGTACACTATCCCACCAAATACAGAGCATTACTTTTGAACCGTGAATATTGCGTCTCGGAGTGGATGTTGATGGTTCGCCTGGATCCACCCATGATTTTCTGCGTTTCGGATTATCAAAATAGATCCACTTTTCATCCCCAGTAACAATCCGAGACAAAAGACTCTTCTTTTTTTGCCTGGCGATCAACGAAATGCAAATGTTCAACCGGTTCGCAATGGCACTTTCCGATAATTGATGTCGAACCCATTTCCCTTCTTTCTGAATTTTTCCCATTTCATGTAAATGTTTGGTAACTATTGTACGATCAACATTTAATGCTCTGGCAAGTTCTGAAGTGGATTGTGTTGGATTTTCGTGCAATAATGCCTGCAAATCTGCATTTTCAAGCTTTCTTGGTTATCCCGAGCGTTCTTTGTCCTTCACATCAGTATCACCACTTTTAAAGCGTCTAAACCAGTATTCACACGTCTTAATTGATGGGGCAGAATCACCATAAGTTTCCACAAGAATTCTATAACCGTCAGCGGCAGTTTTCTTTTGATTAAAAAACAAAAGCAACGCATGTCGAAAATGCTGTTTCGGAAGTTGCATTTTTACGATGATATAAACACGACTGTTATTGCATCTATTGCTAGAATGCTACTAAATGTCATGGATAATGTCAACACTGTAAGAAACAACAGTTATCGGAAACAGCTATTGGAACAAACTGACACTACAGCCATCTGTTGCAAAACCCTCAAAACTAAATCACACTCCTAATACAAAGAAAAGACAATGTGGGTGTGATGATCGGGCAATATCTTGCCCAATATTGTCTATAATAACAAGCAGAAACGATTATTCGCGAACTCTCTCGGGCGAAAGAATATCAAATGGAGGAACATCTGCGCTTTCCGACGAAAAAAGTTCTCCATGTTACTCGAATATACGAAAACAGATATATGAATTATATGCCGCAAGCTCGCGAGGGAACAGCAGTTCGCGAATGTCGGATTGACAAGACGTGCGGAAGCGACGACGGTAGAGGGAAGAATTTTAATAGGCCTGTAATTACCAGCGCTACTCAGCAAGTACTGGAACCAAGTATTGGGTCAAGGAGACCTCGAGAGCATTCTTCGCGGAATAGTCCTTGTTGCAACTTGTGGATCTCACATGTAAAACGAGCTTCAGGTCAAGCTTTTCGCAAGATTTTCACGAGAAGGTGAGCCAGTGACTGGCGAATCGCTCTTGAGGATATCACCGCACGAATGTTGGAACTTCCGGTATTCCCGATAAACTTGCTCGCCCTTTTGAGCACGTCCTTCAACCTCAACATTTCCGGTATGCCGGCAAAGACCATTGTTTGCGGAAGTCTCTTCACAGCGCACGAGAAGCAGGAGGACATCGTTGGTTGACTCTTCTCCCGAATAACTTCGGTTCTTGATTACCTTCGGCTCGCAAATTGAGAGCCGCGTCTTCTCCTCGTCTTCCTCGTCGGTATTTGAGTACCAATATCACGCGCCGCGCCGTCACGTACCTCGTGTTAGTTCTGATCATCAGCCTGTGTCGCGTGCCTTCGCGCGCGTGCACGCACACGCATCTGCATACGCGCACGTATCTCTCTCCGATGAACGTATCTTGATTTCGGAAGTAGTTCGCACATGTGTGCCGTTTCTCTCTGAATTGCTTTTTCCTCCTTCTTTCATCAGCGTCTGCATGCGAATTGCGTATAACGTTCGCGTGCGTCATACTTTCGGGTTTAGGCAAATAAATGGTAGAGCTTATTACAGCTCTAAAATGAGACTGGCAAAGTTGATTACGTAATTCCCATGATCTTTTCGCCTTGCTTTACTACTCAATTTTGCTCTTAATTATTCTTCCTGAATTCGTAATAACTTTTGTTTTATCTTTATTTGAACATCTTTACTTCCTCATGCGTCTCTATCTTCAATCACCCGAACAGGTTCGTCACTATCAAGATACGTGCAAGGACTTTTGCCCTTACCCGATGGAATCGTCCAATTACGGAGTACGCGTACAAAAGCGTTGCGTTGCGGTTTTCGTAGACAGAGACAGTGCATGGGAACCGGGACGATCCCTCCCGCAGAGCGGCGGATTTTGCTTAACGAACGCTGTACTCCACCCGTAGTTAATTACTCGCCTCATTCGCGATCGCTGTCTCATGTCGTTCACGTCCTTGTCTATCTTCGACCGGTTCCCTCTCGTTCACTGATACGCTCCATCGTCGTCGTCGACTTCGTTTTTCAACGACGTTCATCCGTTACCAATTAGGATAATTATCCGTCCGCACCGCGTCGTATCGCAATGCATTTTAGTACCTCACGACCGTGTTTGACGAGCCCGAAAATCACGGTCGGTGGAATCATCGATCGGCGGTGCTTCGTAACCGAGCGTTCCCCCGGTAAATGGATTAGGAAAACTTGGTCGGTTTGTACGATCGTGGGAGATGAAGCTTCGCGACGAGGACAGGCAAATGGGAGAACCGTGAAACGTTAAGCAAAGTGCAACATCACTTTGGATGAGAATTAAGGAGGATGAGCTACTCTTTCGCGAATCCTTCCTTCGAATGTTAACGAAGATAATCCGCAAGGTTGATATCTGCAACTGCAATAAAGAACGAGGAACGAGAAAGAAGAAACACGTTTGCTATCGAAACAATCGTCGTTTTTCTTCTTAGCTCGTCTTAAAAGTAACTGCGTTTCAGAAGACTTCTCTCTTGTCTTTTAATGATTCTTCGGTACTTCGTTGCATAATTAAGCTCGGCTGAATCTGACAATATTGAAAATATGTTGTAATTAATACAAGCGACATTATGCAATTTTCTTTCTCTTCTCTCAGGGTCTAAAGAGTTTCTAGCTTCATGCCCCGGGCTAGAGAGATGCTCGACTGCGTTATTATCGCGATAAGCGGTCGAGGTGATATTTTCCCGCGTTGCGGTCGGTGCCCATTGCAGCGTCTCGCTCTCATTGCAACTACCGAAGTTGCATCGTTGCTGCCGGCGGGATTCGTTAAATTTTCGTAGCGGCCGTACGTTATGTCCATTCGAAAGTCGTTCGGTTTGCATCGTCGGCCGCCCCGAAAGCGAACGAGGTACTAAAAGAGGATTTAATCTCTCGTTCTCGCGTCGGCTTGCGCGTCCATTTGTTTCTCAATGTTTCATGTCCTGCCATTTGTTGAACTTTACGGGTTTTCGCGGATATTTTCCCTCTTTCTTTCTCTCTCCCTTTCTCTTAGCAGTGGCGATAATCGCGATAAAAATTTGTCGACCGTGGTACAGCGCCGAATGTTTAACCATTCGCCCGTTTGCGAAAACAATGGGCCAGTATTCCCAAATATGTTATTATTGCACGGTATTATTACACGAGAGGAGCACAGTCCGTTGAGAAAACGCAACGGTACGTCGTCGAACAAATATTTGGATAGCGAGCGATTGTTCGACTGCGTTGTTTGCAATTTATACTTTATGATCCTTTCTGTTTTTTTTTTTAAATTTGTGCTTGCGATTCGTTGTTGCATTTCGCGCGCATTTCTGTGAATTTTCATGGTGCTGAATAGAAAAATTTACAAAAACTTCAATAGCTACGTGTTATTGAAACTAAATAAATATGTACCTGAATATTCTAAAAAACATACAGTTACTTTTGTTTGAATGATTGTAGTGGATCGTGTTAACAAAAATTTTTTGTATTGTCAGTGTCTTGATATACATACATATATATATATATATATATATATATATATATATATAATTTTTAATTCAGTCTATCATGTATTTTTTTTAATGCTCTCGTTTAAAAACAATCATAAGCGATTTAAAAGTTTTAGGTTTTAGGATCAATATGAAACAATTTCATATTATAATTATAATCGACATTAGAACTTGCCATTATTCTTGAAAGTCTTTCTCATAGTTCTCATAGTTATAGTTATAATAATACATAACTCTCGATACGTTTTGCGCATTTTTACAACGGATGTAGGGCATCTGCAATAACGGAAATAGAACCTTATTTGCGCGATTTCGGAAATATACGACGGTGAAATTATAGCCTCCAGCTATTACGTCGAAATTTCATAGGCCTCAGGCGTTCTCTGTATCCGCTTCCTATCCTTACTACTACGATTCGATGTTCCATTCGGTGTGAAGAGATGGTCTTGTACCCGCCGGTCATGGTTTTCCCCTTAATGATTGTGGCAAATGAGAATGACTGGCAGTTAAAGTACGATCACCTGGTTTTATGGCTAAACGCGGCATGGTATCACGCTGATAAGGTAGTACTAAATCGATTTCGACAAAAGAGCTTTTCCTGACAATACCGCTTCTTTCTATGGTCTATCTATTATTCCTCGAATGAGTATGATTACTATCGATGCCGTTTTATGACTACTTTAAATAAATAATTATTTTGATAAATTTTATAATAAATTTTATAAACTTTTACGCATACGGAGCAGGATCTAAATGCTTCCCATGAACACTTTCTTTCATATTGAACTATCTTCTGTATTGACATTTTGCAAACTGTTCTTAAGACATGAGCATATAGATCTCCATTCGTTTCACTTAAACAGAAAAATCAGACGGGAAATTGGAGGTAACGAAGCGGGAGTGTCTGTTGAATGGAATGAGAAAATATTTTACACAAATATTTTTTTCATATGAGGAAAGTATTCTCGTATAAAATATTCTGAGCCTCTTCAAAGGGTTAAGTAAATTTGTACAACCGACTTTCGTGCATTACTTCGAAAGCACGAGTCGAGGTGCAGCAAACCGTATTTGGCCTCTACTAAACATCTATAGCGACCATTTGCTCGAGGGAAAACGAACGGAAGCTTCGAGCTCGACGTTCAAGCAAGGCTTCGTAAATCGGCGAGCTTGTTGAATGAATAGCAAAAGAATGAATATTCACGTAGTAAGACTGTCACCGAGATTAAGTCTACGTTACACATGATAAATTGATTCAAAAAGTTTTTAATCTTCATCTTTCTGGAAACTTGTTGGAATTTGATGTGCAAAAATATGCAAATTCATTAATATGCTAATATTTCGCAGCGAGTTGGTATAATATACTTGTTAATTCCGTGGTTAGGTATAAGAATATAATATTAATATATTTATCTTATTTATCTTTCCACGAAAGAGAAACTTCTCTATTTTTACACTTTTTGAGCACTCTAATATATCGTTGAAAATTATATTCGAGAAATCGTTCTAGGCACTATGTTCGTGTAGGCTGTTATAGCGAATCTAAATGGGACGTTATGTTACATTGTTAATCATCGATGGGTGCGCGCAAATCGGCAGCGATCAGGTAGTCGCTCGCGAATTACACAAGCGAAAATCGCTTTCACTTGGCACACACGGCTGCTTGTACATGTGGAGAGAAAGAGAGAAAAAGAGAGATAGACAGAGAAGCCTCGTATCTATTTGTTGCCAGCTTTGCTATTTCGGCTTCCGATCCTGCTCCTCTATCGAGGTCGGGACATACGCTCGCGCGCGCGGCTGCACGCTCTAATTTGACGTTCTAATTTCGTGTAACCGCGTTAAAGCCAGCCGCGGAGAGAACGGAAGCTTAAGGAACTCGTGCCGTCATCATGCGAATGACGAAGGCAACAGCGGCAGAGAAAGGTTCTTGAAAAGGGACCGCAGTTGAGCGCAAAGCAGGGCGAAATTTAAGCCCTAACCGCTCCAGCATAACGTAGTTGTAGTATAACTTGCACCGCAGTGCGGTCCGCACACAAAGGCTCGTCGCAGGAAATAAAATTTCCAATTTACAGTAAACTATTTCAGATTTCTTTAATGGTTCTTTGAAGAAGGTCGATGACAAATCTGAAATCGCGTACTTCTTGTGTCAAGTTCAACAACCCCAGCTATACACTTTTACAGTTCTCCTTAAGGTAAAAGTTATCAAGCGTCTTTTAATCAATAGTACCAAAGAGTTTCTCGAGATCTTCACATGATGATTTCCGTAATAATCCTGCAATCATTTGAATGTAGTCAAAAGCTCTCATCACCATGTATTATCTTACGTAACTTTCAATGAACTCGATGCAGCTCTCGGACTTTCTCCTCGCCATTATACACGTCGGCCGTTAGTGAAACTGCACTTGTGTGTTTTTCTGGGCTGGGCTTAAGGATCTGTCATGGAGTAATTGTGGGTTAAACGCGCGGTCACAGCCTCTCTTTGTGTCTCCCTGCGTTTGTTGCAATTGAAGAATCTATTGTAGACTCGCGAGCCCTCTGAGATTGTGGTTTCTGGACTTGAATTCGCGTAGATTTGCTGCTTTTCTTGATACTTTCTCTTTGTGCACCAAATTCTTCCTCTGCATATGGTATTATCCTTTGCGGATGTGGTGCATGAGGAAGGAACAGCTACGCAATTTCGTGCTTCTATGCGTCTCGCGATTGTGTGCGCCCCGAGTGCACAATGTACGGCAGACGTGCCGTACAAATCGTTTGCGTAACGGAATTAACATCGGGTTTCATTGATTACAGCGCGACGCACGTACTAAGGCGGACTGACATAAACAGAGCATGGCTTGCGTAATCATGCACATCGATAAGCGCGTATCGTTGGCAGAAGAGAGCGTGCCGATGACGGGAGGCAGGAAATTCGGTGAAGCTCGAGCGTTTGCGTTCGAGCGATTTTGATCGCGAGGTCTCGATGTGTCGACGACCTTATCGGGTCGAAGAAGGCACAGTTCACCCGGCGTTAGATTTACGTAGGAGAGCTGGAGCTTGAGACTTCCAAGTATGTGAAGAGACTTTAGGAGCCTAGTACTACTTACAGAATATTTTATTTGGACGAGGCGGAAGCGCGACGTTCGTGTTATAGCGTATTCAGAACAAGCTTAAATCTTCTTTGCGACACAAGTAGGATCTCTTGATGCCATCTACTTTTTACGGTCATATAATTTATGGGGCTCGTAGATCCCGCCTCGGTGCGGGCACGAAGGCATGATATCTTTTTATATGACGCGATTTACTCGAGCTCTTCGAAAGTTCCATCAATCTCTCGGAGAAGCATCGATTTTGTTGTGCGCCGTGTTTCTACGGGAGCTTGTCATGGGTAATTTGGCCGTGGGGAGAGCCTAATTCGTTGTTGAAGTCAAAGAGCGTGCGATCGGGGAACGCGATGCAATCTGAGATCGCGCGGCACGCGCACTTTGCAAGGAACTCGGGACGGCACGCAACTCGCGCCATGTGCCACGCGCAATGTTGGCGAGACGTGCACGTCTCTGCATACCTAAGCATACAAATATTTATACGGTGATCACGGAGATCACGCTGTGTTCTCGTTTCCTTCTTCCTGTTTGCTGTCATTATCAACGTCAATTTCTTGGCTCATCGCCGACGCACTACTGACCGCTTGCTATTTTCTACTCGTCGACGCCAAAGTCTACAAATACACTTCGAGTTAGTATTTCACGATTTAGAGGCACACGGAATATATTGTATTTATGCATATATACAAATATTTATACATTATAAATATTTTTTATTAAATATTTTTTAATTTTTATACATTCCATGTTTGTTGATTCCCTTCTTTCAAATGAAATATTTATTAGAGAAGTTAAACATATACATAGATTGAAATATCTACACACACATGTTGAGAATAAAAAACTTTTTCAAGATGATAATTCACACACCAAAACGATTGAATAACATAGAGTGCAATCGATCTTTCATAATCGCGAGAGAATTGATGGATCGTAACGCGTGATGCTCGTGGGAATTAAGACACGTTTCAAAAGCTACTATCGTCGGTTAATCCCGAAGCTTTTGGTGATCGATTACAGTATACAAAATATCTGATCGATCCGTGTCACACGTTATTGAGGAAGTTCATCTCTCGTTCGCCGACTATCAATCGAACGAAAAATTCTACAATTTTCAATCTACAATGATGATAACTTTGATTTTTCACAGTTTTACGTTTTACAACCATTGTAGCTTCAAAATAAAAACGCAGGGAAATAGATGAGATTATTCGTAATTTGACTAAATTAAAATTTTAATAATTTACATTTTAATTAAATAATAATATCATGACAAGTTATAGTATAGACATTTAAATAATTAATTAATTAAATTTAATTAATTAAATAATAATATTATGACAAGTTATAGTATGACAATGAATGGGAAACATGAGCTTTATCTCTTTATGTTTGTCTCTGTCGCTATCTATCTTTCTCGTTCCTGAAACCGCAAATATGTTCGTGATATAGGATGGCACGCAAACTGCGGTGTCTCCCTTTGCGCGCTAAATATCCTTAAACGGTTTCGAACTAATTTTCCTGGATTAGGAAGGACAGCGCGCTACCTACCCTAGCGCAACATAGTTTAGAATTAAGATAGCTCGCATTACGTGATCAACAGCATCAAGTGAATGGCTAACAAAGGAAAGGAAATGGAGATAAAGATTTCTGGATTGTCAGAATCGATAAACTCGCACGTGCTTTGAACGAATTAGTTTTAAAAGCATCCAAACGCTGCGCATTTTTATCCTGTTTCGTGAAATACGATTGTCTCTCAGATATTTCTCGGAGATTTTACGATACGTCTCTTTCTCTTTACGTCTATACGTATTTTTTGTATAACATTTAATGTTTTTTTTTTCAAAGAATTGATCTCAAAAATATCTTTTGTACATAATGAATCTAGAATATGTGTATGAATAGTCTGGATGATTTTGATGAATTTATAAAATGAAATAAAATACTCATTCCGGTTTAAATAAAATCCAGTTATATGAAAAATATGATTCAGGAAAATTAAAGTTTATATATCTGAAAATTTATAAATCCCTACATCTGGCAATCCATAGGAGCTTAAATAAGTTTAAATATTTTAATCTTATGGATATATGATTCCTTTTTCATTTTACATTAATTGTGCATTTTGCGGTTCCGTGTGTTCTACGAAACTAGGGATTTATATTATTGCGTATATCACCGGTGAATGTGAGTGAAAGATAAATCGGATTAAAACTAAACATTTGCGTGTCAGAGAAAGTATGATGATGGAGTATAATTATATTATGATTACTCGTTAACATTCGCCAAAGGAAGCGAAACGAGCGAGTCACTGAACAAATATCTAATTTAAAATCAGTTTCACTTGTTACATATAAATGCATAAGTATGTCATAATAAATGCAGAAATTTCTTTTATATCTAACATAATGTTTCTGTGTTTGTTGCAGGTAAGATGTCCAGATCAATCATCCATACATCATCATACATCGTCATTCATACGTATGTACGTTATTCATGTATCGTTTTTTCTGAATCGCTTTTTCGATCACAATTAATCGCAGGTTTATCCACCTGCATCTATTCTGCTTTCCACGGTTGGTCCATAATTTATTTCGATACTGTGAATTGGAATGCCGACGTAAAAGAGCGGAGTGTCCGTTTCATCAATTCGCTTCGCAGGCGTTTAATTTCATCGCTCCGGAAATCCACTCCGGAACTTCAACTAACGTTTCCGAAAAGCCGGAAACTTTCGATACCACAGCAAGTTTTCTGCCAGACCGGGGGGCAAGACCGGGCTTGACTATCAATAGTTCATTTATAAGTTTGACTCGCTCGAGTTCGCTTTTATCGCGAAGCATCTAGTTCGCGCGGTTTGTCCATGCGATTTAATGCGCGGCTCGTTTTCTCGGGGCGGTGCTGTGACTATACATGCACATGACACATACGGGGTGCGCGGGCAACTTTTTAATCTCGCCTTCAATTTACGTATAAAATGCGATATAAACGGTGGAAGATTGTGCGCCAAATGCATCATAAAGTTAACAGCGCTTCTGAACTTCAAATCGAACACCCAATTGCATTCTGCACCGCGTGGATGAATGCGCGAAATGCCGTGCCGCAACAAACGTCGCTATTGGCTGAAGCTCGTTTATTTCCGCTCACAAGTTAATTTTTCCGTTAAACTTGTTCCTCGCTCTTTACTACGCGCGAAAAACTATGTGAATCGGAAGTTTTATTAATCTTTTGCCGCAGACGTGAGATCAGAGATATCCCAGTTATTTCGCTTTAACATGAAGAAAAAAACAGTGGAATATATTAAGTACATTTTTGTATAACAATTTTAAAGGGAAATATTTTTTATGAAAAAAGAGCAGATGCCGAATTTTCAATTGAGATAAATTGATTTTGTGTGTAACGCTATCGTAAAAATCCTTACGCGTGGCGACTCACATGAAATTTTCAAAGGGCTCTATTGCAGAGTCGAAATCGTGTTGGTTTGCGGACCGCGCAGTGTAGCCGCATTGATCGTGTACCAATTTTGATAGGATCGCGTAAATGCACGCGAATGATAATTCAATGCTCGCGGACGTAATAATATTTGTACACTGCAACATAAATTCGCGTTTGGCAATAACAGTTGACCCAATAAAACGCGTAGTCGCGCAGAATTATGTCCGTTGCATATAACGAGCATAATATTAGTTTGTCTACATTTAAGCAGCTAAAGGCACGCCATTTCAACGTATGACGTACGTTTTACAGCACTTTCACAACGTGTGTGACGCTTTACCGCGAATATTATCGAAACGATTGGCAAGCTCGTCAGATCGCTATAATTGAATAGCGTGTCGTATACCTGCCGGTCTAAAATCTGTGCAAATACGTTATTGAAGCGCTTTTGTTTATGCTCGTGTCATCTATCACCGAAATCCTCTATCTCCAAAAATGCATTTGTCATCAGGCGATAAAAACGGATGGAAGCGCGCAAAATACAATCTTTTTGATTTATTACTCTTATATTTACCTATTGCTTTTCTTGATTCGACGAAGTGGTTTTCGATTAAAAAACGTGGCGCATCGTGAGATCGACTTGCTTCAATTATATGGAATATGTAAAATTCTATTATATAAATTGAAAACATGCATTTTTTATTTTTAATTAAAATTGGAGATAGAAAATGTTTTAAAAAAGTATTTGTTTTTAGCCAGATTTCCTGCGCTCTACTTCTGATTTTTTCCGGGATATTGTTGCAATTGCAATTTAATTCTCTTTAATTGTTAACAAAATTTTTCTACTTTTTTTATTTAATATATACAAACTCTATTTTAAATATTTTCATCAATCGGCGAGGGAACATAGTATATTTGCATGAAACATGCAAGCAGAATTTAATGGCAAAAATATATCTTCGAACAAGTTGCTCGTTAATTCTGCTGCGAATTTCGTTATCTTTGGTAGCAGAAAGGTCAAATGGTTTTACCCCATGAATGCACAGCCAACCCTTATGAGAGTGTCCGCACGTCGTGAAAGATAAGTCAATGCCGAGGCGCACTTCCGCCTCGTCTGGCTTTCCGCCAGGAGTTAACCCGCGTCGGCACTTACGACTCACATGAGTCCGTCGCGGCCGAACGAGGAGAAGCTATGTGCGCGAGTCAATGGTTACCTCTAACGCATTTACAGCGTCGCCGCACCATAAAATCGGGCAGTAAAGGGGTTAACCGGAGGACCCATAGCGTTTTCCAACGCTTCACGTTTGCCGATTCCCAAGGGATAAGCCGGGGGTGGCAAGGGGAAGAATAGTAAAGAGCTCAGGTGGTTCGTCCGTGAGCGGACCAGCTCCAAGAGTTTATATAAGGTATATCCCAAGGTTTATCCCATCGCCCTGAGCTACCAGCTGGTGGCTTGCGAATCGCGGGATCGGTTAACCAGTCATTGGACGGAGCAGCGATACAGCTCACGTATCTTTCTCGTCTTTTCGATGGAAATTTTCGAGGGAAATGGGAGAAATGAAAGAGTCAGTGAAACTGTTTAACGTGAAATTTGTTTACTTTTTGCATTGTTCTTTTGCGAGTTCGTAAAATATAATGTTAAAAATTTTATCTCAAGTTTAAATAATTAATTGCAAAAGTTATATTATTAGCAAAAAAAATGTTTAACATTTGAGTTACAGGAGAAAATTGTGCATACATTTTAATTTTTTAATTAATTGAATTTTTCTGATGTTTTACTAATGTTTATTAATTTTTTTGAGACAGTAAAGAATTAAACATATTTTTATATGCTGCATAACAGTCTTTTATACGCTTTTTCTGTAAGATATTTTTGTCACCATGCCATCCAACGCGACTGAGATTTCAGATAATGCGAAGAAAGAAGAATGATTGGCCGATTCGCTTCCGGTTCACTGTCGGTTATGAGATTCTTCGTTCTGTTCTCAGTTCTGTTCTCGGTCGCGTCTTACGTTACGTACGACGAACATAACAGAGGGATACCGACTTTCTGAAAATCCCGTTCAAACAGCGACTGAACTTCACCGCAAACAGAGCTATGGCCACACTTGCGGTTATTGTTGTACAGCCGGTGGCAGTCGACACGGCAAAAGTATACATACCTCTATATTTATATATACATGTGTGTGTGTGTGTGTGTGTGTGTGTGTGTGTGTGTGTGTGTGTGTGTGTGTGTGTGTGTTGTCTGCTGCAAGAGATGAAAGAGTTGGTCGACGTAGATAGAGGACCATGCAGGAGAAGACCATCCTCGCATCTTTGTTGACGCTTCATCTTACCGGTCATAGCTCGCTTCGCTTCTACTAGCTTCTGGTTTCGTTGGTTAGACGTATATATACGCGCTAACCTCTTTTTAGATGTGCATATATGCTCTTTTCCTCCTATCTTATGTCTTTTTACTTTTCTCCGTAGGTATTTTCCAGCAACTATTTTCTGGATTTTATATACTTACGTTGCATGTATAATCAGCGATCAACTGATAATACCATTTCTGTTAATTATTGTATAATAATTCGCATTTCCCCAAAAGTCAATAATTTTCTAACGCGTATTAATCAGTAATACGAATTTTGGATAATCTTTACTTTATCGTGCGATATTTTTCTAGACGGCTTCGTGGCGATGAGTCGCGATGTACCCGTTCGTTGATATTTTTCCTCCGGAATCGCTATTTCATCGGAAAGTCGACGTCCATGAACTTTTTCGTAACATCATTAATATTTCGCGATTATGATCTGCGACGCGTAAAATAGAGGGTGGATAAGCGAATTGTGAATTTCCAATCGTCGTTGATATCCGCGATAAAGATCGATTTGGATTCGACAGCTCCCAGGTGAGCGACGATCGGCACGGTGGCAAGAAACGTGTCGCTGTCGATGAGCTCGATGTCGCGATATCTAATAAAAGCATAGTACAAAAAACGGCCGGCTGATTGTGAGCTACCGTAATAACGTCGTTTTCCTTTCGGAGATTGTGGAGAATTTTCTGACTCGCATCTCTCTGTAGTTTTGTTCGTGGAACTTGCTACAGTAGTGTCGCAAATATTTATCTCCCAAAATGAGGACGAAGAGAACGGTGCCTCGCCGATGTTTCTTCTAAAATGCTGTTGGTTTCTTTAATTTATTACAGCACGCGCTCGGTATCACTCATTCATGTTGTCTCCATTTAATTATTTCATAGAAAATGATATATGCACGTTGTTCTTGTGTATTTAAAAAAATTGAAGGTTCCTTTTCTTAATATTTTCTTGTATATATTATCCTCTCTTTCTCTTTTTCTTCCTTTTGCTCTCAAAAATTTATCACGTTCTTGTCACGTTGATATTTATTGCAACCATGGGATAATGTATCGGTCTAATGAGGGGATTCAATTACTAGCTGTATTTCGCACCAACCTGTTACCATCACCATCGAAACGCTATTGGTGTGACATGGTAAAAGCGCGCTAATATCCGGTAAAGCCGATTCAATTCACCGCGACTGTTGTACATGACAATAAGCAAGAGATTTTGCCATTTTCACAGTAACACGATAGCGACTCGTTAAATTATAAATCTTTCATTAATGGGAATTAAGCGACTATCAGTGTAACAATTTTGTTATGGTATTGTTATTTGTGCTGGGTACATCGAATTGTATAATACCGGCAATTATCGGGAAAACATCGTAATCCGATAAAAGCAGATTACAATCGCGAGATGTTGGAGATTTCATTTGGCCTATCCGTTTCGATTTGATCGGAACCGAGAAAAACGCTAACCGAAAGTGTCCATGTCCGGCGAATAACGATTTTACGCGACGGAATTGTGTAATTCTCTTTAGTTTCAATTTTTAGCGGAAAGCGCATTTAAACTGCTTTATTGGGAAATATCAAACAATTTTTATCCTCTTACGATCGATTTTTCATGGTTAGGATTCATCTCTTTCCTTATTTATTCTTCCTATGGAACGTAATCTCAAATACTGATTTAATTCCACGTATGCATATCAAATACTAAAATTACTTAGAGTAGTTAGTGATAATAATCAATTTCGTACTTATTAATAAATTGTGAATTCTAAAAAAATTTGTTTTTGAAACTAAACGCTTCATAAATAGATTTTAATAGATACTTAAACTTGATGTTTCATTATCAAGAAATTGATTGTGATCAAACAATTGAGAGCGAATATTGAAACGTTATTCATATTGGAAAATAATAAATTAACGGTAAATTTATCATTACCGTTTTCAATCAAAATTTTCACGGCACATGTATTTCGGAATTCTTTGATGTGTCTTAATTCAACTATGATTAAGAAGGAACGCCAAGACGCTCTACACTCATTACGCTAATTACCAGTCGCTCTTTACACGACATAATAAGATTCGATGCACTAGTTCGAAATAGTAGGATCTCATCTGTGCGACCGGTTTCCTGTAATTTCGTTATCACGATGGGAATATTTTGCCGTGACTCCACACCGCAGTTCGGTGGTGGTCGATGCCGAGTGGCTTTTAGTCGCTGGCAGCGGGCTCTCATGAATGGAATGTGTCTAACTTTACCGACTCTTGCCTTGCTCTCCACGCTCTCGTTACGCGCCAACGAATCGCCCGAAAATCCGTAACGTTCATTTGAATGTCACTCTTTTGGAGGGCGCAACGAATCGGGAACACGGGGATTGCAATTCCGACGATACGCACTGTGAGAACGTGAGATTACGGTATTGATTCGTGCGTAAAAGTGGGGATGCGCTATTATTACATCAAGCTCCTTGTTTTCTCACGTGACACGCTTCGTCACGCTACGTTAGAAATACATTAAAAAATGAAAAGTATCATGTGAAGCGGCATATTAATATAAGTAGTATCTGTAGCGGTTTAAACATGTTGAATTAAATTAAAATGAATAAGTTTATTCTTGATTTTTGGTTGCAAGTCCGTCACTTACAGTATTGTACATAACATTTTGTATTGATATCTTAAATTCCGCGATTGACAGTTGTGGCTGCACTGCTGGCAAAATGTGCTTGCGATACTCTCGATGCACTGAAAACGAAACCGCGATAGTAATCGCTGATAGTAATCGCGTGACTTTATGTTGGACCATATCGTATGTTTACGGCACGCGTCGGCCTGGATATACGATGTTCTGCCTGGTCAAGCTATAAATAATTGTCGGTGTCAAAGTTCGTTGCAATTTATATCCAACGCGATTATATCCGGCTGTCTGTGTCGTTAGCTACAACTTTCCTAGCAATTTGTTTATAAAAAATATCCGGTGATCCGCTTGGATCATAAAAAAATATAGGTGTACAAGTTTTTGTATATCAGAATATAAATAATATTGGAAAAGGCAATAAAAAGATCAGTGATATTGCATTTGTTTCCTAAATGTATAAAATTATTTTAATTGATAGAAATATTCTAGAATTTTATGTAATAATAAATTTAATAAAATGTATCGGTATAAATGTATATGTATAAAAACTAAATATTTTCAATTTGAGTTAAAAAATGAAAAAGATAGCCAACTTGCTATGTTAGAGAAATATACATGCATAATAAAATTAATTTGAAATATACATGCCACATATTTGTCAGTTTAAATAAACTTGCGATGCGACGTAGAATACATGTGTGTAAAAAAATGTGACACTACAGTAACGGAAATATTCTTGATATTTACAATAATATGTGCATCCGCGCTCCGATGTATTCCTATTTTATTGAATATTCCCCGCGATGTTCTCGCATAAATAAATATTATAACCGTCGAGCATTGTTGAGATTCGGCGAGAAAAAGCCACCTGTCCACGCGCGCAAGTAGTTTCCCGAAGAAAATTAAATCATGCAGCAAATGCGAGCGAACTTGCCGATCGTATTGCGAACTCACAGTCGAGAGGCAAATTAACGTGACAACATTATGGTATACATATATTTTATACACGCATTAAGAGATAAATAATAAGTGGAAAATATAGTCTCCGTATACTTAGGTTCGTGTCCATTAGCTTTACGGTGTAACGGAATGCGTTACAAACAAACGTTTGTCGATGCTCCACGCATAAATGGTGCAATTTTACGACGAATGTAACGGCGAGGCAAATTTCCCGTTATCACTAATAAATGTTTTTTTCACCGAAGAAAAAGCTGTTTGCCGTCATGCCGATAAAAATCGAGAAACGCGATAAATGTCATTGACATTTGTAGACGCCACATTAACGATTTTAAATTGTTCGATGTCGGTTTCAAATTTAATTCCGCGAAATTTCGCCGCGCGTATACCATTAAATATTCAAGTAGTTGCAGACCCCGTCGCTTAGTCACAGAATTACTTAAATTTATGGGCATTACATAAAGTTTAATAGCGTATTACTATGTTATTAGAAGGATCTCTACTGCTAATAAATGCGCATTAAAGGATTAGATTAGTATACAGATTTTTAGGTAATTTAATTTTATTTGCAGATACATGCTTTCGTGTGTAATAATTCTTTCCGACGACGTAGCAGCCTCTTTGCGAAACTTTCAGTTTTATGGAATATTTAGATTAGTCACGCAAACATGTATTAACCTGGCATAAATAATAAATTATGTACAAGTGGCGATATTTTTCATTAACTTAAAAACGGGGTACTTACTTTTTGAATAATTAATTTTAAAAATACATTTCCAAGGAGTTTTAATTTAATTTTTAGATGAATTTATGTGAATTCTTTTCTTACATAACATTTACAATTTAAATAGAATTTCTTGTTTGATTTATATTTTCGTAAAGAGAAAATCATTAAATCGATTCGGGCTCTTTGCCATTTTGCGAAACCGAATGCGATCAACTCTAACGCGCGGTAAACCGAGAATGAGTATTACCCAAGTATTTCTTACTTCAGCGTTTCTCCCTGGAGGCAGCAGTTTTTCTTCTAGGATCGAGCCGCTGGTTTGTATTCGAAACTCGCGTTGCAAGGTGCTCGTCATTATGTCGGTGCACAGGGGTATCTGTGTCGCCGCAGGCAAGATGGTAGCCGATAATGTTACGCATTTAGCGGCGGTCTATACCGTGTTCTAGTCTTTATCGAAGTGCAACGTGCTTCTCCCTTGGGCAGTATTACCGTGAGAGAACCGCGCCAGGTTACCGGATACATACGTTCTCGGCTTAACGCATTGTTCGTCGGCGAATTATCCAACACGATCCGTTGTCCATAATCCTTTTCAGGGTTTGAGCATCATCCGGGAACGGACATCTACAGAGCGTGTAGTGTGTTACTGGAGAGTGGCTGTCCACGTGCATGATTCTCCACGATACATCGATAGATTTATCTGCAATTGGCTGTTCTTAACTACCGTCAGCTGCCCATAATGTCAATCCCAATAATAACCGACTGATATCAGTCCATGCATGGAAACTTAAATCATTACAAATGGATGAAATAATAATCAGTTCCACATAATTGATTATTAACATCATAGCCGAATTAGTTGGCGTAAATGACATTGATCAAGTTGCTTGATTTAAATGCTGTAGAAATAATTCGTTTGCTCTTCGTAGCGTCAGGGGATGGCTTAAATTCTTTCGATTAAGAATTCCGGAGCGGAATTAATTCGTATTGTGTGTACATCGCATAATTAATTGCTTGCTGTATCACTGTCGTATTTCTCTCTTCTCTTTCGCTTCCTTTCCGCCCTCCTCTCAGCGATCCTGCACGCAAAGCGGATCTCGCTACGATTCGTTTCTTACGTTAAACGGCGCGCCATTTAGCTCCTCGAAACTCAGATATACGACCGGAGATAGTTTCGTTTAAGCCGGAATTCCAGGTCGGTCCTATGGACGTGCGAGGAATCGAATTAGAAAGCCGTTTGAGAAAGAAACGCGTCTGAAATATCTAAAGCGCAATTATTTCGTATCCATCTGCACACGGGATATCCCAAAGGACGTGCGCGTTCTTTCAGTACAATAGATATTACAGAGCGGGTGAAGAAGAAATGTTAATTTTGCCTCGCCATATTACATTAACAATTGTAGAGAGAAATACTTTCTTATAATTTCAAATTAAAATATTGCTTAAAGACCATAAAATCTTTTTCCTTTATGTCTAGATGAATTTTCCCGAAACGGAATTTATAATTGACAAATTAATTAATGGGATATTGGATACTGTATAAAATGGAAAACGAAAGAGTAGTTAAAGCAGCAGATAAAGCCAGACATAAAAATTTCAGGGAAATTCCCTCTATTTTTGTGAAGAAGAATGGTTTATTTATCTAAATTGAAGAGAACTTTCTTTTATTTTACAATGACTGTCAATGATTAATGAGCGACATTTATAATTTTTTCGTTAAGTGTTCACTCATTATCCGGTTAAATATTTCACTCGCAAGGAGCCTTAGCTGAAAGCCGCCAATTCCAGAATCTCCCGTATAATTGGTCTCTTTTTCAACTACGATCTGCAAAACCGTTATAAAAGTCGGAGACAGTTTTTGGTGCGTGCGACGGATCGTTTTATTTTTATTCCCAGTCTATCTGCATTATCATTGTTGCGAACTGCCCGTCATTTGTCATCTGCCAGTGATAGCCGGAGTCCGAAACGCGATTCATCACCTGCCACCTACCGTGCTCGTGATCGTTACAGAAAAACGTTCTATTCAATCGTCACGACTATTCGTTAACTCAGCATGATATTCCTTTAACCTGTCATAGTCTAATTTCCGTTCAAAAATGAGCATGACGAATGGCGAAACGGCTTTCATATCAAAGATACCAAGCAATTACTTATATTTGTTTAGCGTATATTTGCGTATCTTGTGCACTTTAATATTTATTTTATAATTATAAAGCATGCCATGAAAAGATAATTATATATTTATAAAACGTTGTTAAATATTTCTGAGATGTGAATAAAATAGTCACAAGTACTTTTTTTTATTATTCTACATATCTTTTTCAACGAGTACCTTTTACAACGAATTGCCTCTTTGTTATTTAACTATTTCGGAAGTCACTGAGAGTTTGCAGAATTTTCGGAATAGCTGAAAGTGACGCTCGGTTTCGCGCAGAAGCCGCTTATGTTCGCACATGTTCAAAAATCAAAAACTTCGTGTGTACTCCTCACATATAATTATCACACATTTACCCGAGTGCACTCGAATATTCCGGATGCGCCGTATTTAAGCCAGCGAAAATGTTTGTTTGTAGACTGTGCGCGATTACGTTTAACTATTGATGTCGCATAGAATAATAAACGCGCGGACTTATTTAACATACGATTTCGCGGTGCTGTGTGACTGCAGTCCAAGCGTATCTTTAATAATAGCTCTCAGAAGCAATTAACGAAGTTAGCTGAAAACATGGAGCTGAATCAAAGAGGCCTACATTATACATATCATATGCAGCATTATTCATACTGATCGTTTCTCTTGGTATATTTCGCGAAAATGCGTCTGAAAAATGGGTATTGTTTCATAAACGAATGGTATCGAGGAGAGGGAAAAGCGGGGGCGATATCCGGAGATTGTGGAATCGATGACGGAACGACGGAACGAGCGAAATGCGCTCGTGTACCTCGTAAAGTGACTTTTCGTGACGCGTGACCGTTGACAGAGCGTGGTGGATAACGCGCGCGACGGTCGAGGCGCATTTTGCCGATGGTCCGTGCGCCGTAAAACGTACGCGAACGGGGTGAGAACACAGCGAGCGAGGGAACGAATGTTGAACTTTGAACGTGACCGTCGTCATCAGTCCCTCTCTCTTTCTCTCTTGCTCACTCGAAATCACGTCGCCAGCGAGTTTTCGATGCCTCGCGCGGAAGAGCGAGACGATCCGGGTGCTCGTTCGGCAAGTGCTTCTGCCCCTGCAAAGATGTATTCACAGCACGCATTTATGGCTAAATACGATTATCCGAATGCACGCCGGGCGTTCACATCGAATTTCTATTGCATAAGTGAAACTTAGAATCTCCGATGCTACTCACGGCTAGATATTAATAATTGTACATTTTCATCACGTGTTTTAGGGGGAATGTACGATTATATTGTATTATAGATTCATTATAAATATTAAATGAAAATTATGTTTTTAAAAATACATTGTTTATAAATATATTCAAAGTTTTATTATATATAATGGTTTTTATAAAATTAATTTATGTTTATAAATATATTCAAAGTTTTATTACATGTAATGGTTTTTATAAAATTAATTTTATAAGACTATTAGAATTATTTATGCAATTCCTATATAAAATATAGTTGCGTTGGGTTTGGTTTTATTAAGGTTTGGTTTTAATAAAAATAAATTCTCGACTCTCTGACATTTGCGCTTGTATATTTCAGCTTGCGAAATATTCAGAATAATGTCTTCATGATAACACGCTAATCAAATAAGAATTTCTGTTTTAAATTATTTTTCTAACAACGATGTATCAAAATAATCTATGTTATACGTTATTTGAAGCATGGTTTTCGCAGTTAAATTTAGTTGTATTTCGTGAAAGTAACGTTGAACTTTGTCAAATTTGCTCTCTCTCTCTCTTTCTCTCTCTCTCTTTCGCATGTTTTGACTCGCGGGATTTATAATTCAGATAACTGGCGCGGGTGTTACACGCGAATTCCACACGCACGCACGCATGCACGGATTGCCTTATTATCTTGCCGCTGGCCGTTCATTCTGAAATGAGTGCGTACATGGGCGCTGGCTTGTAAACACTCGAAGCGATAGTTTCCATGGCGAGATGCAAGCGAATGCCCTACGGACTGCGGCGATAAATGTTGCTCTTGCACGATCGAATGTGTGTTATACTGTTGCAAAAATCGCGGAACAAAAAGTCGGGGAATAGTCGACGAGAGATTGCAAGAAAATAGGATAAACCGTGTCTATCGTGCATGTATAGCGTGCAAAATGAAAGCAAGAAACTTCAGAAAAGCAATTGGCTTCAAAAATAGAGAAACAAAGTTTTTGTTTTTCGGACTTTCGACATGCGGATGGATAACAAGCACATTGCACTTTAATTAATTTCAAGTAAATTTCATTCACGTTGAATTACACTGCGCGCAAGTTGAGCCCCCCATTTGAGGATGCACGCACATGTTTCATTTAATGAAAATTGGCATAAGCGCGAGAATTAATCTAATTAGAAGCTCGCGAACCTGAGTGGTCGATAACCGCCACAGTTTATCCTGTTGCGATTGTGACGGAGTTCCTGAAACTCGAGCCTTGCCTCGTAAATGATATGTCAGGAGAAGACAACGTCAAGACGGAAATAGACGCGTGTTTAGTTAAGGCAACGGTTTACGGTTAACAGTGATCATCGGGAACTGGGATCGAGATAACGCTTAATAGAAAGCTTAATAGAAGCACAGAGAGAGAGAGAGAGAGCTGCGTATCCGGTTTCCGTTGTGTTGATGCTGTATCCCTTAACGAAATATTAGATCTGACGTGTTTCCTGTTCCTGTTTCAACCAGAGCGATATCTGAAGCACGTTTCTGTACGTAAAGTAGAAATGATGTGCTTTCCGTGCTCGTGCAAAGCTTTCGTGCACAAAAAAAACCAACACCAACAAAATATTTGCGGAATAGAGCAAAATCCAGAAAGAAATCCGTCGGGTATTTGGACGTGTCCGTATATAAATAATGTTAGATCCCGTCGAAAAGTATTAAAAAGTACGTTGGACGATACGATGGCCGACATGGGAGCGCATATAAGCGGAGGCGATTCTATTTGCATATATCCGAATTTACACGGCTTTTCGATCGTTTTTCACGGACGGGGGAGATTGGGAATACACGTACGCGATGCGGTACGATTGACAATAAACGCCGATCCATCGCGCCGCGCTGCGCCGCGCGTTCCCGCGCGTGCTGTGCGCGGAAAATCGCACAAAGGCCTGTCCCTGCCTTCCCCTTTCTCCACCCTCTCACCGCGATGGCGGAACGAAATCGATTACACCGATGAACGCTGTCGGAACTACTCACCGCAGGATCCCCTGTCGGAATTGTGAAATTAGGGGGATGGAGGTGCCGACAGGGCGATTCGCGCGCGGAGCGAAATTCGAATTATGCTGCGACACGTGCTCACGTCGTTGCGGAAAATTTTATTTCATCGGGAGAGACCGATGTGAAGAAGCGATAGGAAGCTGTCGGAGATTTGTTTGAATTTCTACACGATTACCCCGATTTGTTATCCGATTTCTTTTTTTTAATACGATTAGAACTGTTATTGCTGGTGCACGACTCTTTGCTGTTGCGTGTATGCAGAATTTGCTTATCCTTTTTCGCGGAAATTCTCGTCGCAAACGCGCATCGCCGGAACAACGACAAATGTTGTAACGAAAAAAAAATGGAAAAAAGAAGGAAAAACAAAACGGTGCGAAGTGAATCTATGAATTCAAATCGAACTCATCGGTAAACCCGAGCGTTCCCGGCGCATTCGCTCTATAAACGGTGATTCTGTTGACACTTTTGGTGGGCACTTTTTAAATTAAATGTATCCATTTTATTTTATTTGGCGAACAAAATGTACGAAAAAGAAAGAAGCGTGAATGAACTTTCTATACTTCTTGGAGAATTCAATATTAATATTTTTTAATATAAAAATTCCCCATTTTACTAATTTTATTAAAATATTAGTAATAATTTTATTATTGACTGTTATTTAAGTATTCGTGTATCATTTTATCTCAAATTCCATAAATTTTTATTCAGTAATTGTATTCATAATTGTTCAATGAGTCAAATGACAAATTTCTTTTAATAATGTTTTTACATTAATATCTTTATATATTTTATAATCATATATATTTTTGCAATAATTGTGATAATTGCTCGCATAATTAGTATATTTATTGTATCATTATTTCTTAGTTGTAAATTTAACAAGGGTTTATAGATGAGTGCTTGTGTGAATTATTGCTACAAATCAAGATTATGTTTCATCATCTCCGATGAATAATTAATTCATCTTTCTCTTTGTTGAGCTAAGGCCGTTTAATACAACCATGTCGTTAACAAGATCGGAAGGATTATAGCTCGTTGTAAGTCGCATGGCAGACAATGAGTAATATACAGGGATTAACGTGCTCGCCAAAATGGTGATCACATCGTGCAGATAATGACGTCATTCGATATGATACGTATGGATGTCTGTCCATTTTACCACGTATCCGTTTACACATAGAACCGCCGTATTAACTGCCGGTCTGCCATCGGACGTGCCATTTGCTCGCCTATAATGGCTGGAACCAAAGATACTTTAGCCGACGTAAGATTACGTGCGCTTTCCGGACGCATCGATCGTAATTGTAAAGTTTAAATCTGATATTCGCCGCAAATACAAATGATTATCAATATGATCAAAGTTATACATGTTCTTTTCTCGTGAAACCTTTTGAGAGTCGATAAGAAAATAAATTGTTGCGATAAACGATGGGACAACGCAATCTTTACGGGCGCGATTAACGGGGCTAAAAGAAGTGGCGGTGAGATCGAATGTCGAAATTAACGTCGAACTTAAAAGGCGAGCTTCGCTCTCCCGGTTATCGCGGGACGAGAGTTTTCCCGAGCTGATCGTTACTCTCGGTGGCGACCGAGACTTTAGACCGGGATATCCGGGCTCTTACGCGCGACGGAGGCACGAGAAATCGGTGAAAAAATCCCAGGTTGATTGGAAGCACTCTGTTTCTGACCTGTCGGCGTGATCCCGCACGGTCGTCGGCGTTATCGTCCTTCGTTCGTCTTCCTGAAGCTCGAAATCCCCCTCGTCTCATGGGCGTAGAGAGAGACGGCCGTTTGCCACGCTGAAAGGATGGCTCCCCGTTCATCGGGCGACGCGAGACGGGGTGAGACAGATTAAATCGAAGGTAAATCCCTGACGCGCTTTACCTGCCCGCGCGCGATCTCGATATCCGCCATCGGTCCGACCGGGCTATCGAGAATACCTTCCATCTCGAGCCGCAGGTTCAAATGGAATTCTTCCGCCCGGAAAGGGAGAGATCCGCGCTTTTTACCGCGGAAATGCCGTACTCTTTCTTTCTCTCTCTCTCTCTGTCTCGCTGTTCGTAAGCGACAACCGATTTATCGCGATATCTATCCAACTGCCACGCATATCAACAGCATTTTATACTTTTTCGTTTAAATCGTTGCGTTATTACGTTTTCAATGTGAACTCCCGTATCACGCAAGCTTTCACCCACGCTGAATGGCGATTTGTTAGAAGTGCGTGTTCCGAGGAACAGGATGCAAGGATCGTCTTGTTCGCGAGAGGTACTTCTAATTAAGCGAGCAATTAGCCGCGTGAAATGGATGAGCATAATTCTCTTCTCGAGACGTTACTTTCCCGGGCACAAAGATCGGCCTGAAGATTTCGAGATTTTCGTCAGTCTTATTACTTCGATAAGTAAAATATTTAACGATACTTTTTTAAAAAGAAATTTTACAACTACTTTTATCGTGAAATTAAGACGTCTAATTTTAAAAATTGGATTTGTCTTATAAAGTGGAAAACATTTTATCTATATACTCATTTACTTCTATTTAATATACAATATTTACAATAATATAATATTTTTTTCACTCTTACGAAAGAATAATCACACATTAAAAAAATCGATTTCCTAGTAAAAATTAGACAGTAAAGTTAAAGTTAATATCTGTTTTCTTTAGAGTCTACTATTGTATCGTTAGCAACAGCAGGTATCAAAATTCTAAATCTTCGATTTCGAGTATCGAAAATCCAATTTAGAGAGGAATCAATTATTCACGATTCTATTTAATTCACTTATTTTCCTCGCCGGACGATTATCGGGATTTTGTAAGCTGGCTGGTAGGTTGGGCGTTAAAGTTCCAGCACGTGACTGTGGCCGCCCTCCTAATTTCTATCAAACAACATTACTAAAGGAAAAGTATCTCGGCGAACTTCCAAGTTTTACCTCCCCCGGGCAAGAAGGCGGTATTTACTCGAGGGCATCGGCTTTCGAATGCACGTACCGCTAAAGAGAGCGGCGTCGATGGAGCGCATAATAAAAATTCCCTGGCGAGAGTATATCTCCGTTCCCTTATGCCCCCCTTTAATCATGTTGATCCTTGTGCAAAGAAGCCCGATGCTAAAATCGATAGCCAATTATTCTCTTTAAATGGAGGACCGCGGTTTCACCCGGCGTCTCTTGCGCGAAATTAAATTACCGGTTGAAATACGCGCGTTTCATTTAATTACCTGTTAATGGAACAGGAAAGTAATAATCCGCGACAGGAGTCTCTTTTCCGAGCTGTTGCGGCTGACGTTATCGTTTTTGGTGTACCACGTACGGTCCATGTACGAATAGACGAAACGTAATCGCGTTTAAATCAGTCCGGTAAATATAAGCGTCACCAGTGAGAGAATGAGATGGCGATGATGAATTTACAGATCGTATGATCGCTGTTAGACGAATTCCCGAGATAAAAGAAACGCGCACATGCGGTCTCAGCGTGTCTCAGCCGCAACTATTTAAATTTTTATTAATTGTGTAACTAATAAAGGATTTTATAGAATTTGAGTCGACGAAATTGGTAGAAGAAAAATATTTTCCGCGCTTGCAGGAGTCGATACCCTTTCGTGATAAGCGAGATCCTGCCGCAGGATGGTTCCGCGTCCATAAACTTTTTCATAACTTTAATCGAATCGGTGGAGCGATCTTAACTTTTTGTGCGGGACCTCGCCGAATCTCGGACTTTGACTTTTGCCGGCACTCGATTAAGTGACTAAGCACGCCACCCCCGCCGAGAAAGCGCCTTCGTCGCGCAGCCTTCCGGATTAGATATATAATGCTTTTCATGAGCAACGAACCGTTTCGAAAGCTACTGTGACTTTTAAAGCTCCGACAGGAACTGGGAAATGAGTGGATTACGCGCTTTATCTCGCTCACTTCGCCTTCAGATCGGGTTTAACATTGCATACGCATTCTGTACGAGATAAAGGAGATTCAGGAGAAGCGCGAAATTGCGCTTTCAGGATGCATGTTAACAATTTTACGTACATGGAGATTTATCAGTGTAAAATTATTATTCTACCTCTTGATGATGCCAACAAATTCATTTTCAATTCAAGCAAAGGAGAATAATAATAATGATAATGTTGCACTTTTGTAACTTTTAATTGTATTATAATTGTAATTGTAATTTAAATTGTAATTGTAATTTAATTGTAAGTTTTACAGAAATCGTAAATAGATCGATTCCTATTTGTTTAATATTAAGCAGTAAAGAACCAATCATCAAGATCGATTTTACGTAGCGACGTCGATTGATAAGCGAGGACGCTCGGACTTTGAAATGGAAGAGAGATAGAGGGTTCGAGCGCAGGAGAACTCCGTGGCCGGAAGCCCTCAATTTGCTTTGGCTCGCGACACGTAAACCGATTCGCCTTTCATGCATACGAATGTAAAGCGCGAGAGAGAACTATATAGTATACGGTATAGCTCTCGGTCTTGGCGCTAATTGCTACCAGCTGCGGAAGCATCTCCGATCCTCCTCCTCGTTTCGCGAATCTTATTTCGCTCGGCTGCACGTGTGTACGTATAATCGCGCAAACGCGGTCGGAAAATATAAAAACATTTAGCATATATATACATATATATGGTGTTTTAAAGCGCAAGGTAAACCTCAGAGAGTAAGAGAGACAAAGAGATAGGAAGTGCTGGCCGAGAGAAATAATATGCTTTTTAGAGTCACATTGAAAGCTCACTTATTGAAAGTCAGTACGTAATATGTGTACGTCTATCGAGCGTAGTAATGAAAAGTAATGAAAAATATTTCTAAAGTTTTGGTTCTTGTAGATGCATATGACGTAATGTATAAAAAATATAACATTGAATAATAATGATTTAATATATATTCATCCATCATGTTTTTTTCCTTGAATATATGAATTGGTTTCATCTTTGATATTGCTGCAAAATTTATTTAATTTTTTTTTTCGAACATGTAAAAGTAACGCGGTAAAAAGAATAGAGGCTGCTAATTAAAATGTGGATTTTTTAGAACGGATATACATGGTGATGTTCGTTGTGTTGATTATGCGTCAGCTGTCAAACAACGTCTGTCTTCATTTAAACTACATTCAACGCGGAAGGGACGTGGCCCTACAAAACAGTGTTCGCGTTTTAATATACGCCGCACGCGCAGCACAAAGGTTCGCCTCTAGCGTGGACATTAATTTTCTTCATGGGAAACTCGAAGCGACGAGCTGCTCCTGCCTTCTTTTCGTGGCCGACGTATGAGTGTTTTTCATTATTCAGATGAATAGAACGAATTTTGTAAACGATGCGCTCATAAAATTCACCGAGATCATCTCGATACTATTTATTATGTTCGCGTAGTTTGCTCATTTTTTAAAATGAAGAACATTGAGGTATCATCGTGCAACGCAACGCAAATACCGTAGCAAGTGCACAAGTCTATATGTAATATTAATTTCCTTTGCGGGGAGGTCGCAACGAGAGCAGGAAGACGAGTTCCTTTCGAGAATGTCGCGACAAGGTGTGACGTCGCGACGTACAGTTAAACAACCTGCACCTGCACCTGCTGCCGTCGTTAGCGGAACCCTCCGGATAAGCGCCCTCGGGCAAAGACGGCTCTCCGGGCACAAGAAACAGGATTAACCCCGATCCGCGGTAATTCACGGCTGCGTAGGTTAGCAGAGTAAAGTGGATTTTTTCGTTCGCCTATAGAGTACAGGCGGAAGCGGCTTACGTAATATCGCGTTTATATAGACAATGAGTTGCGCGACGGTGGCGAGAAAAAGGAGACATTTATTCTGGGGCAACGCTATCCCCGGCGTTAAAATGCAAATGTAAGAATGATATTTAATAAGTGTATATATACCCAAAAGATCGTGTCTGAATTTAGAATCGATAAATATTATAATCCGTCTGCAAAACTCGAACGCGCTCTCGTCGCAAGGAAGAAAGGAAGAAAAACGTTGTATTAGGAATTAGGTACATGCTACTTCAAATTATAATCCAAATTAAGTTTTTAAAACGTACTGTATATCACGTAATTGTAATAACATGATAACATAAAAATAACAAGAAAATACGATTGCGACGCAACTAGGTATCAGCGTTCATTTTAATAATTCTAATTTTTCCCAAATAGCAAAAGAAATAGAGCGAGGAAGAAAGAGAGAGAAAACGATATATCGGAAAGTGGAATCGACATATCGCACGTTTCTTACGTCAACTTGCCGAAGTTTCGATCACGAGCAATGAAATGGCGGAATGTATACACATACGTCTAGCCCGGATCGGGAAATAAATTCGATACATACAGGATGGATGGAACGTAGCTGGCGCATGCGGTAGCTGCAGAGAATACGCAGAAATTTTTCTCAGTTCGATTCGATAAGCGGCTTCTTATTTTCCATTTACGTGCGAGCAGCTACGCACGGACGTAAATTTTGGCGGAACGCGCGACCCGGTATTACCAACGACGACGAGGGTTAAGTACTCCGTAGGTCGTTCCACCCCCCCGTGGTGATGGTTCAACGAGATGGTAGAATGCGAGATGGGGCTTCCCAACGGTACCACAGCTGTCGGCAGTTGCGCTATGCCGTGTAAGATGAAGGGATTAAACAGCTAAGTGCTAGAGTTTGAGTCAACGTGACTCGTTGCGAGCATTTATGACGGCCGTAAAGATCACGTTGCGTCGGCACGGCTCTTGCATGCGTTTCGAATTTTTTGCGAAAACGGAGCATGTGCAGCATACACGATGAGACTAAGTTCCGAGACGCGTTGCGAACATTGCATTCATTTGAAGAAGATTATTAATAGACTTGAAGGTGAAAGATGCTATTGTGTAATTTTTCCGGAATGAGATGGCATTTCGGAAGATAAACGAGCTCTCGTCGACAAAGACGTCATGAGAGCGCTCGTTGTAACGAAATTTTCAGAGAACAAGTTACTATTGCCGGCGAATTATTTCGGACGCAAATAGATTTTCTTTCTCAATGTGAATGTTACATATTCTCCGAGGAATTAAATGGGTCAGGTGGACCCCATCCGCAGTAAAGAGATTAAAAGCGACCTGGTCTCGCATTTCGTTCCCGTTATTCCCATGATGCGAAACTCTGGATTTTACAACTCGCAAAACGCGAATAAATAAAAACGATGCTGTCCAAAGCCGCGGAAAGACAAACATGTCGCATTGACGTGAGGGAAATCATATCCAAATAACAATACCTATTATATGTTTGTATGTATCATTTTAAAAACTGTAACGATGCACGAGATGCCGAATTCGATAATAAAATAAGCGTGATATTTATTCGAGTCGAAAAGATAGTAGCAAAAAACTGCGCTCGAACGTTTAACATAGATATCCAGTAGCGATTTAATATTGAGTTATAACACATATATTTATCTCATTTTTTTATATTTTTATTATATTTTTAAATATAATAATATATTTAAAAACATTTAAAAAACTGGGACAAATTTTAAATATAATAATATATTTACAAATATTTAAAAAATGGGACGAATATATGTTACAACTCAATATTAAATTATTACTAAATATCTACGTTGAACACACATGTTCTTTGGCCGCAGGTTTTTGTTACTATCTTTTCGTCCCGAATATAAATAGCGCTTATTTTATTATTTTATTATATAACATAATAATATATTTAAAAATATTAAAATGAGATAAATATTAAAACATGAGACGAATATATGGTACAACCAAATAGATTGATTAATATGATTATAACACTATTAGTAGTCTACCATGACAAACGAGGAAATTATTCTAACTTAAATATTATTTTTGAGGTAAAATATTTTGTACATAAACATTTTCCATACGCGGATTTAAATGAATGATAAAAATCACTTCTCTTATCAGTCTCACAGGAAATTCTATAATGGAATATACTTCTTATCTACATTTTCCTCTAATTCTACATATGCTATTCTTCTGCACTTCTAATTACATACATGCTTAACGTTGGCTCTCGCAAGTCTAGCTTTTTTTCGATTTTCATAAAACTGAGCTCGATTTCAATTTGGTCAAGAAATCCACATTAAATGAGCGCACTTTGTGTAAAATGGGAGGATTGCGGATTCTGCAGAGCGTGGCTGGAAAAGGACGCTCCTGGAAATCCGAACTCTTCGGATCATTCCGGGATCCATCGGACGGACGGAAAAGAATTTCGCCGTCAGCGATTCCTCAGCACAGTTCCGCGCGGTGGCGAAAAGCAATCGTCTCGAAAAACAGACGGGCAAATTAAATTTCCCTCGTGAAGGAAAGCATCCACGCGATTCTCCTCGCTTCACCGGCTCAGAGATATCCTCTCTATCTTCCCCTTGTATAATCTGCGACCTATTAAAAGCAGTCTCGCTATTCGTGGTACGACCGCCTATCGGAACGGTTTCGTGGGTATTTCTCGCGGCTCCGCCGCAATTTCGCGAGAAACTTGGAAATCTCGATCTAACTTTATGAAGGTGCCTAGGTCCTCTCGTAGCGAAGTGTCGCGACGGTGGATGTCGCTCTCGAGGACCGCCGACGCGCGACCTGGGTCCCAATTTCACTTTACCTTACACACGAATCACGAAAATTCCCTTGGTGATTTGTTCTCCTTTGATGCAAAAGAGACCTCTCTTTGCATTTATATAACATATGTAATTTTAAAAATATGTCAGTATAATAATGTAGAAACCATGTAATATAATGCGATAACGTTCTTTATACGTGCAGTACAAAACATATTACAAAACATACAATGTATTATAAAAGATGAAAAAGGTAAAGATACAGAATTTATATAATATAATATTCAAAAATGATTTACGTAAAATATACGTTTTATTCTTTTGATATGGTTTTTTCTATTCTTTTCTGATATAAATTCAGTTTTACAATTTCTCTCTCTCTCTCTCTCACACACACACACACACACACACACAAAGTGATAAAAGCTGATTCTTTGTCTAATTTGGAGTGGACGTCGCTTCAACAGGATTTTAATCTGAGATTCCATTACAAAGGTGAGCATTTTCATTACATTACGTTATCGACGCGGAATTACGGTACGTTCTACCGTACGAGGCTCGCTTTTCCTCTCATCGTATCGTTTGATATCCAATTACGCATCGAAAATTCCGAGCATGTGCCGGTCGGGTCGCGGGTATCGAATATCTGGCTACGCGCGATGCAATCTCGCGGCGTGGCTTGATGTTGAGGAATGGCGAACGGAATGGTCAAGGAGACGTTCGATAAACCGCAACAGAAGTGCTTGGCAGCCACTAGTCTCTCCGAAAATGATGTCCCGTGTAAGCATGTCGAATATATCGGATACCGATACATCCATACTTATTTAGACGAGTTTCTAGCGAGTATGAAAGGTCGTTTGAGATCATTTTCATAAAAATAAAAGAATATTTAATGTGAAAACTTTATTGAAGACCAAGCCGGCAAATAATAAGTGAAATTTAAATTCTTACCGGTGATTTATTAAGTTCGTCTTGAATAAAAGAATATTTGTTTTAAAAGTACTATGTGTTAGCTTTGGTCTTGGAAGAGTAGATCAAAGATCATAACTATCGACTGTTTTAATATACTTTAATATACAATTGTCAGTTATAAGTCAGATATAATCTTATCATAATATTATATTACAACTATCGATTGTAATTCTATAACCGTCGGTAAGATTATATCTGATTTATAACTGATAATTGTATATTAAAAAAGTTGATAGTAATGATTTTCGGTCTACTCTTTCAAGACCAAATGGATGCTAACACATGGATACTTTTAAAAACTATTCTTATAACCGTCGGTTATAGAATTATAACCGTCGGTTATAGAATTATAACTGACAGTTGTAATATTATATCAACCCTTTCAGGACCATTGGGACATATATGTTCCACTCATTGCTTATAATACTCCACTGGTTGAATTTTAACAAAAAATTACATTTGAAACATATAAAGTAATATTTTATGTTTATAAATACATGTTGGTACTGTTGTATAAATAAAAATAAATTGCTAATATAAGCTTCCATATGACTCTCTTAGTGGATTAAACAAATAAATAGAATTGTAAGTATATTGTGCAAAAGTGGTCCCGAAAGGGTTAAGGTTATACCGTCAGTTATATAATTATAACTGTCAGTTATAACAACTGTCAGTTATAATTCTTTGTTTAGAGATTGCAATCTTCCAGATGCATTAATATCATGAAAAACATTACATAATATTTTTTATAATAGCTTTTTTGCTGGTATTGGAAATTGGAATTCACATTCACATCTTTCGATAAATACTCGATAAAACTGTACTTTTGTATTTTATTAGTACAAAAAGTTTTATGTACGTTTTATTATATAATAATACATAGGGCCCTAGTATGTCGCTGATTCTGATAATCTTTTAAGCCACTGTACACGAGTTTCACAGTGAAACGTAGAATATCGATGCTTTGACGCATTTTTGTACGTTTCTGATCACTTTGGATCCGTGCGGTGTTCACATTCACGTGAGCTTCACCTGTAAATCAGATCTCGATGATTGCTTCGCTTCCGTTTTGTAACTTCGCGTTTCTCGGTCCAGTCTGGAATGGCGTGTGATAGGCGGCCGAACTGAACGAAAATGGGTTGCTGGGTTCCATCGTTGCCGATTCCATTATCTCTCTATGTACATATGTACATATTGGTGCACGCCCACCGCGTTTTTGAGACGGAAAACGAGAGTACAACGAATCGATATGCACATGAGAAGGTTCTCTAGAGATCCACGTTCGTTTTTCTTTCGCATGTAATACGATGTCGAATATATATAGATATGCGGATTATTTTTAAGCATGAAAAGCGTGTATCACAGTCTTCTTCGTGATAACAAATCGTCGAATAATATATGTGTACGCATCTATTATGGCTGACGACAAGACATGATTCTCGAGTATTCAGAAATATTTGCACTTTTTGCGAATGCAAAGTATATTCAGTAAAAATATTCGATTAAGAATGTTATTGGTATCCGTTGCTTGTATCAAAAATGTATGTATCGAAAACCACAAAAATAAAAAAAGATTCGATAATATTGAAAACTGTTACCAAAATTGTGATAAATTATCAAAATTTTGCAGCGCTGAAATAGATGAATAAAAAGTAAGAAATGACTTAAATTTATCATTATATATGTTCTACTTATATTTGTGTACGTCTACTTTCGTGTGTGTGTCTACTTTTTTATAACTACTTCATGAGAACCAGAGAAAAAGTTCACTAGTAGTTCGAGAGAGCTTTATGGATGTTGCAAAAGTCATTTTCCAATCCTACAGCAATAATGTCACAATCTTCCGCCACTTGTTCAATTTTGCACGCAAAGAAATGCGAACTCGTGCTTCGCCAGAACTCGTCCAGGAATCGAGATCGGAAAAGTCGGGATGCGCGCTCGGGACACATAGTGGACAGCCTGAGGGACGTAATTGTATAAAACCGTAGAAACGAACGACGGTGCCGTGAACTTTCCTGCGGCGGCAATTTAAAGGCTCGCTATTCGGTCTGTGGCGAGAAAATTGCATTCGTATGGAAGGCAGTGGCTGCCGCAGCTTTTATAAAGTGCGCGTACAGTATATACGTATAGCAGCGTATTATCGTTGTGTTATGTTTCACTTTAAACGACTGCATTGTACGGTTTACACCCGAGGAGTTGCATTGCCGGACCGGGGGAGGAACAATGGCAGCCGCAGCCGCGAACCGGCTGAAACGCCGGGAAAAATCCGCGGCCGAGTAATCTAACGATTGTCCCGCGCGGCGTCGAGCGTGTCGGCCATTCAGGGGAGCTTTCCCCATTGTTAACGTTTCGAAGTCGCCTTCGCGCGTGTTGCAAATAACGCGGATGCACGAGCGTCCCGGAATATGGACGCGGGATACGCGGTGGATGGTATGTAAGGAATTGCATTGTGCGCGACGTGGCCACGCAGGAGCGTGTCGCAAAGACATCGCGACGTCACGCCGAGAGGATTACGAAAAATGGAAACTCATACATTGAAAAAAATATCTCGCACATACATCTCTCGATATTCGAGGCACGAAGATATTTAATACTCGATTTAAAAATGCGATGAAACTTAATGTTTTTATGTATAACATGTGGAAAAAATAATGAGCTTCGTCGATATTTTCCAATATGAAAATTTGATGAAATTTGCAATTTTCCGATATGATATCATATTCAACGTTTATATTTTGCATAAAAGTATGAGGAAATATATTTTATATTTTTATATTTATCACAATAATTTGACATGCCGTGGCATTTATCATACGCTTTTCGAGAATAATGGAAAGAGGTATTGAGAATCCAGGATTTGTAGGCTCTCGTGCTTATGTAGAGTACATGGCGGCTGTATAGAGTACTGAAGGAACCGTGTGAGTAGTTCGCTGAAATAAAGTGCTTACACAACGAAACTCGGCTTACACAATGCAGTCAGCGTCGAAAAGCATAATCGGATTTGTCAAGAGTCAAAATACACGAATGCATTCTCTTCGTGTGGATGGAATTGGCGCAACTTGCAAAACCGTTTGCCAATTACCGTATTTATTAGCATCGGTTACCTCTCGTGCGCGAATATTTTATTATTTGATGCCGGGTGTTTTGCACTATTGTGCGCCCACATCGTTATTTCAAGATAATGATTACGAATTGCAAAGAGAGCACGAGAGAAAAGTGTTTTCCGACGCACCTGATCAACAATGACATTCCTTCTCAATTTCGTGATTAAATTGTAATATTTAATGGTGTCGAAAGCGGAAACACGAGCAATTAATGTTTTTGATTCGCGTCGAAATTGGGCGAATCCATTACGCTGCTACTAAAATACGACGTGTGTTTAACGCACCGTCAGATTAGTTCTATTGTTTAATGAATCCACTTTATTTGTTTAATCGTTTTAATTCTCTTTAGGGCAGATTAAACGCAAATCGAATTCTCTGACGGACTTTATTTCGCCTGTTTTATTTTACAAGTTTTGATTACGTTTCACTAATCCGCGCGTTATTATTTAAGTGTGTTTGTAGAACGTGTACAACAAAATTTCACGGATTAATTTCGCTGGGATAAATTATCGACATTACACAATAAGCTTTTTCTTTAAATGAAAATAAAGCTAAGTAAATAAACATCACGAGTAATTCGCGCGAAATGGTACACAATTACAGGCTAACTATGCTGTAATTTTGAATTAGTTTCTTCAGCTCTTGTGCCAAAGAAATGTGCCAAGTTTAAAGTGCAGAAGCGACCGCGATCCTTTTACGCACTTTGTGTGGTTCCGCTATAATCTATCCATGTCGGTGATAAGAGCGGCTCCTCTGCCGCGATAAAAGCGGAAGGGACGCGGCGAGTAGAACGGACGTCGCGGTACCGAACTTTCCGCCGATATCTCCGGATCTCAGGACGGTCGAGGATCTTCGTCGTCGACGTTTCCCTAGCAGCCGCATCCAGGAAGGAAGCGAGAGGACGACACAGGATATCGCGCCATATTATCGCGTCGTGCCTCACTTTAAGTGACTGCATTATGGTGATACCGGTGAGCGGTGTGCAGCAGGATGGCCGGTCCTTCACCATGGGGGTTGCAAGCGCAATGAGAAAAGAGGGCTTGAAAAAAGTCGACAGCGGCAACGAAAAGTTGGCAATAAATCGCGTCCAACGCGCCGCGCGCTGTACAGAGAGGGAGGAAACTACCCCCGGCGCGGCTGGTAGTTTCGGTCAGCGCGGTAAATCTCGCTTCAACAAACGCACTGCGGATTTTTATGGGGCTCGTATCCGTGCGTGGAAACTTTCTCCCGTCTTCGCGCATGCGGATGTATCTAAATTTTGATCGATCATTATCATGAAATGTACGTGTTAAATCATCTCAAATTGATGTTTTTAGCACTTTCTATTTGATAATATTTCAAGGCAGTGAAGTAGAATTGCGAGCAAAATGTGCCCCGCCTGACTGAGATGAATGATCTTTTAATCTTGTACGTCGCAACAATGTGCACATTGCAATTAAATTTTAATTAATTTGTTCCGTTTTCATCTGATTCGAGACTCCGTGCTAATTTCTCAAATCACATTAATGTAGTTTTCTTTTATTCCCGATAATTAAGAAAATTCAGTGGTCTCCGTAGTCTTATCGGTCTTCTCGCGATTATTAGATTTCTAGACGACAAAAAAGCGACTCTCAAGATGAGGTAAAAATCGAGTCGCATAATTGCAACATCTAGTGGAGCGAGTACTTGGTGTTCCACTTCGAATCCCATCGGCGGCAACTGCCGTTATTAGAGGAAAAAGCGCGCGCGCGCGCGCGTAGTAATTTATATGAAATACCGTTGATGACGTTACTTCTTTGTAGCCGTAAAAACCTTGTCGCGCTGCTGCTACGGGGCTGCGAGGGCGAAGTGACGCTTTTAGCTTAATTACGTTCAAGCTCGGCGCCGCGCAGCGCCACTCCGAGGCGCCTCATCGTCCTTTTCCGTGTCGTGCCGCAATAATACTGCATGGTTGCACGGTCAGTGATTATAGACAGTATTATTTCTCTCATCATCGTTCCGCGTATTAAAGTTGAAAGCGTGCCGCTTAAGTATCAGTTGAAGTGCGGAGAAAGGAACATCGTTATTACCATCCCTTGAATGCAGACTGCTAGATCCGTTAGTACGTCAAGTCTCCTTCTCTGATTTAAATTGAGATTTTCAATGTATTTGCAATTTATCGTTGTACATGTAACATGAAATAGTATAGCTTTTAGCTGCCCGACCAGTTTTTAAATACGTTTTTAACGCGCTCAAGTTAAAATATCTTTATTTTTGAACCACTCAGACTTGCAGTAAGAAAATGTAGAATTCATAAATACCTTGCTAATTTGACCAAGCACATAAGACAACCGATTTAAAATAGCTGCGCTTTTTGGGACACCTTGCATAGAATATTCCCCGTCAGCTTCCAAAATATCCGAGCGGACTCGTCTTTTCCGAACATCTATCGAATCCGAGGAATCTGTCGAACGCTGTGTCGCGTGCGGGTGCATTCTCTCTTTGCCTCTCTCTCCTTCTCGTTTGATTTGATGGGCGGAAGCGAATGGCGAGAGCTAGAGTCGCTTGCCCGTATTTCGGGCGGAATTCCAAATCGACGCGGCAATCCGCGGCATCTCGAGATCGACGGGGCCCGCTTTAGGTGCAATTGGCGTCACCGTGTACGCGTAACTTCGCCGACAAGTTCGCCGACATCCAGGTCACGTATGTACGTATAGGATATATGTATAGAGAGAGCGTTTCCGCGACGGGACGAGACGAGGAGGAGCAGCGAAGGGGTGGATAAGGGAGGGAGGATAAGGGTGATCCGAGAGGAGATTCGCGGTACATCCTCGTTATGCGAACGGGTACATGCCGCCCTATACATGCTGGCTATTATTTGTTAGATCGATAACGGTTACCCACGGACGGACTCGTGGATCTAAGGGACGGATAACGCAGCAGGTGGACGAGAAAGGGAACGTGGAACGAAGGGAGGAGAAACTAAAATCCTGCGATGCATATCGCGAACGGAGGATGCGAAACCCCGAGGAAGTTCGCCTCTACTCGGAGATCCTTTTTTCATGTTCTTCCTTTTGTCGGAATGTACTTTGCGGATGTAGTGCAGCCCTTCGCACTGTTAATGATGCACGGACCCTTCCTTACCTTCTCTTTGAGTTCTACTTTTGGAACTAGTAGCCGTAAAAGAAACGTGAAGTTCTTGTGTGAAATTTAGCCGTGTACCTGGCATTTAACATTTCTCCCTGGAACTGTTTCGTGTATTTCTGGACGATCTTTGCTAAAAATTCCAGTATTTTGTATGTGAAAAAAGATCTTTATTAATTTAATCAAGAATTCTGTGTAAAAATTGCGAGGGGATAATTTCCATTGAGTAAAAACAGTCTCTATTCTTCTTGTGTCTATTTTTGTGTCGTCTTTCTGATATCTCTCTCTTAATTTAGTTTTACAAGAATTATTACAGAGAAAACAAAAAACACTTTGTAATAGTTTTACTTAAACAACTACAGAAATTATAATTATTTTCACCTAGAACACTTTACTATTCAAGACTGTCGTAAACTACGCCAGCTCGACGTCTTTATTTTAGAAAAATCGCGAGAAAAATCGCACGTCAACATTCTCTTATTCTTTTTTGTTTTCTTTTTCTTTATGGATTGGCAGATGTGTATTATGATGTAATTATTTCGCATAGCGTGATATTGCATGATAATAATGCATAATTTATTTGGTATAAGCGCCGCGGGCGAACCACTGTTTGCATTTAAATCATGCATTTTTGTGTCTTCCTAGTTTTTTTATGTTATTTTTTAATGCTATATTTTTACGTAGTGTGCTATTAAGATAAACAATTCGTGTATAAGCTATGCTTCATAATTTTTTGTATTGTTATATCGATAATTTTCACGTGAATCGTGCCGAGCGAGCGAGTTTCCCATTCAAGTTTGACGCGTGTTAATTTATGTCATGCCTTCATTAATTACAAGCGTGCGCCATATATTTTGACGTCGCTTGCTCTCTTACATTATGTCGCGCATCGTGGCCAAACTTATTTGAACTACTTAATTGATTTTCATGTCATTTTCTTCGTCAGAGTTTATGGTAGGTTTATACAATATTATAGCGCGTATTGACCCTTCAGCAGTCATTTGGAGCGACAAACAATAAAAGACCGGATATCGGTTACATTTCGTATATTGTTTTATTGGCAACAATGCAACCCGAACAATATGAAAGACCCTTACCTTTCAATATTGCAAATTTTATAAATTGAATTTAATTCCGAATATGGTATAGAGAAGATATAAATACTCGGGGATTTAAACTGGTCAATTTCGGTTAGTTGAATATTTTATTCTATAAACATACGGAAATATGATTCCGATATTTGCTCGTGATAATGGAAACGCGACAATTGACATGAGGAACATTTTTCCATATCTACAATGTGGAAAACATTCAATTCGAACATCGAATTCATAGAATTGTCTGTAAAAATGAATGCCACCTAAAATTTATCGAAATTCTAAGCTTTATTATTCGATAATACATTTTTGAAGTTGAATTTACGAATCCCAATATGATATATCTTAATAATCAATAATTTAAAACTTGAAAAATTTTCGCTTGCAAAGGAAAACAGATATGTTAATACAAGTAAGTAAATTTTCAGAGGTTCCGAAATACACATTCGAGTTGCGGCATCTTCTATGGAGCTTCGAGAACGCGCTTGATTTACAGTTTGCCTCCAAGAGAAAGAGAGAGAGAGAGAGGTTGCGGCAGCCGCTCGTTAATTCGCGTCGCCGCGTACGTTCGTTAATTATAATTTCGACACGTTTCGGCGCGTCTTGATATGACGTAACACGAGAACTTGTTCCGGGCGCTTAATAGATTTTGCCCTCCTCGAACATGTATCGCCGGACGGTTGGCCGATTTTCGCGCAAATCCGCGTCGCAAGCGCAAATAGCATAGGCATGTAGCTGTGCACGCGAGCATAATTAACTGACGACCGGCGAATGCCTTTATGTATATGTGTCCCATTGTCCTGGGTCCTGATGGCTGCACCTTTGCGAGGACTTGTCTCGCACACTAACCGCGCTAGGCGTAATCGCGATATCGGGCAGGAAAAGCTTGTCCTCGCTGGCAGACACAGCCCTTCATGGCTCTCTTTGGGGGCTTTGCCTCCACGAGGGAGAGAGAATCGGTTCCCAATCCTGAGAGGACGCGTGTGTATTGCCGTGATACGGCGATTCATTACAAGCCGGAATACTTGCCCCACTCGCCCCTTTGCTTTCTCTCTGCAATACATAAGGATCCCCTTAAAAGCCCGGCGTTACTTCCTGTTGTGTATGCCTCTGGGGACGCAAGCTAGACAAGAAGCGATCAAATAGTACTTCTCTCTGTGCTTCGAGTGGTTTGGAAGCGAACCGAAATGTGCCCAAAATCGGACTTCCGTAAACTCACCGAGTACAAAGGAATATCTGTCTAAGAACTGGAGAAGATTCGATGTACGGGAATAAGAATAGCGAAATGGGAAAATTCCATTTTTCTAATAACACGATTTGTCTCGGTTGACATTTTGGACACGCGAGATCAATGGATTCGTCCATAGTTGCGGTATGTTAAAATATTGTACGTATATATTATATTGGATTGTAACAAAAGTTATTTATTATAGCGTTATTTTAATCAAATTCCAAGACAAAATTATTATACATATACAGGGTGGCCCATTTTAATTTATACAGTCTACCCCTGCTATTGAAACTTTCTTGTTTCAAAAAAACACATTTGAAACAATAAGTTGAGTTGTAACAAAAGTAGAGTTGTTTAATTTTTTTTTAATGAAAAGATGACAAGATCTGGAGAAAGATGGAATCATGAAACTACCACGAAGATGGCAAGTAGTAGTAGTAAAATAAGATAGCGCATATGTATAAATATTTATGCATATACAGGGTGGCCCATTTTAATTTATACAGTCGATTTTTTAAAAAACTAAAAGAGATACGAAAAAATGTTTCAGACAGACATGTCACGATTTCGAGGGGGACATAAAGATGATACCATTGGTTTGACCTTGAATAGTCGTTTGAAGGTCACGCGAAGATCACCTTCAATTTCTTAAATTGAAACCCCAACTTTTTATTGCAGATTCTTATTCTCCATCGAAAAGTAAGTAACTTTTGTCTGAAACATTTTTCCGAAAAATGTCATCTTATGTCCTTAAAATAATCTTCAAGATGAGTTTTGAGGACATTTTAAAGACATAAGATGACATTTTTCGGAAAAATGTTTCAGACAAAAGTTACTTACTTTTCGATGGAGAATAAGAATCTGCAATAAAAAGTTGGGGTTTCAATTTAAGAAATTGAAGGTGATCTTCGCGTGACCTTCAAACGACTATTCAAGGTCAAACCAATGGTATCATCTTTATGTCCCCCTCGAAATCGTGACATGTCTGTCTGAAACATTTTTTCGTATCTCTTTTAGTTTTTTAAAAAATCGACTGTATAAATTAAAATGGGCCACCCTGTATATGCATAAATATTTATACATATGCGCTATCTTATTTTACTACTACTACTTGCCATCTTCGTGGTAGTTTCATGATTCCATCTTTCTCCAGATCTTGTCATCTTTTCATTAAAAAAAAATTAAACAACTCTACTTTTGTTACAACTCAACTTATTGTTTCAAATGTGTTTTTTTGAAACAAGAAAGTTTCAATAGCAGGGGCAGTTATTTGAATATAAATTAATGGGTAATGTAAATAATGAATAACGCAACCTGATTGAGTTGATTCAACAAGAGTTTCAAAATTCTCCTTGTTTACCAGTTTCGCAATAAACGCGCTATGATTTATATAATACTACAGAATTTATTTTACATTGATTTTAAAATGGTAACAGACGAGATTTACGTTATGCAAATGGACTACAAAATCAGAACAGATTTATTTTCACGTATTTATTGAGTTATTGATACTGTGATTTGTGAAAATACGCAATTTCGTTTAATCATCTATAAAATACTTGATTCTCTCTTTCTGCATATAAGCAGAATTATTGACGACTTAATCAAGATTCTACTAAAGCGCTTTGTGTGATCGTTTTGACGATTCCTACTCATTTTGATAGAGTGAATTTCATGTGATTAATATTTATGCCTTTCCCTTTGCGGAAGTGTACAGGTTACTCTGGAAGACATGCAAACTTTGACAACGTAATCTTTGATGAACTAGCGGTCAACTTTTTCTCTGCCGCGTGTTATATTTTAAATTACAAAATCTTTTCCTCTTGAATATTTAAAATTTTTAAAACATTTTTAGTTCCTCTCTTCCCCGTCATAAATTTTTAATTTGTCAAGCTGGGATACT